>NW_020229881.1:83586-412798 GCF_003227715.2 Harpegnathos saltator | reverse complement strand
AATCGTGAAAAAGTAGCGGAAGAGATTGCGAAAACGAAGCCGAATCGATCCGCAAGAAGTATCGCGCTTTTGAAGAACCGGTAGAATAATGAATAATGCTGCAATTGGAGAGACACTTCAAACCCTATTATTGAACCTTCACCAAGCAATAAGCAAAATCGCGGGAAGCAGCGCTAATGTGGAAAGTAACGTTGATGTTAAAACTGAGCCACTATCAATGAGTACAGCGAAGAAAACAAAGAGTGTAATATATTAAAACCCGAAAAAAAGATTAAAACGTAAGGCAAAACTTTCACCAAGTCGCATTGACTACACCGAAACGGAAACTATAAACGATCCTCTGATAGTTCCTACATCGACGGAGCTCACAAACATGAGGAACTACATGGAATGTCGCATGAACCTTCACCGATCGACAATCTACTCACTGATGATGATGATGATGATGAGAATGTATCCGAAACTCCCGATAAACCGGTAGTGATATCCGTTAGACGTCAGTTGCGAACGTACAAAGGACAATAAACTTTACGTGATCATTTTGGTCCGTTGGGTCAAAAATATATGGGAGCTGTGCTAAGTAGTGGAAAAGATAACACTATAGATTATGTTTACGGCGTACGTCTTAGTAACGATGGAGCGATAAACTCGATGATAAACGTATCGATGTGGACAGAGACGATAATATAATCATAGGCGAAACAGGATACATTGGAACACCCGGTCTTTACGAGCTAATATTCAAAAGAATCCTCAACGATTCTGTGTACACCGAAGCTGATATGCAAAAATACAAAAATATATTATTGGCGACAAATACTCACAGACGCGGGTACCTCCCGCAAAATCCTATACTCGGTAACAAGGGACACAAATATAAACATATAATCGCGCCCCTAGTATCAGATGAGTCGAGCAATAAAATGGGAGGAAAAGGTTTATACGCATCGCGAGCTATGATGACCTTAAATGACAACAATATCGATCATGTGCATTGGAATGATCCCAACGAGCTGGTGGATCGTCTGCGATTGCTTGACGCTGCTCGCCAAGCTGGCAACTACTCGCACGAGCACGAAATTTTATCGATTATCGAAGAACTCCGTGAAGCTGGTCTCATTATAAATTAAGCAGCGTGGCATTGACACAAGTCAGTCAATCGGTACAACTTGTTCCGAAATGTCGATGAATAAGTTTGAAGTGTCGCGAGAAAACAATGGTGCGAAAACTGATCGAGCGCATCAATGGAATGAACATGTTGAAAATTATATACATGAAAATGCCCTTTGTTTAAACGCTGCCAAAGTCTTTGATGCAAAATCGCGCAAGATAAAACATGTAGTGCAGCCTGAAGCCGACAGTGATGTTGCAACCAAACAATACGTGGAAGAATGTGTTGCAGGTGTGAGAAATCATTTGAATGATGTTGCAACCAAACGATACGTACATGAAAATGCCCTTTGTCTAACCGCCGATGGCAAAGGTTTTGACGCAACAGGGCACGCGATACATCATGTAACGCGGCCGAGAGCCTTCAATGATGTTGCGCATAAAAATTATGTGGATGAGAGTATAAAGTCTGTAAAACTTCTGCTGCATGAAAGTAACGTTGAGAAGAAGCAGTATATAGATGAGAATATAAATTCTGTAAAGCTTCTACTGCATGAGAGCAACGTTGAGACAAAGCAGTATGTAGATGAGAATGTTAAAAAATTGAAGGATTGGCTGGAAGACTACCAGAAGTAAAACATACTGAGCATAAATAGCATTCATGAGAACACAGAACGAATTTTAGACTAGACAGATTCAGAGATAAAGAAATCGTCAAAAATATAAAAGTAGAATATTGCAGTTGAATCGACATATAGTATCGACATATAGTATCGACATAAACAAGAGAAGGATCATCATCACGAGGTGCAATGGTGAAGCAATCGTCAAAATTTAACAAAAGAAGAAAAGTTCAGAGAAGCAACTCATCGGTACTATTTTAACTGTTACTGCTCATGTAAAGCGACAAAGCCGCATGCATGATGGGGAAAACGTCTCGATGAATAACGAGGAAAAATAATAAGAATTTCTTCTTATTATGAGAAACAACTAATAAAAGAATTACACGCTCCAGCGAGACGAAATTTTCCTCGCAGACGCGTCATAGTGCGTAGATACGATGATCTTTGGCAGGCTGATGTGGTGGAAATGTGTCCTTATTCGCGATTCAATGGAGTCCACCACTACATACTCACCATTATCGATGTACTGAGCAAGCACGCATGGGCCGTGCCGTTAAAGAGCAAAAGCGGAAAGAAGATAGCTGAGGCATTCGCAAAGATAATTCGAACGAATGGAAGAGGTCCGAAGAACTTGCAAACTGATCAGGAAAAGGAGTTTTACAATACAGAGTTGCAGAGACTTGTGCAGAAACACGGTGTCAATCATTATTCGACTTATTCAGTAGTGAAGGCATCTGTTGTGGAGCGATCTAACCGCACGTTAAAGAACAACATGTGGAAAATGTTTACGTTCAACGGAACTTACAAATGGATCGACTCGTTACCGCGCCTCGTCGCTGAATACAACACGCGAAAACATCGAACTATCGGCATGCGTCCTATCGATGTGACTCCTACGATTGCTAATAAGCTCTTAAGCACAGTTTATAGTAACATAAAGATTGCAGCGCCTGCGAAATTCAGTGGGTGATCTGGTACGCGTCAGCAAATTCAAAACTATCTTTGAAAAAGGCTACCATATACACCGAATTGGACAACCGAAGTGTTTAAAATCGTCAAAGTGCAGACAACTAATTCTGCAACTTACCTACTCGCAAACTCGCGCGGGAAACCTATCGCCGGGGGTTTCTACGAACACGAACTACATAGTGTCACCAATCCAGATGTATACTTAGTAGAAAAGGTGTTGCGCAGGCAAGGTGACAAAGTATTATATATGTAAAATGGTTAGGATTCGACAATTTGCATAATTCATGGATACAAAAGGATAATGTATTGTAAAAAATGAATACAGTTTTATTAGAACATTTGATGACATATTTAATTGTAAAATAGCTAATAAAACAAATAAACGTTATAATAGTATACTATAATGTCCCCATGGTAATGTATTTATCGAATCAGGCATAATAAATCGCTTATCATCGTATAGACTGAGAGCAGTTTTCGTTTCGAATACCATGTATACCTCATGCAACTTGGATCTTATGTACGATTGACGCCGACTCGTTTCAATTTCCTCTCTCAAACAATGCGTGTAATCGTCAGAATTGATTGTTCGTACTATAATATTCCTCTTAACACCCTTCGCCCTTTTAGTATCCTTTTTACCTTCTACTTTCAGCGCATACATTTTTGCTCTGAGCCGGACGAATTCTGTCATTATAGCTCCGTTATTTCCGTCTTTCATAAGCCCGGGAACTTTTTTGTTCTTAAGCAGTATACCGTATATGTTATTTTGAGGATAATCGCTCGTATCAAACCTAGCAATGTCACGTTTCATTAACTCATATACATCGTCGGACATTACATGGTAAATTAAACTATCTGTGTCCGTATACAGTACTTTACATTTTTCGCGATATAGAGGTGACATGTACTCATGGTGAAATTCATACAAGCAAGTCTTAGATATGTCGAGAATACACATACCCACATAGATCGGCTTGTTGAACTTCACTTCGAGTTTTCGCAATTCAACTGCAACCAAATTTTCTGAAAAGATGCTCCTGCTATGAAAATTGGGCATTGCGACTATTGCCTCTGCACCCCATCGTCCATCCTATTTTGTCAAAAGTTTTACATCGACATGATTGCGAACATTTTCCATTGTTTTGCCGAATACCGCGTTGTTCATCAATTTGTATAAATTTTTCTCAAAATCGTTTGTTGCATGCGTTCGAAACTGCGTATTTAATTCTACGTAGTTGCGTAGCCATGAAGATTGTACGAATTGGAGTATGCAATGAATCTTTTCGATACGAAGACCATGGCGTATGCACTGCTGCATGTTGCGATAATGTATAACATAACACTGCTTATTATAGAAAGTCGCAAGGAATTTTTCTTGCCGTTTGTTCGGGGGCTTCGTTTGCGTCGGACAGAACGGTAGATCTACGTGTGCATCATGCAAGTATTGGGGATACTCCAAATCAACCTCGAGAATATAACCTGTGAGCGAATCTAGCGGGATTGATGAAACATCAAAATTTGACGTATCATCAACCCACTTAAATTCAGCGTATGGTAACGGTTGACACATTGCCCAGCCATACAAATTATTTATATCAAAGTACATGAGGTATGAGGATGGCTTCGATGGGTCGTAAGATTGCATGTATCTTGCGGTTATTGGCTTCTGCGTATCTACCGGAACACTGACTCAGACCACCACGTATACCGCGTTCGATAAACATTACCATATCAATATCTGTGAGAAATTCAAAATTAATTTTTGTATGTTTTAACATCGCGTCCCACGTGAAACCTGGCAATGTGTAATAATGCGCGGGATCTAGACCGTAACTTTTGATACAACTATCGCGGAAATTTTCGAAAATATCAGCCAATAACAAAACATCAGTCTTCAGGTACAAATCGTTATATTCGTCTAAGGTTTGAATAGAAAACCGTTCCCATACGTTCACGGCGTGTGTGTAATCGCTCTCAGATACTGTATCATCTGTCAGCGAACTGTAGAATAACTCGCGCGGTGGCAAACATTGATCCTGCAGCTTGTCATTGCAATCCACATATTCGTACGGAAAGACACCTTTTCGCGTTAATAAATCAAAATCTTTGCTGGATAAGTTTTTAAATTCGGATTGAAGAATTTTTAATTTGTCTCCAGTGAGAAACGATGCTAATTTATCGAGACTGGTACTGAGAAATTTGTACGAATCGATGAACCGCAATTTAATATGATTTCGCCAGTCTGATGTTTTACTTGTTGTATCATTAATATGTTTGATAAATGAAATATATTTTTCTTTCGTTATTGGTAGTACATCGACGTGACCTTCGAACGCGGTGGCTACTTCCTTGATAATAAAATGAGCGTCATAACCTGATAAATTATGAAAAACTATCGGAATATAATAGGTATCTGTATAATTTAAATTACAATTGGAATGTGCCGGACCCCTTTATTGTCCGGTTAAATGACAGTGATCGCGTACGCGTATATCTCCCACTGCGAATAATTTTTCGCATATATGACAACGCGTTGCACTATAAAATGCTGCGCACTGTTCTTATGATAAAATTTCCATAGGGACATTATTACGCAGAATAATTTTTATACGATGCGCCAATTGTTTAAGTTCCTCGACGAACCACGAAATGCAATTCGGATCACGACGACACTGATATGCGGATAATGATTCATCGTAGGAACATCGTACATAATAAGCTATACTATGTACTTTATGATGCTGATACACATACGATTTTTTTTCTTCGTTTGACGTTTTCTCTAGAATGCATTCCAGGTCAACGTACACCACGAATGGAATCCGTTCCCTTCTGCTGTAATTAGTAAAACTGAGCCACTTGTTGGCCTCTGTTGGCAGAATGACTGCACAGTCATTCAACTTGTTGCAATTTATGATATGATTCTTCAGTTTTTCGTTGAAATAAAAATAATGCAAGCAACTGAAAAGAAATGGATATTACGAGTTATTCTTTTATTTCATATTTGTTATATTGTATTTATGGTGAATATCTCCTTACCAATCGCATATATATTTCTTGCATTTTTTCTTACTTAGTTGCATGTCCACAAGACGTGACAAATTCTTGATCCACACGAAATGTCCCATGTTGCACGCTTGTGGATTTTGCACATATAATGAATTTACATGCTTTTCCTTCTTACTGGCGAGACGTATCGGAACGATCATACATGCTTCTTTTTGCTTCTTTTTATCTTGAATGGTGTATACGTTGATGGATATGTTGTTTAGCTGTTCAAACTTGGTAATTTGTTTAATCGTCATTGGAAATTCAATATCCTGAAGATTGAATATTTTGGTGTAACGTGGGTACGAAGATTCCCTGTCTCCATGTCTTGCAGCTGGATATAATGCCGCGACCACGGACCATGCAAAACATGCGTTGTCTTTAGTTCGTACGTTTATCACGGCTTTCTTTAATTTTATTTCGCGAGGCAGCTCAATGTTGCACCCTGCATGCAGTGGATTGTATTTGTTCACATTGACTGTGAGATCAAGTATGCGTAGCAGTGCCCACTATCACGTTCTTGAAATTCTTCCAAAGATGCCAAGGTAGGCTCGATGACGTGTTGCTCGTACCATTTATCCAAATCTAAAGCAGAAAAGAGTTCACTGTTTCTCATGTTAATGCTTTTGAATGCATGATTGTCGCCTGCGATAAACTCGCCATTGAACACAGTGTTCACCTTAAGATTGCCGTGTTTTTCCATAGCACTTCGCACGTGCTCGAGCACTGTACTCTTCGCATCTTGGAGAAATCGAAGAGGTTCGATATGGTTCACGTTAATAACTGCGCCGGTTGATATGCGGCTTTCGAACGCTGTATCAATTTCTCTCGATACCAATTCTGCATGTCTTAATGCTTGTCCAGTACCCACGTGTATGAAGCATTCTTGCACAGAAATTTTCAGTCCCTCGAGTCGTGCAATACGAGCCACTACTGATTGCGCGGCGCCAATCGACAATCGCGGTCGTTTTGCTCGACTTTGTTCTTCCAAACATCTGATACACTTGTCAAACTTTTGCACCCACGCGTCGTAAGCCTCTCGCGAATTCAGACAAGTGGATTGCTCCAAGAGTTCTCGTTCGGTTTGGGTGAAGTCTTCCATTTCTTTATTAACTACAGAGAATACTCGGCTCTTTGGAATCCTTTACTTTATATTCTCTCCGTTAGAAAACACGTTCGGATATGCGCGAGTCAAATGACGACCGTGAAAGAAGGAGGGCGTACTAGGCGATGGGACCTGCTTCTTATTTCGTCCCGAAGAGAGAAAAAATATCGTAAGTGCGGAAGTCGCTAGACCGGGAATTGAACTCGGGTCTCTCGCTTGCAGGGCGACTGCTCTAAACCCACTGAGCTACCTGACGCTCCATGATCAAGACACTCTCCTCTCCCCTGATATCGTTAAAAGATGTTGTTCGGAAGCGACGTCTCTAATGCCATCCCAAGTCTAAAGCAAAGATATCTACATCTTATTTATTTTCCTGTTTTGAGGAATATATCTGCGCATGCGCTACAACTCTGAAGAGTAAGAGGAGAGGATGCTCTATAGTAGCTTTAATATCAGGCTTCGGAAAAAACCTCTGTCTCTCAGTCGCTCTGTGAACACAAGATTCATCGGTTGTGTGTCTACATAGTAAAGTTTGGGTGTGTCTACATAGTAAAAATGTATGCTGCCGGTGATGAAGTGAATGTTAAACACGCAAATTATTACATCCCTGCTCAACATGAGGACGAGGCTCCACCGAGCAAGAAAATGTGCGAAAGGTGAGTGTCATAATGCTGTTTCTTTTAGTTTATCCGTAGTAATTTTTCCAAGATTCAGACATGTAAATTTTCTATATTTTTTCAGCGTTCCACGACCTCCTGCTATGCATATCTTAGGACGCCGATACGCTGCAACTGCTTATAAATATTTGAATATCGGAATCAGCGTAGGAGCTGAACCTGTCATAGACATAGTCATTGATGATAATCGTGGCAAACAACTACTATTGCCGATCAAAACTTGGAATGCGCTAATGGGGCAACGTGCTGACATCCAAAGATTTCTGCAGGCCAATTTTTATAAGTCATCGTCTTCCCCGATGCGTATAGAAGAATTAACAATAACGTCATATAAGATGTACAACTCACAAATTGTGAAACTCACAATTTTTAATAATTGCTTATATGTAACACCAGATACGTTAAATGTATTATTTACATTTGAAAATTGCATCAATCACATGTATGGATGGTTATCAGAAAATATCTGTATAGTTAGTGTAAAATTAAAAAGTTTTGTAAATATTCTTCGTGAAAAGAAGAATTATATTACTAATATACATACTGCAACAAAAACAATACAAGAAAGCAGCGACTTTGACCGCGAGTCGCTCATTGATTGTAAATTGTTAGCATGCGCTGTAAAAAATATAATGTATGAAGCCGTGAACAAATAAATTATATTCTGGAAAACATAAAATTATGTATAAATTAATTCTATATGTCTCCCATTTTACTTCCCTTCCCCCTCCTCAGAACGATGAGGATAGTGTCCGGCGCAAGTCGGCATGGTAAAATACTCTTTCGACGAACGTTTCGTATTCTCTTCCAACCTAACCTATGATGGTTAAGTGGTAGGACCATCGCACAGTAAACGAAGGGTCCGAGTCTGGCCTAGTTTCGACTTTGTTTTACTTTTGACGCATGCGTGACGCCATCATACACATTGTAAGAACCTTCACTAGGCGCCTACTAGCAATAGGTAACAATGGTCTAGGAAGTTCGAAAGACATCCGATAGACGTCTGAGAGACGTCCGAGGGACGTCTGATAGACGTTCGAGAGACGTCCGATAGACGTTCGAGAAACGTCCGATAGACGTTCGAGAGACGTCCGATAGACGTTCGATAGTAATCGCGGGGCCCATGTTCGATAGTAATCGCGGGACCCAGGTTCGAGTTTGGCCTACACCGCCGCCATGTTTTTTCTTTTGACGTATGCGTGACGTCATCACACATACTGTAAGAACCTTCACTAGACGTCTACTAGCAACAGGCAGCAATGGTCTAGGAGGTTCGAGCGTCCGATAGCAACCGCGGGGCCCAGGTTCGAGTCTGGCCTACATCCCAACGCGTTTTTTCTCTCGTGACGTCATCATACACACTGTAAAAACCTTCACTTGACATCTACTAGCAACAGGCAGCAATGGTCTAGGACAGAGCTGGCCACAATCTGCACATTTCGGGCGAAATTCAGCAGAGGTGACGCCTACCGTCCCCCTCACACCGCTCCGCGCTCAGTGGCTAGGGCGACGATCGTGATGCGCTCAGGCCCGTCGCTGTATAAGAAATCGGCTGAAGCGTACCTTTGCGACATATTATCATTAAAATTGTTTCCTCGTTTAATAATCACTTTAAAATAAATATGTTTTTACATGTTTTATAAATATATATATATATATACATATATATATATATACATATATATATATATACATATTATATTATATATATATATAATCGCAAGGGAGTCGTCTTTCATCACGACAACGCCAGACCACACGTTTCGAAAAAGACGCTGCGCAAACTGAAGAGCCTGAAATGGGATGTCTCAACGCATCCACCGTATTCTCCTGATATCGCACCATCTGACTATCACTTGTTCCGGTCATTGCAAAATTATTTAAATGGAAAAAACTTTGACTCTTTGGAGGCCTTAAAAAACGGCGTCTCTTCGTTCTCCGAATCTAAACCGCGCAGTTTTTATGATCGAGGCATCCGTATGCTGCCAGAACGTTGGGAAAAGATTATAGAAAACGATGGAGAATATATCATTGATTGAATAAAGATTTTTGTTTGCCTAATCACTGTGTGACTTTTACTCACAAACTCCGCACGAACTTTTGCACTCACCCAATATATATATTATGTATATATATGTGCGTGTGCGCATACGCATATATATATATATATAATGCATAAACTTATATATATTTGAAAGTAATTATTAAGCGAGGAAAAAATTATATATATATATATATATAATTTTTTCCTCGCTTAATAATTACTTTCAAATATATATAAGTTTATGCATTATATATGTGTATATATATACATATATATATATATATATGATATATATATGCGTATGCACACACACACACACACACATATATATATACATATATATGTAATATATATATATATATTACATATATATGTATATATATATTTATAAAACACGTAAACATATTTATTTTAAAGTGATTATTAAACGAGGAAACAATTTTAATGATAATATGTCGCAAGGGTACGCCTCAGCCAATTTCTTATACAGCGACGGGCCTGAGCGCATCACGATCGTCGCCCTAGCCACTGAGCGCGGAGCGGTGCGAGGGGGACGGTAGGCGTCACCTACTGAATTTCGCCCGAAATGTGCAGATTGTGGCCAGCTCTGGTCTAGGAGGTTCGAGCGTTCGATAGCAACCCGCGGGGCCCAGGTTCGAGTCTACCTACAGCCCGACGCGTTTTTCTCTCGTGACGTCACGGCCGCCATCTTGCTCATAGAATTAAAAATTCTGGGGTGGAGGAGGAGGGTTCCAATAAAGAGGGGATATCAATTAAGAGGGGGATCCATTAAGAGGGGATATCAATTAAGAGGGGGATCCATTAAGAGGGGGATCAATTAAGAGAGGGTGTCAATTAAGGGGGGGTATTAATTAGAAAATATTAATTAATAAATAATGTCTTTTGTATAATTAATTAGAAATTGGGTTAGAATCTCCCTATTCTATCTACTAATAATGCAGGTTATCTCGAGCGACTTATTGCGGATAAAAGATAAACACGCAATATAACACCATGAAAGAAGGAGGGCGTACTAGGTGGCGATGGGACGCCGCGCGTTCGGGACCTGCATCTTATTTTCGTTCCAAGGAGAGAAAAATATCGAGACTTTATCTCAAGTTAGAACGACGAGAAATTGTGAAAATACGAAGTGAAATCCATTGGAATTAAGTTTGAATCTAAGTCCATGGGAGATTTCGCTGATTAACTGTAACTTTGCGAAGTTTAAAATGTTTTTCACGAATTGTCAGATAACTTGAAAATTATCGACGTCTTTCGTTCATATTGAACTCATATTGGCCTCGTATTAAATATAATCGATTCTGGTCTACTTGAGGAATCAGTCCGTAAAATTCACACTGATGAATCGACGATATCCTCGAGTGACCGATGTATTGTGTACTTCATAAATTAATTAACATGCATTATGTGTACTTAGTGTTATAATATACCTAAATTATATAATGCTGAGTGAGAAACGCGACTAGAGACCAATGCAGGTATGCAAGAAGGCTATGAGATTCTCGGCAGCTATGAAAGGAAAGAGATGTTAGAGGGCCAAAGTTCATCAGACAGCTAAACTCGATCTCGTTCATCGTCGACTACCAGCCAGGCGTTTTCGTAGGGAATACCGATGGATGTGAGCAAAAGGGCCGAACCGCGCTTATGATTCAATCAGCCAGGTTAAAGCGAACGAGAAATGACACGATGCGCGAACGTGGCATTACCTTGCCAACCAGTTCAAAAACGTTATCTCGCTGCAGTGTCCGTTCGTAAAGCAATCTGATTCATCGCGTTCGCGTCCGTCATTTCGTGGCTGCTATCCGTGAGAGAGTCGAGATGTCAAGGACTCACAATGATTTTCGGATTGATTGGTTCTCCATGCGAAAATCGAAAAAAATGTTGTAATCCAGATAAATAGATGCGCGTAAATTTTGCATTACTTTACTAATCACTATATAAAAGTTATTATATAAAATGCGCGACAAGTGGTTCATATTTATTACGTAATATAACGAAATAAAAATATGAAAAAAATATTATTGAAATGTATTCGAAACAATATTATTTAAAATGTTATATGAAAATTTGAAAATAATTTTTTTTAACAAATTTATTACCGTATTAATATAATAAAAAGTGTACATCACTGCATGATATAAATTTAATAATATTTAATTCAATATATTTGTTCTATAAATATAATTTAAAAAATTACAAAATTTTATTCATCGATTGTCTCACGTCGTAATATAATCATGAAGTTTATGTAAAAATTTGCGGGCAAAGAAATTCTCAAACAGAATTCGAAGTTTGCGATCAAGCTTCTTTTCATTTCTATTTATTGTTAAAGTCGATGTAAGTTTTAAAAGTTACAACTGTATTAATCTCCGTTATTTATCTCTTTCTTTTTAATTTAAAGAGATATTGTCTTTAGAAAGAGCTGAATATTTTCTTCTAAAAACTATCAGAATTGTTCGTTATAGACAATCCGTCGTGTTAGCACAATCGAAATCGTTAACGACTTGCGTTGAAAGTTGGCATTTTGAATTCGTATTTATGCACGCTAACTTTATTGACTTTTCTCGTGACAATGTCGTGTAGGTGAGTTTCAGATTTCAGGATACGTCATGACACGTCTTGTCATGAGTATAATATGATAAACTTTTCTTGTTGGCTGCAAAATTAAACGCTAACGATGAATAAAGAACGAAATATTACAGCCACTCTCGTCCGTCTTAATCTTATCTTGGTCATGAAAGGTTTCGTGCGCGACAAATTTTGTTGTAATACGAGGGTAGTCCCAGAAGTACCTGACCTAACAAAGAAAACACAAAAAATTTGGAAAAAAATATCTTTATTTCTCTACATAGTCTCCTTTTAGCTTAATACACTTTTCCCAGCGATGTTCAATAGTTTCGATACCCTGTTTATAGTGGGAATCGTCGAGCTCTTCAAAATAGCCATCAAGCTACCTTGGTGCATTGTTTTAACTGTTCTTTCGTCTCAGGTGTGAAGTGATGGACCCATGTTTCATCCATGGTTATGAATCGACGCAAAAACTCGGCTTTATTGCTGCGAAACTTCTCCAAACACTCGATTGAAACATTCTCACGACGCTGTTTTTTTTCCATTATAAGTAACCGCGGCACCCATCTTGCGCACAGCTTTCTCATGTCCAAATTTTCAGTCAATATGCGATGTACAGCACTTTTTGAAATGCCTACCATGTCTGCTAACTCGCGCACTTTCAGTCGACGGTCATCCAATACCATTTTGTGGATTTTCTTCACCATTTCTGGCATGGTCACCTCATTTGGTCGACCACTGTGATGTTCGTCTTGGCAGCTCGTACGGCCTCGTTTAAACTCTGCCACCCAATATTTTACTGTTGTAAACGAAGGAGGAGACTCCCCCAGAATAGAAACTAGCTCCGCTTTGATATTGGTTGTACTGAGGCCTTTCAAATGAAAGTATTGTATCACATAACGATGACCAATTTTTTCCATGTTTACAAATTCACTGAGAGCGTTCACTATTGTTGGCTGCCAAACAAATACTAAACAACGTAGCGTCGTCAAACTTCAAACTTAAGCTTTATAAGGTTGGTACTTTCTATCATAGTTCCATTCTATCATAGTCATTCTTTTCAAACAACAACCGCTATCTATACGTCAGGTCAGGTACTTCTGGGACTACCTTCGTACGTAGCGGTCTTAGACACACAACATGCAGAATATTATGTTTATCAGGAAGAATTAACAGTGAATGAAGTGTAATCGTATTTGCGACAGTCTTGGAAGACATAGGTTCAGAGGTTGTAATTTTTAATTATCTCCGTATTGCAATTATGCGGTAGCCTAAATTCTTTTGTTTATGTAAAGACAGATATTATATAGTTATTTATACAATATTCTTTTTCTCAGTATATATTTCTGGTGAAAGTCGAAATTGTTATTAAAAATCTCATTTGACTAGGATTTGATACTATGATTGTGATCACTATTTTTTAAAGGTTCTGTCCTTTTTCTTTTTGTATTTTATTTTCTTTGTCATTACTTATTGTATAAAAGGCAAATCTTCCCGATCAATTAAACGGACACTACACTTTGTACATATATTTTTGAAAGGATGCTCTCATTCTCCGGTAGCGCGAAAACTTCTAACAAATAAATTATTAATTATAAGAAGATGCTCTTAAGGATTTATTAACTCGTACATAAGAAAATAAAGACGACATGATATATTCAATGTTGTTGCGTTTAGAGCGGAACTTACTATACACGTTACTTGTAACATGTGAAAAATATTAGGCTAAGAATAAATTTTTCATACATTTACACATTTAATACATTTCATAAAATTTTCCATTAACTTGTTGATGTTATCTTTCTTAATATACACTTTATACCCATGTTTACAATTTTATCCTTTCATTGTTTTTTTTTTAATATTCCGGATACTTTCTTTCAACTTTTCTTTGATTACTTTATTAAGAAGAAGAAATATGTTTTTATTATTAATAAGTTCGCGTCAACATTAGTGAAACAACTTTTTATGCTTATTCAATTTTATCAACTTTTTATTTTTGTTTACGTTCAAGGCTATTATTATTAAAAACAATCAAATCTTGATGAATTAAAATTTGGTACTACAATCACTATGTTTTAGCAAATTTTTCTTTTTATTTTCATTTCATTTTTATTCCATTTCTTTTATCATTATTCATTATATTAGAAACAAATCTTTTCGATTAAATAAATAAATAAATTCTTCTCAGTTAACACTACAAATTATGGAAAAAATTGACATTTTATCGATCTACTTTCTCTTCATCCAGTAATGATCCAACTGTATATAATAATCGTGTAAAGTATTCTAATGCATAATATTTGTTGTAATTCTATCGAAGCTTCAAACATCTTTTAAGAATATTTTGAGTATAGTTCGAGAAAAATAGAGAAAAATCAAGTTCTTTATACACACACACACACTCTCTCTCTCTCTCTCTCTCTCTCTATCTTTCTCTCTATTTTTCCCTCAAATAAATTTTTGCGTGAGAGTAACAAATCCGTGCTACGTGTTCGTGTTATATAGTGGCATTTTATAGGCAGCCGCGATAAAACGAAAATATAGATATATTTTTGTGCGCTACATTTTTCTGCTTTAAGAAGCTGTCATTTCCTACCAAACTTTTCTTTAAGAAAAAAAATATTTAAATATTTCTACAAATGAAAAATACTCTTATTCAAGAGTCTATTCAAAATGAACATATGAGTAAAATCTTCCGCGACAATTTTCTCGTTAACAGACACACACTAGGAATTTTTTTTTTAATTTTTTGGGATAAATAGAGGTTATAAAATAAGTAGCAATTAAAGAGAAAAACATGGTAATATGTTATCGAAAAAAATAGAGATTAACTCGTTGCCAAAAGTTCAAGCTACCATTTGTAAGGTTAACAAATTTATTTATCATGATAAATGCGCAAGCATCGTTAAACTAATCAAGGTTAAAGAGCAAGGAAGAAACTCGACTATGTGGGCCACAAAGTGATCTTTCATATGCTGAAAAACGCCGTTCAAGCGTCGTTACAGTCGCTGCAATCACCGCTGCACGTAACGCACGTTCGCCCGCTGCGGCATACCGCGCTCTATGTCATTCGATTAAAGTGTCGCGTGCGTTTTAAGGGGTTTTTAAACGTCATGTGCAAAAGCACGGGACGAAATGAAAGTGCCGTGTAGCGCCGCACCACGACGCGACGCGACACGCCGTAAAGAGTCGCGAAGTCACGTTTCTCATTATTTTCCTCTCGACGTGCCAGTCAAATGTCAAATGTGTTCCCTCCTCGCTACATCAACCGCATCGACTGCAATAACGAATGCATCGCTCGTGATATGCGATTAATCCTAAATTCGACAATACATTCTGTAACGTGCATTTCTGTCTAGTACATAGCGTTTAGCATTCTTCCTTTTATTTTACAGTTAACGTGAAATTCCTTTTTAATTATATGTGTATACGAATATATATTTTATTATATCTTATAAAGTTTATAACTTAGAAAAAATTTCTAAGAGAGAGAGAGAGAGAATACTTCATAGATTTAACTTTGTGATCATTCCGAGAAGATATATATATAGGGTGAGACATCAGAAATCACTTGAATAAAATTGAAAATATGGAAGATAGAAAAAATGTTAAATACAAAAGTTGTAAGGTTACAAATGACGCATTACATAGCAATATTAGTACGATCTTAAACAGCGTTATCAAGGTTACGGCAAGATCATTTTGAATTTTTTAAATATAAACCCCTATTTTTTATTATATCATCTTTTTATACTAATTAATTTGAACAACTTTTATTTGGAACATTTTTTTATTTGCCTAATATTTTTTGAGATATTTAAGAAAAACCTGGTAACTTTTTCAATGTTTAGCTTACGATATCTCGGTAACTAATTGTTGGAAGGAAAAGTAGTACCAAACTTTTTTACTCTATTTAGTCTCAAGAAGATGCTGTTACAATAGTATCTTAACTTTTATTAACTTGATGATTTTGAAATGTTCAGATCAACAAGTTAACAAAAGCTAAATTACTTTTATAATAGCATATTGTTGAGATCAGATAGAACAAAAAAGGCAAATACGCACCCATATTTTTTTCCGACAAATAGTTACTGATATATCATAAGCTAAATATTGAAAAAGTTACCAATATTCCTTACCAAATATTCCTTAAATTTCTCAATAAACATATCATTAAATAAAAAAATATTTCAAACAAAAGTTGTTCAAATTAATTAGTAGAAAAAGATGATATAATAAAAAGTTAATATTTCCATTTAAGAGAAATAATGATAAAAGAAATTTAATGATTTGAAATTTCCAAAGTCGATTAGTTAACAAAAGTTAGGGCACTATTGTAACAATATATTTTTGAGACCAAATAAAGCAAAAAATTCCAGTATTATTTTTCCTTCCGACAAATAGCACGATGTCGTAAGTTAAATATTGAAAAAGTTACCAAGTTTTCTTTAAATATCTAAAAAAAATATTAGGCAAATAAAAAAATGTTTCAGACAAAAGTTGCTCAAATTTACTGGTAGAAAAGGATGATATAATAAAAAATTGAGATCTTTTCCATTTAAGAAAAGTGATTACCAGTGAATGTCTCAAAAGTGGTGCCATCTGTAAACAAACTGATATAGTTGTCCCCCTTGAAACCAACTTTTAATTGAAACATTTTTCTGTATCTTCCATATTTTTCGAAATATTTGCCTGGGGCATTTAAAATGGAACATCTATTGTGTATACACACAAGGTATTTGGTAATTCATGTAGCCATAGTCAGTGGAGGCATACAGTTAATTGAGATAAAGAAAAAAGTCAAATATCATTTTACAAAAATAGTAAAAATGGCCGAATGGCCATTTTACCCTTGGCCATACGCATGGCCATATGCATGAAAAAAATTGGATAAATTAGTGTGCGCCGCGGCGGTAGTGGATAATGCGCTCGATCGCTTGAATTTATTACATGGCCTATTTCACTTAGCAATAGCTGCCAGTATGCGACCTTTCTTCCCTTTTCTATTTGATCACATTAATCTATTTATACCAAACAACAACACTGTCAACTAATGCATTTGGTTGTGTAATCATATAAATTTACGTAGGAGAGAAACGCGTGTCGGCTTTTCAGGTTCCTGCCGCGACACTTGATACGATAGATACGATCATTAACGAAAGTTATAAAAATGATATGTACAATGTTATCACATGCATCGATAAACTCACAATAAACATCATATCAAGCGCTCAATGTCAACGCCTACGTCTAACGGTGAGTTGTGTTCCTGCTTACTTTGCCATTGAGACTTAACTATCACTAGAAACCGTAAGATTTTATTTAAAGATATGTACGAGATTTTTAGAAAGATGGAGACCTATATTACTGTAAAAAATATTCATAAATCGAGACGAAAGAAATGTAAGCTTACGAAGATCGTGCTACCAAGCTTCAAGCAACTGCCAATCCCAAAATTTCTGCACAGATCATTCAAGAATCAACAGAAATCAAAGCATCAATCTCAATAATCTACCATCGCTTTCAAGATTAAATAGCTGTGTTGTTATTCTCATTGTGTCCCTTTTATTTCAAAAATAAACATAAAGAAATGGCTTGTATATGCAAAGTAGCATATGAACAAACTGAATGCGCTCTTATCATTTGAAGTGACGAATCTAAATTTGGACTTTTGAACCCAAGAAGAGGCAAATATTATGGCAGTGAAACACTTCTAATATGTTATGTTATAGGATTGTTTTTCATGGCTTAGTAAAGGGTTTTTCAATAAGGGCGGATCGATGTTGCAATGGAAACAAGCTGTATGTGAGGTATTAACGAAATTCTTTTTTTATTTGAAAGGCCCATGTATGCCATTATGTGTGGAATATAACATCGTTCAAATGTCCGCCGCGGCTTCTCACGGTGGCACGGATCCGAGTGGTCCAATTTTCAATGATTCTGTCGCATAGATCCGGCTGAATTTGAGCGATGGCCTGGGTTATGTTGACTTTAAGGGCATCGGTCGATTGCGGCTTATTGGCATAGACCTGCGACTTCAGAAAACCCCACAAGAAAAAGTCTAGCGGAGTCAAATCGCACGATCTTGGTGGCCAATTCACGTCACATCTGCAAGAGATAACCATACCCTCAAATCGTTCATGCAGAATGTCCATCGTGGCGTCTGCTGTGTGGCACGTAGCGCCGTTCTGCTGGAACCACATGTCGTCCACGTCCATATCGTTCAATTTGGGCCAAAAGAAATTGGTTATCATCGTTCTGTAGCGCTCGCCATTGACGGTGTGGCCTCACCAACGTCGTTTTCGAAAAAGTACGGACCAATAATGCCGCCGGCCCAAAATCCGCACCAAACAGTAACTTTTTGTGGATGCATTGCTACCTGGTGAACCTCGTGTGGGTTGGCGTCGTGCCATATACAGCAATTATGCTTGTTAACATAGACATTCATCCAAAAATGCGCCTTGTCGCTAAAGATGATTTTTTGGCCAAAATTGGGGTCCTCTTCCAAATTCTCCGAAGCCCAGTCAGCGGGCAAACGGCGTTGTCTATGGTCATTAATTTTGAGCTCCTGGGCCAGTTGGATCTTGTACGGGTGCAAGCCCAAGTCTCGACGCAAAATTCGCCAAGTTGAAGTCTGCGAAAGGCCGACTTCTTGTGCATGGATAGGAATTGACTGCCTCGGGTTCTCCTGCACACTTTCACTTACAGCGGCGATATTCTCGACCGATCTGGCGTTTCTTTGACGTACGGGTGTTGGCTGATCGTTTACCGAACCGGTCGTCTCGAATTTGGCCACCAAACGTTGGAGAGTCGACTTTGAAGGGCCACCGCGTCTGCCGTAAAATGGGCGCAACGCGCGCAACGTTTGCACTAACGAACACTCATTTTGATAATAAAGTTTTATCATTTGGACGTGCTGCTCAATCGTGTAACTTGTCATGGTGATTTGGCATCAGTGACTGAATAATAAACAACAGGTTAGACAGACGCCGCCAAAACAACATGGCCGCTACAGGCTGCCAACATCGACCCGCACCAATTGAAAAACTCTGTAATTTGGAACAGATCAAGATGGTAAGAAGGATCAGAGGCAGGATGGACGGATCTTATCACCGCAATATCTTTAAAAGCAATTTGTGAACATCAGTTCAAAATATAAGTCTCGAGAACGATTGTATGTTTCAACATGTAGACGACTTTAAGCATATCTCATCCATTGTAAAAAAAGAGCAACATTAATATTTTTGAATGGCCTTTACTAAGTTCAGATTTTAATCTCATAGAGCACTTACAGGATTACTTGAATCGTAAGAGGTGACAAAATTGAAACGAGGGGACATTATATAAAAGTACAGAGTTGCGCTATTGAAGGTGTGAATCGACTTAAAATTGGGCCAAATATTTTAGCAACACTCCATACTATAGTGTTTAGAAAACATAATATAAACAATCCAACACGCTGCTATATATTACAGATTATATTAAGACATTATTTTGTTTAAATTACTTACCTATAAAAAGTGATAAAATAATATAATCTAACCAAAATAAATAAAAATGCATTATTTTTGTTAATTATGAAATGTATGATTTATCTTTATTCTATGCTATTCATGAAATATAAGTTGAACTAAACAAATATATCAATTAAATTCTATAAATTTTACAATTTATAAAGTTTAATGGTGACTGCTCATTTTTTATTCTCACTGTAGTTGCTGACTAAATTGTAATAATTTGGTCAATTGATTACTTCTTTTGGCAATTATATAATTTGTTCAATCTACATTTGCTCAAACAAAATTTGTTCGAAGGAGACAGAGAAAGAAAGAAAGAGAGAAATTTTATTAATACTATCACTTATTTTTTTCAATATAATAATATTATATATTGTAAAGAAATAATATATATATACGCCAAAGCGAAATATTGCACTATGGCAGCAAGGTTATGCTATGTGTATCTGAAGGATATGAAGGGTGTATTATGAGCTACTGTAACCGTCTGAAACTATCACTGGTGAACGCTACCGACTACAATTAATACGTTTGAACCAGTCTCTGAAGGAAAAACGGCCGGAATGGAAGAATAGACATGACAAGATAATTTTACAGCATAACAATGCCAGACCACATGTACACATGGATCCGTCAAGAATTATCTAGAAGAAGTGAACTGGGAGAATCTATCTCACTTGCCATATTCACCAGACATTGCTCCCTCAGATTACTATTTGTTCCGATTTATGGCGTCGGCCCTTTCTGGAGAGCGGTTCAGTTCTTATGAAGAAATAAAAAATTGGCTTCATAACTTAATCGTTACCAGACTTCTACTAACGTGGAATTCGTTTATTGCCTGAAAGATGGACAAAGGTTGTAGCTTCCGATGGAGCATATTTTGAATAAAATAAGAATGATTTGAAGAATAAATATTTGAATAAAATAAGAATGATTTATGTTTCAAATCAATATGTTATTTTATCAAAAAATCCGTAAAGTCATACTTGTACATCTAATATGTTATTATGGTATCGATGAAATAGATATTTTTTTTTATTTTCAAGTTATTTCTTTTTCACAGTGTATAGGGTTATTATAAATACACAAATGTATGAAAAGTGGGATTAGTTTGCGATAACAAATAAAACGGTTGTACAACAGACTTCGGGGAGCACATCGCGCTCACCTAAATATTCGACAGTCGGATTATAGACTAGATCGTAAGAAGCTGCAACATCGCGAAAATCGTGTTTACCGTTTCTCGTATCTTTACAGCATGAACGTCGTCACCGTTTTCGCGGATAAAGAGAGCTGCTTTCGCGAAGGTAGCGGAAAAGCATGCCGTGTGCACGCAATATGCCGAAATCCACATCGTATACAGTGCTCGCCAAAAGTTCCGGGTCACTTAAATAACTTCTGAATGGTTTAAGATATTGGATTGAAATTTATAGGGATACAATGGGATTACAAAGTCTATCATTTAACCACAAAAACACTCACCTTCATATTACAGAAGGGCGAGGGGAGAGAGAGGTCGGAAAATCTTAAATGACATGTGGGGTTGAGTGAGGGCTCGTTTGAAAAGGCTTTCTGAGACAAGAATAACGCGGGATTATCGAGGTCTCTACGATGTTTTTTCGCAGAGTTATGATCATTTAAACATTTCTATTGAGATTTTGCGATAAAAAGGCCATGGCGAGTAAGATAAGGCTTAACGCATGTTTCTAAGTAGATAGAAGTACATGTGTGTGTGTGTGTGTGTATGTGTGTGTGTGCGCGCGCGTGTATGTATGTGTGTGTGCGTGTATGTATGTGTGTGTGTGTGTGTATGTGTGTGTGTGTGTGTATGTGCGTGCGTGCGCGTGTGTTCGTGTTCGCCGCGAGGATAAGGACTTCGTGGTTCGTCAGCTTCACAGTATTTCACGACTCCAGACCCTTCTTGCCGCGAAAAATGCAACCGTACCCATAAAGTTCCTAACACTGATATATATATATGAAGGAATAAAAACACTAATTATTTTATTAAATGTTCGAATTGGTGTCCTTCGATAACTTGGCAGTGTCCTAAGCGAACGTAAAATGTATCTATAATGTTAGTTATAAAATCTGGTGTGATTGAATTTGAAATGTTAACTATTTTTTCTCGCAGCTCTTCTAAGTTTGCGAACCTAGTCTCCTAAACTTTGGCTTTTAAATATCCCCAGTAAAAAAGTTCAATGGGGTCAGATCTAGTGATCTCGGTGGCCATTCTATTGTGCCCCTTCTATCAATCCATCGATCAGTAAAAACATCGTTGAGAACATTTCGAGCTTCCAGAGAAAAATAAACTGGAACCCCATCCTGTTGAAACTAAACATTGTAGAAAGGATCTTCAGCAATATCCTGAATAACCGGTGATCTTACTCGCCGTGACCTCTTTATCGCAAAATCTTAATAGAAATGTTTAAATGATCATAACTCTGCGAAAAAACATTGTAGAGACCTCGACGATCCCGCATTGTTCTCGTTTCGGAAAACCTTTTCAAACGAGCCCTCACTCAACACCATATGTCCTTTAAGATTTCCCGACCTCCCTTTCCTCCCATCCCCCTATAATATGAAGGTGGGTGCTTTTGTGATTAAATGATAGACTTTGTAATCCCATTATATCCCTATAAATTTCAATCCAATATCTTAAACCACTCAGAAGTTATTTAGGTGGCCCGAAACTTTTGGCGGACACTGTATATCGAGAGTGAATCGGGCCGTTTAATCGTGATGCGTCGCATGATCTGTCTTCACCGCGTCCTTTACGTTGAAATCATTCTTAGATAAAAAGAGAGATAAATAGAGAGACAGGAAATCTCTGCCAATCGCCACTTCTCGCATGTTTATATGGTACGTATAAATATGGATTCGCATACGCGAGATTTTCTGACTGGTTTAAATCTGGAAACTGTTCTTTGGCGGCAATCTAATATTATGTCATCTTTTCATTCGGCATTCTCCAACATCTGATATCAAACATCTCGGTAACCGAATGTCAAATTGGAATTCTCGAAATTAGGTTGAGTGAAATTGGCAGAGTGAACACGAGTAGAGTACTAACATATTTGCGAGAATCCGCATCGAAGGCAACGCGATTCATAATCATTATTTCGATATTATTTCAATGATCATCGTATCGATGATCTAGCGCAATCCCGTTTCGGCAACAATCGATTCCATGAATATGTAGACTTTCCGATTCTTTGCCAGGCATCTGCGAACGAGAAGCGCGTTGCTGGTGGAATCGGCATCTCGGGTGTTGCCTACAGCCAGGCGGTACGAGAGAGGAGCGGCGACGGCATCGCTGCAAACGACGCTACCGCCGTAAACTCGACGGCCCCCGTCGTGGTTCTTGCTTGCCGCGTTGCCGCTATGCTGCAACCGGAGCGGAAGCCGGCTGACGCAGTGGGAGACATGGCCACCTGGGAAATACCCCTTAATGCCCGCAAAGCTGCCTCGCTCTCGTACGTCTCTCCACCGTACTCTCGCGGCATTTCCATCCCTCTTGTCCTCCCGTCTACCTCGCTCCTTCACTATTTCCCTTCATGGTCTTTCAGGATATCCCTGTCTCTGTTTTTCTTTCGCTGTTTTTCTCACTATCTCTTTTCCTTTTTACGTTTTTTTTCTACATTCGCTTTTCTCCCCTTTTTCCATCGCATTATCCTTTCACTTTCTCTTCCAACCTTTTGTTTCTCTCATTCTCGCCTTCTTGATATTCCTTCTCTCTTCATTCCTTTTTCTTCTTTACTGCTCCTTTTTTTACTCTCCTTCTCTCTCTCTCTCTCTCTCTCTCTCTCTCTCTCTCTCTCTCTCTCTCTCTCTCTCTCTCTCTCTCTCTCTCTCTCTCTCTCTATCTATCTATCTCTGTCTCTCTCTTTCTCTAAATTTGTTTAAATATTAATAAACATAAAATTATAAAAGTATGTAAAAATAATGTGACATATGATTGTGTATATATTACAAATAAAATTAATGATTGCGAATACTGTCTTCGCTTTCAGAAAGAGTGAACTCAAGAATGTCTCTCGTTTGAATAATTTTGTAATCATAACAATTTATAAGAGGATTTAGTTATAATAAATATACACGATACGCATGTTGTTAATAACATTTATTATATCAATTATATGAACTATTGTTAAACGCCACGGTATACATTTAATTTCGATGTAAAAAACGATTTTACAGTTCGTTATATAATACGCTGTACGATATATATATATATAATATATACGATAAAAGTAATGAACTTAACTTTGGTTACAACCAAAAGGAAAGAACAAATGTTTTGTACGATGCAGGACGACAGTAGTTTCGCCGTCCTTCATAAAATAGGAGAAAATAAGAAACTTGCAAACCGTAAGTTCCATACCATCTGTACGCGTACTCGCGTGTTGTTCACACGAGTTTTAGTTAATGTCCAAGAATTAAATAATTCTTCGTTTCACGACCGATTTGAGAATTGCTTTGCAAAAAAATTGCTGATAATAATAATTAATTGATAATAATATTAATTGATAATAATAATTAAGTTAAAATTGATCGACGTAATTTTTCGTCGGTTTCAACTAATATGCCAGGTAATTGAATAAGTTGCACGTATAAACATTGACTGGCTCATATTGCACATACCAGGTCTGTAAATATGAAACCGGAATTTGCCCATAGATGGCCTTAGCTGTCAATGTAGTTACCGTCAAACCGCACTCAGAGAAAAGTATATGATATTTGGAACTATAATGATATAGTAACTAAATTATAGTCCGAAATATCATATTTATAGTAAGTATTACCATGATATCGGTAATAATTACGATATAGACATAGTATAACCAACCATACAATATTTTTACTAAAAATTATAGTAAGTTAAACTAAAACTATTGTATGGATGCAAATATAAAATGATAGGTAAAAGTAACTCCTTCATATAGTCAATATTACCAGAATATTTGCTAAATGATGACAGATGTAACTATATGAATATTAAATCTTACTATATTTGTGAATGAGAAATTACTATATATGTGGTAAAAGTAACTAAACAATTATTTAAGACAATCATTGACTATATATTTGTGTTTATTCTACTATATTTTGCAGGTTTCCACGAACTATAAAAATATGGTTGACGCCAAAATTAGCTATAAAATATAGTGAGATTATAGTTAATTCAACTATATTTTTCTATCAGTGCGCGTCATTGGCGCCATTTCCATTTGTTGACATCTGACAAAGATTTTCAACTCACAACAATATAAGTTTCATACAACAGCATAGTTTGTAATAGCGTTGAACATGTCGAATTTTGTGCCCGGAAGCTACGATTTGAGGACAGCATTGATTTTCTATTACCATTTGAGGAAAACTGCTGCATCGAATCGCATCGAATGCTTGTCGAAGCATACGGTGAGCATGCTCTTGGTAAATCACAGTGCTTCGAGTGGTTTAAAAAATTCAAACGTGGCGATTTTTACGTGAGAAACGAAAAACGTGGAAGACCACCGAAAAAGTTTGAAGACAGCGAATTGCAAGCATTGTTGAATGAGGATGACGCTCAAATGCAACAACTCGCGGATCAATTAAATGTGACACGAGAAGCCGTCTCCATACATTTGAAAGCCATGGGAAAGATCCAGAGGATGGGAAAATGGGTTCCACATGAACTGAATGAAAGACAGCAGGAACATCGAAAAACCACTTGCGAAATGCTGCTCGCCAGATACAAAAGAAAGTCATTTCTCCATCGAATTGTGACTGGCGATAAAAAGTGGATATATTTTGAGAATCCTAAGCGTAAAATATCATGGGTAACTCCAGGCGAACCATCGACATTGACTGCAAGGCCAAATCGCTATGGACGGAAGACAATGCTCTGTGTTTGGTGGGATCAGAAGGGTGTGAGCTATTATGAGCTGCTAAAACCTGGCGAAACCGTTCATACTGAACGCTACCGACAACAAATGATCGATTTGAATCAAGCTTTGTGTGAAAAACGACCAGAATATCAAAAAAGGCAACACAAAGTGATTTTGTTTCATGATAATGCACCATCACACACAGCAAAACTGCTAAAGGAAACGATTGAGGCGTTTAGTTGGGAAATACTTTCGCATGCGGTTTACTCACTAGACTTGGCTCCGTCCGATTACTATTTATTTGCATCGATGGGACACGCACTTGCTGAGCAGCGCTTCACTTCTTACGAAAATGTACGAAAATGGCTCGATGACTTGTTTACCTCAAAAGAGCAACAGGTTTTTCGGCGTGGCATCCACAAATTGTCAGACAGGTGAGAAAAATGTATAGCTAGCAATGGGCAATATTTCGAAAAAAATATTTTTTATCATTTTCATACAATAAACGTATATTTTCTATACAAAAATTCCGGTTTCATATTTACATACCTGGTAGTCATCACAAAAACCTCAGTGTTATACTCATTTCGCAAAATCTATTTCATCAAGGACGCGTACAACGAGATATTTCTCTCAACGCGGATTACATCGTGGTGTTCAAAATCCCTCGCGATCGTGCTCAGATTGGCCAGGCAGGTATATATATCTAGAAGATTCAAAGTTTTTGGAAGAAGCTTACTATGACGCTACATCGTTTCCACATGGGTATTTGTTGCTCGATCTGAAACAATCTACCCCGGATGAGTATCAGTTTCGTACATGCATCTTCTCCACTGATACTACGCATTATGTTTACGTTCGGCGTGGATCCACCAGAAGTTACATATAAAATCCATGCATACGATCATTCTGCGACAGTCTTATTGTCGTAATGGTAGTGAGTGGGGGGAGCAGAGCGAATGCGAAGAAGGGCGATAGAACCGCAAACGCAGCAAAACGGTCCATCAGTGAGAAAAACATCTCTCTTCTGAACATCTCTCTTGTGTTACTTGACGGAGAAACAACGTGCTGCCTTTCTGCGAGAAGCTGACCGTGATTTCATCAGATGTATTTGCGAGTGCGCCTTCAACAAGCTCAAAGGTAACGTACCGCTCGACAGAAGAGAAAAAATCGCCTATCGCGTTATAAATCAACGTTGCGTTATAAATCATATCGCTAATGATCGCGGTGATTGGAGAAGCAAACGGAGAGCGATAGTGCAGCGAGGCGGATTTCTACCTTATCTGATCGTCCCTATACTCGGGGCTATATTATCCAAAATTATCGGTAATTGAGACTGTTCACGCTTGTATCATGGAAAGAGCCAAGAGGATGGTATTGATTTCTACGGATAATCTCGAGAGATTGCAGCAGCAGGCTCATACATCGTCGACTTCAGCGTCGTCGTTGTCGTCTTCCTCGACTGCGATCCCCTCTGTTTTAACAGATAATGCCGCAACTGAGCATCAGTAGAGAATGAAAATACGGTGCGTACTCCGGGTCCGTTTCGTCCTGTCGTGTCTCGACGCCGAGATGCATAGAATTCTCAACTCTCCGGTCCTCGGAGGAGCACGGGAAAAATGGAAATTATATGGAGAAGTACTTCAGCGATATTTGTACTTTTTTCGAGAGCGGGAAAAACACCGATTACGGAAAAAAAGAAGAGAAGCCTGTTGTTGGTGAGGTCGACGATGATGAAAACGGTGGAGAAGGGGAAAATACCCCTCGCGAAGATGACGATTACGCTGACGGAAACGCGGTAGAAGAAAACGCTGGTATGGCTGTAAATGAAGATATTCCTAACCTAGAGACTAACGTACATCGAACGTTGAACATCCTTTCTTCATACGCATTCCTGCGAATGTTTAAAGAGTGAACTCGATCTCTTCACCCTACCACCTACACAAAGCAGTATTGAGAGTTCACAATGGATTCACTACAAACCCATGTCTTCTCGCACGGACGACGCGCCCGTCGAATTCGTCGTACCCGGGCATGGAGAAGAATACATAGATCTTGTTCACACCATGCTGTCGCTACGCATACGAGTAGAAACGGAAACCGGAGCAGGAGCAGCCGCCGCAAAAGTAGGCCCGGTAAACCATATACTGCATTCGATGTTCAATCAAATCGACATATATTTCAATCAAAAGCTCGTGTCTTCTCCAAACAATGCTTATGCTTACCGCGCTTACATAGAGGCGTTTTTAAATTATGCTTCACCAATAAAAACCTCCCACCTGGCTTCGTGCCTGTGATATAGCGATACTGCAGGGAACATGGACGCTTTACCTGGAGCGACACTAAGCAATCACAGACTCGACAAGCGAACCACTTTTGTACAAGGAGGGCGAACACTGGATCTCATAGGTCATCTTCACTGCGACGTCTTCAATCAAGGTAAATTCTTGATCAACGGTGTCGAAGTGCGCATGAGGCTTGTTCGTTTGAAAGATTCCTTCTGTCTTATGGAGGAAAATACTATGTCACGGATACGCATTTTAGATGCTACACTACTCATTAGAAGAGCTAGAATAAACCCAGGCATATTACTCGCTCATATGAAAATGTTGACCAGGACTACTGCTAAATACTCCCTCACGAGAGTCGAGGTTAAATCATTTACGATCCATAGTGGCGTCGTAGAAGAGACACTGAACAACGTCATTCTTGGACAAATACCAAAGCGCATAATTGTCGGCTTTGTCGATAACAAAACATTTAACTGTGCCCGGCATTTAAATCCATTCAATTTCCAGCATTATGTGATAAATTTCTTTTCGTTGTATGTCGATGGTGTTCAAATCTCTAGTAGACCGTTACAACTCAAATTCTCTGGTAACGGGATGCTCTACGCCGAGGCGTATCACACACTTTTCTCAGGAACGGACATTCACTTCTTGAACGAAACTAATTCTATATCCAGAGAAGATTATCCTGCTAGTTATACTCTTTTCGCTTTTGATCTCACTCCTGATCTGTCAGGTAATTGCGTGAGCCAATGGAACCTTGTGAAACACTGTAGTTTACGAATGGAAGTACGATTCGAAAAAGCTTTCACAATAACGGTCAATTGCTTAGTTTACGCTGAATTTGAAAATGTACTGGAAATAAATTCTTCTCATCAAGTCATTGTAGATTATAGCGGTTAAAGAAACACATCTCCCATTTTTCTTTTCGGCGTCTTTCCCCTTCCTGTGTAAAGATTTTCAACATTATTCTCCTCCAGAGTAAAAATTTTGAGAAAAGAACTCAGTCGACTTCGAGCCGTAAAGAGTATAGTTTCGGCAAAGCAGAATTGCGAATACAGCGAGAACATGTGATCATCGAAGTGCAGTGCTTCCGCGATAGCAACGATACCTATGTGCTCAAGGAGGTGGCTATTGTCAGTATTAATGAGGCATTTGTCGGACATTGGATTTTAGCTCCAGAGTATTCATTTGCGGAATTGAACAAAAAATCAAGATGGATAAAGAACTGGCTTTCGCTGAATTATTATGGAATCGAGTGGTAGGATGGGGAGACTATCCAAAATATTTTTATCCGCGCTTGCGTGAAATTACGAGTCATATTCGTATCTTCATGACAAAAGGCAAGGGAAAAACGAGCTACTTGCAAAATTTGTTAGCGCGAAACATGTATAATCTGGAGAATATCTCGCCGACGTCCAGTGATCTTTCACCCAACGAACGAATAGAAGGCTGCTCATTCCACACATTTAGAAAACACAGATGTTAACATGGTGCATTACGCGACACATACAAATTGAAACACTGGTTCATCGAACAAAGCCAAATCAACATCAAGAAACGCGGCAACATCTATCATATATGACCCGGGTTTGTCCTCCAAAATTGACGAGGAAGACAGAGAAAATAGTTATTCTGACAAATCAGGGAGCGAACAGTCGCCGGTTGAAGAAGAGGAAAACGAGACAAATACTGTGTTGCAACATTCCGTCGAGCCATCGAAGACTATAACAATCGCGTTACCAGAGGTAAACGAAATTATATAAAATGAATTCGCTTGAAATTCAACATGCATTGCAACATCTCAATGCTAGATACACAGGCGTCTATCCAGCCGACGGACTACCGAGGGTGTGGACAAGGTCGACGGCAGTAGTCGCTAATGCGGCCAATCATGATCGTCCGGGACAGCCCTGGGTCGCATTCTACGTCGATCGGAATGGAGCGGCCACATACTTCGACAGCTACGGGATGCCACCCTGGGACTCACGATTTCTTCTGCATCTTAGAAGAAATTCCATCACTTACCAATGGAATACTTTTCAGCTACAGAGACTCTTATCGACGACTTGTGATCATTATTGCTGTGTTTTTCTTTACTGTATGTGTCGAGGTTATAAACTCGAGCAGTTTAATAGTTTGTTTACCAATGATTGTGAACGAAACGATCAGTTGATTGTACGAATGTATAAAAAATCTTTTATCAATGTAAGCGAAATCGCTAGATCATCATATTCCTATGTACCAGGTTTAATCCTGTATTAAGAAAAATGTATAAGAATAAAATGTAAATTAATTCTATGAAAAATATTGTGCATTCTTTCTCTTCACCTCTTCTCTCTTCCCTGTGGTTTCCAGTTCGAGGTCGACAAATCCCGTTGTAAACTTTTCGAGTTCGAAAGCAAGGGGACCCGCACAGGTAAAAATATTTGGGTAGACATAGACCAGAGGTATCGTCTTCCAACAATCATTGGGTAGTTTATGTTTTCGAAATGATCCCTACCTGCTCGAACATGCTCACACACGTTCACGAGAATCGAGAGCCAGGGGCTCTCATGGTGGGGGCCCGAGTCCCGTAGATTCTAGAATTTACCAAATTTTTCACGCGTGACGTCAATATTCTTCGTATGTACACAATATAGCTAGTTTCCATCAGGGTATAACAGTAGCGTAGTGCATAAGATGATTGACTCGAAAGCCAGCGGACCTTGGGTTCGAATCCGGCCAGGCCAACAGGATTTTCCCAGAGACTTCGCACTTAACCACATACATACCACACCTCTCTCTCCGTTCTACGTGTACGCCGTGAAACCAGTTTCTACCACAGAGTAGCAGTAGAGCAGTGGTAAGAGACGGTTTGACTCAAAAGCCAGAGATCCCGGGTTCGAGCCTCTCGCAGAAGTGCCTAGGAGATTTTTCCAAAAGTAATATGCAAATTAACCAACTGACCAAGAGCTAGAATCACAACAACGCCTAATATGAATAATAAAAAATTTAATATTCAGATTACGCTAATTTTTATTCCGGTGATTCAAATTTCGGCCATTTTCAGCCTTGGGAGAAGTATGGCCACTCAAAACATTCCTCCTTCACTCAACCCTCCGGCGCCGGTGAGCGTGGTCTAGTGGCGCCAGAGGGTCGAGTGGAGGGGGAATGTTTTGACTGGCCATACTTACCCCCATACTACTGACTTGCTTAAGTAGTTGAAAGCTGTCTGAAATTATATTAATAGTAATTTAATTATTGCTTTATGAAACTATTTTAATAATTAAAACTGCTAAAGCTGAATTCATAAATTAGATAATTTTTTTTATTAGAACACATAAATTGATTATGACGTATAAAAAGAGGAATGGAAAAATATTTTCGCATAAATTTACAAAATACAACTCAATTTTAAAGGTAGTAGGGATGACTCAAAAAACATGAATTTTTCGATATTTATCAATACGCAGCTTTGTATTATAGATATAAAAAAGAAATGCAACTTTTGTTTAAATTGTTTTTCGGATATCTTTCACCGTTCGGCAATTAAAATAAATTTACATTTTTTTCAAGGGATAATTTTATTTCTTTCAAACCATTTAGCACGAACGAATAATTTTATATTACAGATCAATTATTCTATACCTGCGCACAATGTTTCTGAATTTTCGAGTTACTTAATTTCCTTTATTACACGGTGTGCAGCGAGATGTAAAAACAACGAGGTAAGAACATATGAAGCAGCGCGTTGTCCTTCTCTTCGCCGTGCTCCAGCAACAGTTGCTAGAACGATTGGGCCGCGCTATAGCTAGAGAGCTCAAGTGCTCCTTCTTTACCATCTCGGCACGTGCTCACATTCATTCGATTTCTATAATTAATAACTTGAAATTATTGCGAACATCTCAAAATATGATTTTTTTGTTTATTTTAATTTGTTCTACACTCTCACGAACTATGGCACTCTATGGCGCAATTGTTTTAGAACACTCTGCATATACACACAAGGTGTTTTAGAAATAGATGGCCAAACTTTAACCCGTTGCGGTCCTATGTCGAGCGACACTCGACACAGCGTTTCGTTCCAACACGTCCTATGTCGAGCAACACTCGACATACCGTTTCGATGGACAGCGATTAGATGGAACATTACATATAATTACACTGCATTCGCAGCGTAAACACAAAGATTGCACAGTATGTTCAAACCGAAATATTCCTGGTGACAAAAGAGAGACTACATATGCGAAACCTGCGACAGAAAACCGGGATTGCATGTCGGAGAATGTTTTAAACGCTATCATACTATGGTAAATTATAAGCTGTGAACAATAAAAAATAATGTTTACAAAATCTTAAACTTTTATTTTATACATCCACCTATTCATAAGTACGTTGAGTTAGTAAGCTCATAAATGTTTTCCAAAGTAAACGCTACCAAGCGGATGAGCGATTGGCGAAATCTGTGCGGACCGGCTGGGACGAAATTGCGAATACAGCGCGGACCGCAACGGGTTAAAAACATATTCTACTCATTGTAAGGATGAAAAAAGATCATATAAATACAAGTCCAGGAACACTTTCTTTCTTATAAACTTTGTATTTACAATAGACAATATATTTTGCATCTACATATTATGAATTAGCTTTTATTTACTTTTTATTAGAAGTTAATAAGTTTGTAACGGCCGAACTCCGCGGTTCGGTTTGTAAGGCGCGTCGGTACGGTACGGTGCGGTGCGGTGAGCGGTGCGAGCGCTCGTACAGACGGATAGGCCGTGCGGAAGGCGAGGCCTATTACGCGACGCGTGTAGATCGTAACGACGGTAACGGCGCGGTGATCGGTCTCGCTTCGCGACGCTGGGCGTCTCGGACAATTATCGCCCAATACTCGCTTCGGAATTGCTCGCGTAAAAATGGTCGCCGGACCGGAGATTTCGATTCTCGGTCGAACGCACGCACGCGAGTCGCGGGAGACGCGAGATGATTTCGTCCGTCGGGGCCGAGGACTCTCGACAGAGAAGGCGTACGCACCTTCCCTTTTCCCTACGTTCGTGGAGGAAAGCGACCAAGTGCTGCGGATACTCAGCGGAGACGGCGAACACACCGTCCCGGGTTCCTGGTCGCTAGACGGATCGCCTAAAGGCTGAGTACGCTCAGCGGAGTTCGCCGACGGACGGACCCCTGACTCGAGGCGGCGGGTAAAGGCGAGAGACTGTCGAGTACGCTCGACTGAGCACGCGTACACACGAGCCCAGGAAGACGGGAGACGGCCAAGTATCGAGAACGCTCGATCGAGACTGCGGAAGCACAATCCCGTGTTCTTAGTCGCCGGTCGGGTAGTCGGAAAGCGGAAGGCAGAGCGAAACGGTCCGGATCTTCTAGCTATCGGCATAGAGCGTCTAGCTAGAACGGCGGTACGGATCGGTCTGGTGTCTAGGAGCTCGATCGCCGCCGTTTTATAGTTGTTCGCGCTACGATTGATACGGCGGCGATCGAGCGGCGCGCCTATCGGCGCGAGGCACGGTGACGGCGCGTGATCGCGGCCGCGCGCGCTAGCGGCAGCGCGTGATCGCCGCGGCGCGCGATAGCGGCGGCGCGTGATAACGGCGGCGCGGTCGTCTTCGCTATTTTAGGGTGGCGCAAAGCACCGTTCTTCGGCCCGACAGGTGGTCGGTCGGGCCGGTAGTAACGAGGGGCATCTGCGCCTCGTTACAAGTTAGTAGATGAGTCTATTTGTTATTGAAACAAATTTTTATTTAAGTTAATTAATTTTTATTTAAGATTGAAAGTAGCGTCAAGATGGTAGTTTTTTCTATATTCTTACCAAAATCTATTATAAATAAAACAAATGTTTATAACTTAGAAAAAAATATTTATGGTCCATGTTTATATATATGACCTATTTTTATCAGTGAGTAGAATATGCTCTTAAGTTTAGCTACTTATTTCTGAAACATCTCATGTACATATATATGTATATTGTAATGGCCGAAAATCCATCGTCATTAGCAAAACATCTTTCAATCGGAGAAGCAATTAGAAGCAGCAATTTTCCACAGCTGCCATAAGTAGCTAACACTTGTTTATAGGTAAGCCAAATTGTGAAACAATCGTATCCGGAGAGGGAGGGCAGCAGCCTAGTATTGATGACTCGTTTCTAAGATTTTAGAAGGAGTAGTGGTCCATTCTTCGTAATCCGTTTTCTAGATCCAAGGGGTACGTTTGCCGCATCTTGATGTGTTCGCCGAGACAGGATGCTTGCGACATAATACACGAGTTATCGGTTAGTCTTCGCCATTGAAGCATCTAAGTTCCGCTGGCAAACATCAACATAGCTGCTAATGGCTATTGCGTAAGTAATGTATATATTGTGTAATAGTTTTGTGTAAATAGCCATTTGTGCAGGTTGTCCAAAATATTTAGAATAAACATGGGTACCAACCACCATAAAGACATTCTAGGCTTCTTTTACTGCCAGCCGCCCCCCTCACTTATTCATATCGCACTCAGGCTAGTGACTTTTCATACGTTCTGAGTGCAATCAAGTAACCGACTGGCCTGAACATAGACCATTACAATATGTATATATAAAAGTTACATTTTAATTTTAGAATTATATAAGAATATATTACATAGATAATTAAACAGATAATAAAAAAAGAAAAGTTCCTTTATTCAGTTGAGATTAAACCTCAAACAACCTGGAAACTTCGACCCTAAACTTACATCAAATTTTCTATTTAATATATGATTAACAGATGTATATAGATCTTTAAGTAGTAATTTTAGAATCGCAGAAATGAATGAATGAGTTTATTTGGCCATTGCTAATACATTGTTAAATTTAATATAAAATCATATGTTACTCTTTGTTTTCGTTGTGATATACAAATTATAGTCAGATAACAGATATTCACTTTTTAAGTTCAAAAGTAGCAAAATGAGGTTAGTTTTAGTTTTTCATAGTTATTATAATGGCTATAGTTTTTTTTTATAGTTATTATATATTACATTTACAACTATTATATTATATTTTACAACTATTAATGCAGTTAAAATAGCTGTGGTTGAATTTTGGATTTTGTTTTTGCTATCATAACATTTCACAACAATTAATGTTAAAATAGCTGCGGATAATTTTAGTTTTCCTAATAATTATAATTTTTAACAGTTTATCACACTTTACACTTTACAGCTATTAATATGATACAATTAAAATAATTGTGATTGCATGTTTACTCTTTTATAACTGTTATAACGGTATCGTAGTTAAAAATCTGTTTTACTCTTTTATTAACTGTTATAATACTATCGTAGTTAAAAGTTAGATTGCAAAATAACGTTTGCTGTCAAATAGCTGTAATTAATCTGCTATAATTAAGGCTGGCAAGACATTATTTTAGCTACATTTTTACTGTTGCGAATATTAGCAGACTGTGACTTGGGTAATATCGTATAAGTTAATAGGAAGAGATTTTTTGTCTCTTAGAGAATTTTTGCGACCAACGAATTCTCCATAACAATTGATCTAAAATAATTTAAATTCGATCCTAAGTCAAACGTTGGTAGTTTTACACAAAAAAAATGCTGGCTGTTTGTACGGTTTTATCTTTATCTCGAAACTACTATGAATACTCTACGTTATTATTTTTTTCTGTTGCGTCCCCATATCGAAAGAGCAGTTGCTATTAATTCTTTTTCTTCTGCTTGCTTATCTGTTTGGTCTCGCTTCTGAGCGCCTCTTTGATAATGCGAAACAGCCATGAGAGCAGCTTGATCAACCGGAAGAGAATGTAAATAAGCAACGCGACGATGATAATCAAAACGAGAACAACGTCGATATGATGATACTGGTACCAAGTGAGATCGGCGCTGTAGCTGCGCAGATAGGGGGCGCCGTTGCCACGGGCGATGTATTCTACCCACCATACCGAAGTCTCCAACGGAGTAGCAGGTCGATCACGGAAAGCTTTCGAAAGCCTCTGGGCATTCTCATGATAGCTAAAAGCAAAAGAGAGTATTGCATTGAGGTGTAAGTATTTGATCGGTTGCTTTCTACGATAGAAAAAGAAATAATTAAATTTCCAATTCACTCTTCTCTCCTATCTTCTTTTTTTTGTTGACTGACAAGTAAACATATAACCGGGAAAAAAATACGAATAAAAAAAGTTCGTAAGGAAACACTAAATTACCGCGAAAAATAAAAATTCACTTGTTCATTTAAATTCGAGTAGAGTTGAGCGATTTCGAGCTCGGAACGTGCCAATTTTGAATTAACATATTCACCGTTATGACGGTCACTGATTTTTATTTATCAAAATGTTCAAAATGGCATATGCATATTACGGTAAACTTTATGAGAACAATTGGTATGAACGGAAATTCATTTAAAATACGTTTGGCAGCGAATGCGTTAATTGTGAATTATCCCTGTGTAGAATTCCTCAAAATTTCCCTAGAAGCGAGGAATTTAAATCAGATTCATATTTTTATAATAATTGAAAATCCGACAAGATCCCATGATTAAATCCCACGAAATTGTCCACGTGGATTGTTGCATAAGATCGAGATTGACAATAGGTTCGATGTTGGTGGTTGTATGTTTGACGAGGCGCATAACGTATCGGTTGGCGGATAAACACTCACGTACAGTACGCGTGCGTAATCATGCCGCAACGCACTGGTCACGTATCGTGACACGTCAAATACCGGAAAAAAGCTTACGAGAATAACACGAATCAAGGGCCAAAGCGAGGCGCAGATGGGACGAAGAGAGAGAAAGAGAGAAAGAGAGAAAGAGAGAGAGAAAGAGAGAGAGAGAGAGAGAGAGAGAGAGAGAGAGAGAGAGAGAGAGAGAGGGAGGAGCGATAGGGGTCACGCTCGTGCAACCACCCTCGATGAAGCCAAGCATACAATTTACCGATCGGTACTCTCCATTATTCGTGTTTACAACTGCAACCCGCGAATCAACCTGGTGCACCGCCGCCGCGTTCGCCCTTCCTTTCGCAGTGCATCCTAGCCCCCTAGTTCCCCCCTAGTCCCGCTGCACAGGCAGCGGCCGTCGCCGCACTCCTGACACTCCCGTCGCGCCGCGCTCGTGCCCCGTTATTTACCTCGGCCAAATTCAGTCGCAGCTCCCGTAGTGGTTTTGAATTAACCATCAATTTTGGGTGCGCCCAATGTGCCTTCCATTCGCCGGGAACTCCAGCACCGTCGCCGCTGCCTGTCAGCGGTCGTCCGCGATGTGTTTCAGGAGTGTCACGGATATAACCCAAAGAGGAGGATGTAACCCGTAGCAAGGAATAAGAGAAGAGAAGGAGGAAATGAGTATTAATTAATCAACGCGCAACGAGTCAACCTAGCGCGAATACATCCATCGGGTCGAAAAATCGTGCCGTTCGGCGACGTGATATTTTCCTCTCTCTCTCTCTCTGATATTTTCTTCTTCTACCAAGCAACTAACGAGCAGAAGAACGTATTTTTTCGGGGCCAGGGGGCCAAGAGACTCGGGGGAAATGGCACAGGACAGAAAACGTGGGGTACGTAGAGTCGTCGTCACAAAATTTAACGTTGCGCAAAACGCATTCGCCTCCTGGCAACCTCTCGGGAACGTTTCCGCTGGCGGTTGTGGCCGCCTCTTTTTGTATTTACAAATTATCTGCGGGCGCAACGCGACGCCCGTGCGCCGCGACACATTAATATTGAACACGTAACGTTAAACTACCACGATTTCGCTACACTAGCGTTGCTCTATGCACTATGTAGCGCAGCGCGACACATCAAGTGCATTCGCGTGTAACTGTGCACATACTGTACATCTGCAACTGAATCGATTTGCAAGAATTAATTGCCTGGGACCTTCAAATCCATGAATTGTCGCATGACCATAATAAAAGTCCATAATGACTGACATAACGACACCGATATCGAAGATAAAATAAAAATGAATGAAGATCAAAGAGGTTTGTTAAGATAATATAACAGAACACACAATGAGAAATCCATCTGTATGTTAAAATCAAATGGGAGAAGATAGATTTATGGCGGTTTAATTATCTGCGTTAAGGAATGAAATACCTTATAAATATCCCAACAGCATAATCTAAAGGGTTTTTCAATAAGGGCGGATCGATGTTGCAATGGAAACAAGCTGTATGTGAGGTATTAACGAAATTCTTTTTTTATTTGAAAGGCCCATGTATGCCATTATGTGTGGAATATAACATCGTTCAAATGTCCGCCGCGGCTTCTCACGGTGGCACGGATCCGAGTGGTCCAATTTTCAATGATTCTGTCGCATAGATCCGGCTGAATTTGAACGATGGCCTGGGTTATGTTGACTTTAAGGGCATCGATCGATTGCGGCTTATTGGCATAGACCTGCGACTTCAGAAAACCCCACAAGAAAAAGTCTAGCGGGGTCAAATCGCACGATCTTGGTGGCCAATTCACGTCACCTCTGCGAGAGATAACCATACCCTCAAATCGTTCATGCAGAATGTCCATCGTGGCGTCTGCTGTGTGGCACGTAGCGCCGTCCTGCTGGAACCACATGTCGTCCACGTCCATATCGTTCAATTTGGGCCAAAAGAAATTGGTTATCATCGTTCTGTAGCGCTCGCCATTGACGGTGTGGCCTCACCAACGTCGTTTTCGAAAAAGTACGGACCAATAATGCCGCCGGCCCAAAATCCGCACCAAACAGTAACTTTTTGTGGATGCATTGCTACCTGGTGAACCTCGTGTGGGTTGGCGTCGTGCCATATACGGCAATTATGCTTGTTAACATAGACATTCATCCAAAAATGCGCCTTGTCGCTAAAGACAATTTTTTGGCCAAAATTGGGGTCCTCTTCCAAATTCTCCGAAGCCCAGTCAGCGGACAAACGGCGTTGTCTATGGTCATTAATTTTGAGCTCCTGGGCCAGTTGGATCTTGTACGGGTGCAAGCCCAAGTCCCGACGCAAAATTCGCCAAGTTGAAGTCTGCGAAAGGCCGACTTCTTGTGCACGGCGAGGAATTGACTGCCTCGGGTTCTCCTGCACACTTTCTTTTACAGCGGCGATGTTCTCGGCCGATCTGGCGTTTCTTTGACGTACGGGTGTTGGCTGATCGTTTACCGAACCGGTCGTCTCGAATTTGGCCACCAAATGTTGGAGAGTCGACTTTGAAGGGCCACCGCGTCTGCCGTAAAATGGGCGCAACGCGCGCAACGTTTGCACTAACGAACACTCATTTTGATAATAAAGTTTTATCATTTGGACGTGCTGCTCAATCGTGTAACTTGTCATGGTGATTTGGCATCAGTGACTGAATAATAAACAACAGGTTAGACAGACGCCGCCAAAACAACATGGCCGCTACAGGCTGCCAACATCGACCCGCACCAATTGAAAAACCCTGTATATGGAAAGAACCTGATGTTAAAAATACTACAAAATTTTGTAACTAAAAATTATTTTGATTTATTGATATTCTGCTCTAATTTATTATCCTCCCGTTTTATGTTTTCGCTTTTTGGAAACTGAAGGTAAAATGTGTATTTAACTTAATAGGATAAACTCTAACGGCAAAGAAAAAAATAGTCTACTTCTACACTAGTAAAATACGTGATACATAAAATTGATAAGAATATAGTTTTTGGTGCAGCCGCGCCAAGATATTTTGTATTAAATATTTTTTATTGCATTGTTATAATAATTAATTTGTTATAATAACAAGTAAAATAACTATATAATGCGCTCTAGATGTTTTTCTTTCTTCGGAATGAAAATAAGATGCAGGTCCCGAACGCACGGCGTCCCGTCGCCACCTAGTACGCCCTCCTCCTTCATGGTTAGGTTCAGTGTTCTAATAAATAATGATAAATTTTACTTGTAAAAATTTATGCCATAGACATTTTTTGTAGATAGGTTTTTCTTAAATAACAATGACCTTTAAAGATATTTTTTTAAATATTGGGCACTATTAGAAACGTGTTAAATTTTTATAATACGATATAATTTTTACTTTTAAAAGCTTATGTACATATATACGTGGGCAGTCTGAAAAGTTCTCGGCCCTACAATGAAAGAAAATTCTTTTTGCCGTGAAATATGTTTTATTTTTCAGTATAATCTCCTGAAACTTTAGTACATTTATTCCAACGTTTTTCCAATAATTTAATACCATTATTAAAGTGTGATTCCGGAAGGTCTGCAAAATGTCCATCCACGGCTGCAATATCTTCGTCATTTGATGTAAAACGCTTTCCAGCCAGGAATTTTTTCAGGTTTGGAAATAGATAATAGTCAGAGGGAGCCAAATCTGGTGAATATGCTGGATGTTCAAGCAATTCGTACTTTAATTCGTTGAATTTTGCCATTGTCAAAACACTTGTGTGAACACGTGCATTGTCTTGATGGAAAACGATTCTTTTCTTCTTTAAAGCAGGTCTTTTCTCACGAATTTTTGTATTCAATAGATTCAAAAGGTTACAATAATATTCAGAGTTAATCGTTTTATCTTTCTGAAGATAATCGACCAACAAAACATCTTTGTAATCCCAAAAAACTGTTGCCATAACCTTTCCTGCTGATGGAACCGTCTTTGCCTTCTTTGGTGCACGTCCACCGGCTTCAAACCATTGTTTCGACTGTTCTTTTCGCTCTGGTATATAGTGATGGATCCAAGTTTCGTCAACAGTTATGAAACGACGCTTGAAATCCATTTTATTTTGCTTAAAACGATCCAAACACGCTTGAGAAATACGCATTCGAATGTGTTTTTGGTTAATTATTAGCAAATGCGGCAGCCATCTTGCACAAAGTTTTTTCATATGTAATTCTTCATACAAAATATTTCCAATTCGTTCTTTTGAGATGCCTATGGCCTCAGCTATTTCACGCATTTTCACTCGCCGATCATCTAACACCATATCATGGACTTGTTGAATGTTTTGTGGTGTTGTAGCAGTTTTTGGACAATCTTCGCGTGGATCATCTTCGAGGCTTGTACGACCAGATTTAAAAAGAGCAGCCCATTTTTTCACAGTGGAAAGTGAAGGTGATGCATCCTTACATACTTTTAACAATTTCGGATAAATTTCTGTTAGTGTTAAACCATCCAAAACAAAGAATTTAATCACTGCACGATATTCAATTTTTTCCATTTTAAAAAAGACAATGACACGTCAATATTAAACTAGTGCTACTACTCGAATGACTTGACAGATCGAAATAAAATTTTACATGGGTTTATATCAGGGATGCCACTAATTTCCAATATAATTATAGTTTGACAGTTTCTAATGCCGTCTATGTGTCAGGCCGAGAACTTTTCAGACTGCCCTCATATCTTAAAAGAAAAATAATTTGATACGTTTTATTTATAAAAACTTATGTTATGTACATAATATATATCTTAAAAAAGGAAATAATTTGAATTTGGGATTTTTAAAAATATTAAATATACAATAATCATATACATATGTTAGGTTTCTCAGTTGGCGCTACTGTTCTAATATATCACTTCTTTTATACAGTAGAATAGTATTGTAGGATTTTATTATAGTTATAAGTTTTATAAGTGTACATAACATAAGTTTTTACTTGTAAAAACTTATGTTATGTACACATATATAACTTAAAATAAATAATTTGAATTTGAAATTTCTATAACCTTAACTACGCATAGATAGTAAAGAGAATTTAGTTAGACGTAATTAGCGTTGAGCGATATTATGCGAATGATCAGAATGTTAATAGCATCGGTGATGTGGTTGAAACGCGTCATCCCGCACCCCCGTCTGACCGCGTGCTTATAACGAAAAGTGTTCACAGGATAGAGAGAGAGAGGAAGGCAAAAGGGGTTGGCGCTGATGGTGATGGTGGTGGTGGTGGCTTACACCATCTTGCAGTTAATACGGTCCTTATCTTAAAACGAGGATTAAATTACGGCGATCTGAGTATCCCGAGGAGCCATTACAATCGGGTCATACCGTGTAATGGACGATAGACAGTGGAAAACGGCGGTGTTATCTTCGACTCGATTAGAAGGAAAGAGAGAATATGATTCACAGAGATAGAAAAAGAGAGAGAGAGAGAGAGAGAGAGAGAGAGAGAGAGAGAGAGAGAGGGAGAGAGTTAGAGAGCATATATGATATATGGTGCCTGAGTACAATGCGTCTTCTCGTAATTATAGCTGAGAAGTGCCACTTCATTATGATATTTCGTTAAGACGAAACATTGGCGATCCCAGAGTCATAATCCGGTGAAGATAAAAAAAGTTTTAAAGAAGCGTTTATATTATTTTGCTACTCAAATATTTATTTCTATTTGTTGAAAAAAGACTTCGTCTTTGTTTACATATTTGACTAACGTTACTTTTGTTGTTTATAATGTTACTTTTTAGCTAATTATTTATTAATCTTCTAGAAAATACAAGAAGAAAGATAAAAGGATTCATAAGTTGTAATTATTTTAAACATTTGATATTGTAAATAAATTAATTGTTTATTTGTCGATGTTCCAAAGTAATAATATTAATAATAACTTTATATTATTATTATATTTTACATTATATTATTATTATATTTAATATTATTATTATATTATTATTATTATATTTAAATTATTATCGCGCGCGCAGATATACAAAGAAGGGTAACTATTGTTTCATGCGAGAAACAACAGAAAGTTAAAAGCAGTGTGTATAGTACGTGTAAATAGGGAAAAAATTTGTGAATATTTTTTTAAATCCTACAAGTAAATTTTATTGTAACGGGATCTCAATTCATAATTTTCTCTGCTGCAGACACTAATTACGAAGTTAAGAAATGTTCATTGAACAAGGCTTAACTTTTCAATAGTTTTCAATCACAGAAAAGTGCAACATGTCAGGAGCATCCTCGGTTATTTCGTGAATGTATTGGGTGAGTGCAAAAGTTCGTGCGGAGTTTGTGAGTAAAAGTCACACAGTGATTAGGCAAACAAAAATCTTTATTCAATCAATGATATATTCTCCATCGTTTTCTATAATCTTTTCCCAACGTTCTGGCAACATACGGATGCCTCGATCATAAAAACTGCGCGGTTTAGATTCGAAGAACGAAGAGGCCGTTTTTTAAGGTCTCCAAAGAGTCAAAGTTTTTTCCATTTAAATAATTTTGCAATGACCGGAACAAGTGATAGTCAGATGGTGCGATATCAGAAAAATACGGTGGATGCGTTAAGACATCCCATTTCAGGCTCTTCAGTTTGCGCAGCGTCTTTTTCGAAACGTGTGGTCTGGCGTTGTCGTGATGAAAGACGACTCCCTTGCGATTTGACAAAATCGGACGTTTCTCTTTTATTTCTCGATTCAGATTGGTTAATTGGCGACAGTACTTGTCCGAATCAATCGTTTCGCCAGCGGGGAGAAGCTCGAAATAGATTATGCCCTTGCAATCCCACCAAACAGAGAGCATCACCTTCATCGGGTGCAAACTGGCCTTTGGCATTGCGTCACCATGCTCACCTGATTGTTTCCATGTCCGTTTGCGCTGAACATTGTTGTAGAGAACCCATTTCTCATCGTCCGTCACTAGTCGATCCAAAAACGACTCGCTATTGAGCCGCCCGAGTAAAGAAACGGCTGCAGAAATTCGCTTGATTTTGTTCTTCTCGGTCAGCAAATGGGGCACCCATATATCGAGCTTCAAATCGAATCCCATCTTTTTTAAACGCCGAAAAGCGGTTGATCGGTCAACGTTTAGTGCTGTAGCAACTTCTTCTGTTGAAATTCGCGGATTATTGAGCACTAAAGTACGCAAAACATCGTCATCAATGTCAGAAGGTCGACCAGAGCGTGGCTCGTCTTCAAGGTTAAATTCTCCGCGCCGAAATTTAGCAAACCATTTTTCCACAGTTCGTTTAGCTGGTGCTTCATCCTGATAAACATCCTGAATGTTTTTTTACGGCTGCGGCAACGTTTATTCCCTTCCGAAACTCGTAAAGCATAACATGCCGTAAATGCACCTTATCGATACTCATTTTTAAAGTGATATTTCTCGAAGCAGTTTGTATGAAAACAAATGATTTTTTTTTTAATAACAGCTGAAGACGTCACCTTTCCAACGTTATATAATATGTAGATGGAAGTATTAATGACAACACTTTACGACGCTTATAACTCCATCTATTGAAACTCCGCACGAACTTTTGCACTCACCCAATAATTCGAAGAATATACAAAGAGATACATGAACAGGCGGCTGATATATAATCACTGAGGAGCGATTTTTACAGACAGACTATCGCACCATGTGAGGTCCGTTGTTGGAAGTCAAGCGAATTATTTAGTCAGGAAAGTTCTGAAGCAGATGTCGCAAAGTTAGTTTCGCTTCACCGACATCCCCATTTCTCGAGGCCGATTCGTATCTCCGGGGAATCATAATTCCCACGATATCTCTCAGATCGCCGTCGTCTGTCGCGACACACCGCGAACTTACTTTTCGACTTGCAACGTTATCACGGAGAGGCCCTTGTTTCGCCTCCTCCTATTCCTCATTTCTACTTATCCCTGGACGAAGTCCGCACAGATGTAATTTCGTACGTGAGCGCTTTGCATCCCGACGAAAAGACATGCTAAACCAGCTGAAACTTATCTAAACGCAAACTCTTATATATGATATCGAAAGTTCGGCAATTTCGGAGAAGGGATAGTGCCCAAAAATTATCGTTTTGCGTTGGTTTTCTAATAAATTAGTAAATTTCGAAATAAATTATCTGGTGAATAATTAAGCTACGAGATAAATAAGTCAATATGCGGCAAATAAGTTGCTATTAATAACTTTGCAAAATTGATAATGCAATTTGTTCGTATCCTAATTGCGAAATTCTACGTTACTACTTCTACATTATTTCAAGAAAATGTGCATTCGCTGGTAAATATGGATACAACTTTTTTCACAACAAGAAAAAGAGCGCTAACTTTTATTGATATAAATTGTGTACCGTGTGAAATTTATCTGTTTGCATTGGACGCATAACTTGCTGTTACGATAGACGGGAAGAAAAGATAAAGTTTCCATCGCGCTCAGAAAATAGTTTTTCTTATAACTTGGAATTGACGTAATAGAAACTTCGGAACACAGCAAAGTCTCACAAGTTCTGTACATTTTCATACTTCACGCGGATCGGCCGCCGGTGCGTAGCAACTCACTTTTCTGCCTCGGCGATGTATTGTGCTTACTAGCGCGACCGATCTTATTCATGTTGCATCAGTTTAATCTCTGTAAGGAGATTTATCTTCCAGCGAATATTAAATATAAGTTACTAGTGACTTTCGCTTGGAAAACGAATGATAGGAATGTAACAAATGTATACGTAGTAATAAAGACTTCGCAAATATTCGTTCTCGCCGAATTTTATGTCGATTCGAACAAAGTTTACATGTATTTAAAAAATAAACTTATATTATTCACTCCTAATATTTCTCCGCAGCTAAATTTATAAAAATTTGATCTTATAATTCCACGAGCAGAATATTATAGCTTCTCTTCATTCAAATTTTCTCAGTTTTATTTTCATGTTTTCTAGTAGTACAGGAATAGAAACTCACAAGGGAACGGTCATAATGACAGATTTTTATATTATACACTAGACCGATAATTGGTCTCTTTAACATATGCCCTAAAAGTGTATATTAAATTTCGCGCATTGTAAGGTCCCGAAAGGAATATAACTGCACCGTATAGGCATTTTTACTCCAGAAAATGTTAATATTTATCTAATATTTAATATTTCTGTTAAGGTTTGACTTGTAAGGGAGATCTGGCAGTCCAGGTAGGTGCGAAGCGAGGGTAATTATTTAGAATAGAGGAGCTATCCCCGATTTCAATAATTCACACATATATTATTATTACTATCCTCTCTTAATAACATGCAACACATTTTAGTTGTCGGTCGATGCTAATTAAAAAGTTATTAACAAAAAAGTGTAATGAATAATGCCCACGTATTGAAGTACTATGTGTCTTCTGTGGAAATAATTGTACAACACTGTATATAGAGATTTATTTACATATTTTATTCTTCGCTTGGTTTGTTTATTTACTTTTCTTGTACTAGTTATACATCGAAAGAAAAACACACGTCTACATGCTGAAGGAAATGGGTTTGCAACTTCCCACGCAAAACTAGGACGGACGGGGAGGGTGCGGGAGGAGGGCCCCCCTTGTATCCACCCGTGTGTGTGTACATATGATTGAGACATTTTCATTTATTAAACATATGAATTTTTAGCTCATGTATTAGTGGTTATTTTTCTTGTGTAATAACCACTAATATATGTGCTAAAAATTCATATGTTTAATAAATGAAAGTAGTACTAAACATATGTACACACACATACACACACACACACACACATGGGAGGATACAAGAGGGGCCTTCGACCCCCCTCCCGCACCTTCCCCGTCCGTCTTAGTTTCACGTGGAAAGTTGCAAACCCATGCGGAATCTTGATTCGCATTAAAAAATTTCATTTATCTATAACTTTTTAATAAACAATGAGCGACGACTAAAACCTACAATAGGTTACTCAATAAGATGTCCTCAATAATATATATCAAGATTGAAGTGATTAGAACTGGCTCCCCTATTCTAAATAATTACCCGATCGAGTAATGAGTACGACAACGTCAATGTGTACGAATTCTTTAATAGGTTATGGTATAAGGTCATATGCAAGCGGCTCTCGCGTTACACACATACTGCCGCTCTCGCAGTCCACTCTCGTTCTGCATCACGTAGTACGGTCAGCGCTACCGTAGTGACATTTCGTGGTGCGGATTGGCAATACCCAACATCTCTCTTTAAAAGTTATCCTTCGAAATAACTCTTTGCCGTCGGATCCAGGATCAGTCTTTTAGAGACCGCACAAACACGAGCTGGTCTAGCTGGCGTCTGTACCCATACAACACAGACAATTACAGCAATATTGTTGCAATGTTGCAACATTGCACATTGCAGTGCAATATTGCAGAGATATTGCAAAAACAATATTTTACATTATTATATCTCCAATGTTGTAGCAACATTTCAAATTGCGGTTATTATTAAAAAATTATACAAGATATCGCTAAATGGAAGAGCACTTTTTCGTTCCTCTCGCTTAGCTTCCTCTATGCCCCTATGAAGTTGGCATGTTACAATTAATGGACACTTTCTATATTGCTCTAATTCTCATATTTAATCACCAATTATATTTAATCACCACGATTTAGTTTTACAATGATTAAGTTTTATATTCCAAACTTAGACGTCTTATTAATTCAAGAATAGTTACCGCAAGTCTTTAAGACCTGTATTATTCCAAATAACAAGGTGACATCTTATTGACGTTCTATTGAGTCAATAAAACGGCATCGTGTCATTAACGTGTCAAAATAACACACTCGGATTTGCGTTGTATCGCGATTATACCTAGGAATCAATTTTATGCCGAGTATCGTTGGTGCACCATTGACAACGATGGTCCTCTTTTCGCAATTGTACGATACAGAACTTTCAGTTTCTTCTGTCGTTAATATACCACTGACAAGAATTACGATATAAGACAATAATTTATGCATGATATATGGTAAAAATGTTTGGTCCATGATACAGCTTGCAAATGAAATATGAACGATACAGAGAAATATTAACTGAAAATATTAACACTGAGTCTAATTTATCAAGGTTTATGGTTAACTTAAACAAAATTGTGCTATTCTCAATCAAAATTTCTTAATCGTTCTCTCTCTCTCTCTCTCTCTCTCTCTCTCTCTCTCTCTTTCTCTCTCTCATTTCGTCAGAAAATGGGTTCATTCAACTAAACATATTTTCCGTGTAGACTTGAATAAAACGATAGGACACGATGAGTCTCTACGCGAATTCTATCATACCCTAACAATTAAATATTCTCCTAACGATAGAGTACAATAGAGTACGATGAAAAGTGTTCATCGTACTCTGTCTTTAGGCGATATCATTTCTTTCGGATCCGATGCAGCAAAACGATAGATTGCGATAGAAAACAATGAGGATTTCTATAGATCTCATCGCTCTCTATTGCTTTCTCCTTTTCGATGTTTTCCTTGATCAAAGAACTTTTGAACCTTGAACTTTACAATTCAATATGAGCTATCTGTGGTACCTCATAAAATAATCTCGTAATTGTAATCGCGAATATTCAGCGGCCATATCGACGCGAGCTTAAATGCGGTGCGGCGGGATGTAGGAGCGGCGAGGTAAGAACATAAACATTGGCGCATTGTCCTTCCCCTCGCCGCGCGCCGCAAAACAGTTCCTTTGTCGACTGGGCAGTGCTCTCTAGCCTGAGCGGCTAGATGCTCCTCCCATAACGTCTCGGTGCGCGCTCATTCCTCTAATTTCTGTCATTAATAACTCGATAATTATTGCGAATCTCACAAAACGGTATGGGACTTTTATATTTGTCTTAACCCGCTCTATGTCTCCAGCTCTGCCAGGTTAGTTATAAGACACCCTTTATATATACAGGGTGTTTGATAGCTGATCATGCAGACGAAAGTTGGAGATCGATTGGGTGTAGCCGAGAAGAAAAGTCCTGTACCATAATGTCAAATTGGCAATAGTTATCGAGTTATTAATTAAAACATGTGAGCCAACGAGTGCGTAGAGAGCGGAGGGCGGCCGCAGTAAGCACGTAGACATTTGATAAGGCGGAGTCAGCGAGTGGCGGTAGGCGAGCGCGCGCGGCGAGGGGCAACGTAAGCGACAAGAGGTCTCAGAACTTTGGGACACGGGCACCGTAGGGACATGGAGCTAAGTGAGAAGGACAAAAAAGTCTTGTACCATAATGTGAAAATCTTAATAGTTTCTTAGTAATAACCGCATAAAGTTTGGCGTTTTCCACGCCCATCATGACCTATAGACGCTTCGCGGCAAGCTGTGTGCGTAATAGCTGAGCAATAATGCGTCTCGCGCTGACTGTCGCGATGGCGTCTTGGAGCTTTGACACCGCGCGATGGTCAGCGCGACCCGCGTTATCGCTCAACCCCTACGCATGCAGCTTGCCGCGAAGCGTCTATAGGCCGCGCTGGGCGTGGAAAACGCCTAACTTTAGGCTGTTATTACTAAAAAAACTATTACGATTTTCACATTATGGTATAGGACTTTTTTGTTCCTCTGACTTAGCTCTATGTCCCTACGGAGCCCGTGTCCCAAAAATCTGAGACACCCTGTATATACGTAAACTCATTAGTAAAATACATTGATAATGTGGGGATATCAGGCAGGTATAAAATATATCAGGCCACTGCAGATCTTTTCCAATGGCAAAAACTGAGAATTTCGATCTTACATATGTATCTCAGAGGCCTTAAAAGCCCGTATAAACTTTGTCCGAGCCAAAAATATTTAATATTTTACAGGTTTTATACATTTGACAAATTTGCACGTCCGCCATTTTGAATTGAGGACCTAGTTTAAAAAACGGGCTCGATACGATTGTAGAGCAATTCATCGCGAATAAATTAAAAAAAAGCATGGAAATCGGTTAAAAATTACATCGTCTAGCAATTTTTGTCCATAAAAAGACCCATTTGTCCCATTGTGGGGCGGCCCGATGTAAGGTGCTGAGCCGATCACCGCGGGAGATTGAGACGTCTCGTATAGAGGAAACGTCTATTCGAGAGTGCACGGAATTCTAGCGCGAGAGTCCTCGCGCTTCCTGTCCGACCAGAGAGTTCTCTGCGTGTTTCCTGGGACGAGAGTTCTCGTCCACCGCAACGAAATAGAGAGTTTTCTATTTCTCCTGGGGCGAATGTGCTCGCCCGACGCCCGTACCAAAAACGAGCGTACTCGTTTCCGTGCGAGCCTCATCGAGCGTACGCGATCACCACGGCGGCGACACATTTTCCGGCGCCCAGTAGACGTAAGTCGACCGCGAACTCGCGTGATAGCTCGGACTACGCGCCGTCACGATACTCGGCAGGACTACGCGACCCCGAGCGTAGGAGCACCGACCCCCACGCCGATTGCGGGGCCCGTCATAGCGTACCAAGAGGGATCGGAAATGTCCCCGGAAATACTACGGAATCATCCCTCTCGACCGCGTTCGCACTACTGTAACATCTCTATTTCTTCGGAATAAAATATTATTATATTTTTTCCCAACAATTGTGCTACTGAAATTGCGCGCGCTCCTTTCCGCCTCCTACGGCCACATATCGGCGGAAGGACCTGCTCGGACGCAACGCAGGCGTCACAACATTACTGATATAAAAAAAAATATACAGAATGGGATTTTTAAAGTGATACGTATTAATTATTTTAGAACTATTAAAGATAGCGACTTAGATTACTTTTTATAATTAAATGTCACATGAGGACAAATATTATTGCCAATATTTCTATCCTTAGCTCATATTTTTCGGAATTTAAAGATCACCGACATTTTGTAAAAATAATAACATACAACGATAAAATGAGATACACTATCTGCTCTGTGAAACATAAATAAATTTACTTTTTAAATATTATCTTAAATATTACATACATACATATATTTTAATAATTTTTGATAAAAAATATTTTTGAGTGAAAAATAAAATTTCATCGCAGACATAACTATGCTAGTTGTTAAACATGCTAGATTGAGTCGGCGGAAGAATAGTTCAAATCTTAAAAGCATTTATATCGAACTTAGATATTTAAGAGATTAAATACATCAAAAAGAAGGAAACAATTAATTTTTAAGTGGAAGTTTTCCAATAGATGATAAATATACAAAAATTTAATAAAAACAAGGAAAATATAAAAGAAGTTATCATTTTTTTATAATTACACACAGAAATTATAATTACATAGCTAATCTTAATTGTAGCTTAATTTTCGCCTGATTTTTTATTATAAAAACAAAATCAGATAAAAGTAGCAATTTTTTCTCCACCTGCTTCAAAAGTATGATATTCTGAACAATTTAACCATAAAATCTTCTTTGCTAAAGACGGCTAAAGCTTGTAAATCGTATAATAAAGTTGTAGGATCGATTCTTTATAAGCGTTATATGAGGTTAAAAACCACATCGAATATATAAGGTGTCCGGTAATTAGTTGTCAACCCAAAGTGTGAAGGTAGATTGGGTTAAGACAAACATAAAAGTTCCATATCGTTTTGTGCGATTCGCAATAATTATTGAGTTATTAATGACAGAAATTTGAGGAATGGGAGCGCGCCGACATACAGTCTATAAAGTAAGATCGTGCACGTGTTAATGTGTAAAAAAATTAATTTTTAATGATTTTTAAGTACATGGATTTATTGTACTCCATGAGAAGAAAAATGCTGTACCATTAATAATGAGTCCAGTCACTACCGGCATTGATAATTGTCTGGCATCTCCGAGGCATACTTTCCATTAAGTTGACTGCATATTCGTTCGGTAAAGACCTCCAAATGAGACGAATTTGTCGTATTAGCTGCTTCAAAGTGCACACTCTTTTTCCTCGAAGCTTGTGCTTGAGATATGCCCACACATTTTCAATGGGATTTGCATCTGGCCACTGCGATGGCCAATCAAGTGTGACGATGCCAGACTGCTCTTTCCACTCGGTGCAAAGCTTGCTCCGGTGTTTTGGTTGTCTTCCTATAAGATTCAGTCCTCGTTTTCTTTTATGAAGCATCGTTCAGCAGTCGGCAACAAACACTTCTCATAAATTTTAAGCATTTTCGGAGCATTTAAATTGTATGTAAACAGATGTAATGCTCCAAAACCCTGTTTCGAAAAGCAGGCCCAAAGATGAACTTTACAGGATGTTTAACAGTTCATTGTATTAATCTATTGGTCAAGGTTGGCCAGGAACGTCAGATGGCAGTATATCCCCAAACAGAAGCTTCGTCCGTAAAAATCACGTTGCTCGAATCTTGGTCCAAATTCTCCTTTGCCCAAGCGAGTCTTTTCGTCACATGTTTTTCGCCTAATAGTGGTTTCTTCATTGTGCTTCGATATTTGAGGTTATGCGCAAGGAGATGAGTTCGAATAGTTGTATGTGATATTTCTATACCCTTCTGTTTTAATTTTGCTGCTCCTTGTGGCAATGTTAAGGTAGGGTTCTGCTTAAACAAATTAACAATTTTTTTTTCCATATTCGGCGTCACTTTGCCTATCGAACTACGTTCTGGCAAGTCATCAACATTTTTTATCTTCTTATATTGCTGAACCCACTTAGCGACGAACGATTTTGACTTTTCCATGTATTTAGCAGCCACTGCATATGTCATTTTTGGTCCTTTGGGGTGGGAACAAAGGAACACAGCCTCGTAGCGCGATGCGTATGCGGCACTCATAGCGGTTAACGTGTTTCTCAGGTTAGAGTTCGACGCCAACTGAATCTTTTGTGACAAAGTATTCACGACAAAGATTTCATCAATCGGCTCACAAAAAAACTAGGACGATATTTGAAGCCAACTGCTATTTATGCCGTGCACGCTCTTACTTTACAGACTGTAGATGATTGGAGAAGTGTTGCAGCTGCTCAAGTCATAGCGCGGACCAGTCGGTCTAGAAATTGTCGCACAGCGAGAGAAAGGACAACGCGCCGCTATTCGTTGTTTTATCTCAACCCCCCAACGTCTCACCGCACGCCGCTAACAGTTGCTAGGTCGACTGGGCCGTGCTGTAATCCGAAAGGCTGTGACGCTTTTCCAATCATCCATCTCAGCATGCGTTTATTTGTGAAATTTCTGTAATAAATAACTCGATAATTATTGCGAATCTCACGAAACGGTATGGGACTTTTATATTTGTCTTATCCCAATCTATCTTCACATTTCAGATTAGCAGTTAATTGCCGGATACCCTGTGTGTGCCCAAATTCTAAAGAGTAAAATAGATAATTCAGAATGTTTAGTTTTGAAGGAATAACTTCGAAATCTTAAAAGGTATAAAAAATTTCAAATGAAAGTCTGATGGTAATAAGTGCTTTTGAAAATGGTACAATCAAATTTTGCAATAATATTTAATATTTTGGAAAATACTTCCACTATAAATTATTTTGTAAATTTATGAATTTTTATTCACGCCAAAATTAAAGATAATTTTACGCCGAATTCATTCATATATAACATAGTTGATTTCCATCTAGTTGAATGCAATTTTTGGGAAATAAGATATAATGTGTTTGCCGCTATAAATATAATGTCACTTTCCCGTTTATGCGCAGTATCTCATATATTAGCTTATCCTCTTATTATTATATTTCACTAGTACCATTCCTTCTCCCTTGTTCTCCCTTTTCCCTATCCTCTTCGCTTCTCTCATTTCCACCTCCAACTCCAATTTCCACCATATCTCCTTTATTCCCTCCTCTACTTCTTTCTCCCCTATCTCTACCCCTCTTACCTTCTACATTCCTTCTCCTCTCTTCTCTTTACTTTTTATCTATCCTTATCTCCAATTCCCTTATCTTTTCTCTCTCCTTCTCCCCTAATCCTCCTACCTCCCCCCTTTCCCCCTCCCATTCCTCCCAAATCCTCAACCTTACCTCTATTTTCTTTATCTTTTCTTCCCCTCCCCCTCTCTTTCTTCCATTCCTCCCACTCTTTCCTCCTCTCTTCTCTCTCCTTTCTCAGTTCCTTTTTTAGTTCCCTGATCTGTCTTTCTCTCCTCTCCCTCTCCCTCTTCACTTCCTCCTTAAAACCTCTTACTTCTTCCATTAATTTCCACACCATTATTTTGACTTTTCCTTCTTTTATCCATCCTTCCTTCCCTTCTTCCTCTTCCTCTTCCTCCATCCTTCTTCCCCCCTCTACCTCCCTCCTGTCGACTTCCTATTTTTGTATTCTTTTTCACAACTTTTTCCGCTTCCCCCTCCTCTCCTTCTCCTTCTCTTGTCTTCCTTTTCCCCTCCCACATTAACTTTATGCAGCTTCCTACACTTCCCATACTACTTAAATTGTCCCTTCTTAGCCTTTCCGCATTTGTCGATCTTCCCCTCCTTTTTTCCATCATACCCTCCCCCTCTGATCCTCCCCTTCCTCCCCCCTCCTTTCCTCTTACATCCTCTCACCCTTCCCTTCCCCCCTCAATCTTTGCCTTACTTTTCTTTAAATTCTCCGCATCTCTCTCTTAGTTCTCCTTTTTGTCGCCAGTCCGCGCTACCTCTTTCACTCACTTGTCTCTCTCTGTCTTCCACACTCTCCCTTTTCCCTAACTTTATCTGCCCGCTCACTCCTTCAACCCTCCTAACACTTTTTCTCCATCTCCCCCTCCCCAACCTTTATTCTCCTTTGTCTATACTCCCTTTCCATTCTTGACCTTCTCCTCTCGTCCACACTCACTATTTCCAACCGAAATCCTCGTTTAATTCTTGCCTTGTCACTCCTAACTCACAATCCTTTGTCGCCGGAAATGGAAGTCTCTTATTATTATATTATATCTCCATTAAATTCTTTCATCTTTAATTTTTATTATCTACTTTTGTCAAATAAAATTTAAAAAAGCTGTAATTGTAGTTGTAAATTGAAAATTGTCAAAGTAATAAGAACGCGTGTAATAAATAAAATGTATGATTAAAATTTATAATAACTATTTTTCTAGTCATCTTGCATCCAGTTTTGCATATTTACGAGGGTAGTCCCAGAAGTACCTAACAAAGAAAACACAAAAAATTTGGGAAAAAATATCTTTATTTCTCTATATAGTCTCCTTTTAGCTCAATACACTTTTCCCAGCGATATTCAATAGTTTCGATATTATGTTTATAGTGGGAATCGTCGAGCTCCTCAAAATAGCCATCAAGCCACCTTGGTCCATTGTTTTAATTGTTCCTTCGTCTCAGGTGTGAAATGATGGACCCATGTTTCATCCATGGTTATCGACGCAAAAACTCGGCTTTATTGCTGCGAAACTTCGCCAAACACTTGATTGAAACATCCTCACGACGCTGTTTTTGTTCCAATCACGGCACCTATCTTGCACAGGACTGTCTCATGTCCAAATTTTCAGTCAATATGCGATGTAGAGCACTTTTTGAAATGCCTACCATGTCTGCTAACTCGCGCACTTTCAATCGACGGTCATCCAATACCATTTTGTGGATTTTCTTCACCATTTCTGGCATGGTCATCTCATTTGGTCGACCACTGTGATCGTCTTGGCAGCTCGTACGGCCTCGTTTAAACTCTGTCACCCAATATTTTACTGTTGTAAACGAAGGAAGAGACTCCCCCAGAGTAGAAACTAGCTCCGCTTTGATATTGGTTGGACTGGGGCCTTTCAAATGAAAGTATTGTATCACATAATGATGACTAATTTTTTTCATGTTTACAAATTCACTGAGAGCGTTCACTATTACTGGCTGCCAAACAAATACTAAACAACGTAGCGTCGTCAAACTTTAAACTTAAGCTTTATAAGGTTGGTACTTTCTACCATAGTCATTCTTTTCATACAACAACCGCTATCTATACGTCAGGTCAGGTACTTCTGGGACTACCCTCGTAGCATTATACTGGGTGGTCCGAAATTCCCGCATTCGAAGTACGGGACATGATACTTTATGCTAAAACAAACAACTTTTTCCTTCAGCAAAATTGCGTCCAACAAGTAGTTTTTGCAGGAGAGTGTGTTAAATTTAACGAATAAGCGCTCTTGTCTATGTAGCGCTCAGGGCTGGTGCGCGCGCCACACTCGCGTGTACCTAGTCCGTGATTATCATCATTAATCAATAGTCAAGTTGGTTAAGAAAATAAATCATTGAAGCTATAGCAATATTCCTCGCAATAATCAAAACATGTAAGGAAAGTATGTATTGAAAGGCTAACGTGCATAAGTAATAATAAGTAAATGTAGACCGTGACGTGAATATATCACACAATTTGAATTTTAAATAAGTTCTTTGTATTTTCTATTATAAAAAAATAAAAGGAGAGCTCTTAAAAGATGTTAATTCAAATATTTTACTTTTAATCACTGTTATAAATATGTATATTCCTATGTATGTGCTTGATCAGTAAATTATTCTTTAAGTTTATGATACTATTAAGTAATGATACTATTTAATTATCACGTAATTATGCAATACTTGAAATAATAGAACGCTCACAGCTCGCAAAATTACTATTTACATTTATCTTTATTTTCAGATAATATTGTGCAATCAGACAATATTTTATTTATTTATTACGTAAGAAATAAAGGCAGTACTTATTTTATTAACTTTTCATTATTTAAGCAATACAAATATGAAAGTAGGTCAAATCCCGGTATTGTTCATAATTGATTCTTATTACTTAACCCCTTCCGTGGCAGAGCAAAATTCAATAAAATGCACTGAAACCGCCTCAAAAAATGCCGGGGCGGATTTTTTCAATAATTTTTATACTTCAGTTTTTTTGATCGCTGAAGCCGAATTTGAGATCAAAATATAGAAATTCAAAATGGCGGATCGAATATGGGCAACTAAAATGTTTAGAAATGCTTAATATTATAAATAAAAGTAATTGGTCATTTCTCAAGTCACTAAATTAACGATTTTTATATAAAATCGCTCTTAACGCTCTTGCTGCTAGCTGCGAACTGATTCGTTCGCTGCTCGCTCTTCGTCGTACATCTTCTGTTTTTATTCAAGAGGCACGGTAATGCCAAGAGGCACAAATGCTGGGAAAAGCTAAGCAATTCGAAAATATTGTCGTACATGTAGATTAAGTTTTACTCGTAATAATAATATACGTGTATATTATTACGCGCCGTTCGGGCGCAACTTCGTTGCGCTTGAACATGGCGCGAGGCACACCGTGCCTATTATACGCGAAACTCCGAGTTGAAACGAGGTGAGATTTTTATATCTCAGCAATGGCCGAACCGATCGAGGTTTTTTTATACCCAATTGATTCGGCCTTCAAAAATAGGAAGAAAAGTGTTCTTGTGCTTTTTGTGTACGTTGTCTCTAAGTGGAGATATTTTAAGATAAAGTCTGAATCACGGAAAATTTCGATTCAGTAAGAAACGCCGAACGCAAAGGAGTAGGGCAAAACATGCATATTGCTTTCCCGACACCAGAGGCGCTACGAGAGCACTGAAGAAGCAAAGAGCAGCGAGTGCGAGTGAGCAAGTGATAGAGAGTAAGAGAGAGAAGAATATTGCTAGAATACAGGAGGTGAAAATGTGACAGAGAGAAAGAGAGCGAGAGCGAGAGCGAGAGCGAGAGCGAGAGCGAGAGAGAGAGAGAGAACGGGAGAGAGAACGGGAGAGAGAACGGGAGAGAGAACGGGAGAGAGAACGGGAGAGAGAACGGGAGAGAGAACGGGAGAGAGAACGGGAGAGAGAACGGGAGAGAGAACGGGAGAGAGAACGGGAGAGAGAACGGGAGAGAGAACGGGAGAGAGAACGGGAGAGCGAACGGAAGAGAGGACGGGAGAGAGAACGGGAGAGAGAACGGAAGAGAGAACGGGAGAGAGAGCGAGAGCGAGAGCGAAAGCGAGAGCGAGAGAGCGAGAGCGAGAGAGAGAGAGTGAGAGCGAGAGCAAGAGAGAGAGAGTGAGAGCGAGAGCGAGAGCGAGAGAGAGTGCGAGAGCGAGAGCGAGAGAGAGAGAGAGAGAGAGAGAGAGAGAGAGAGAGAGAGAGAGAGAGAGAGAGAGAGAGAGAGAGAGAGAAAGAGAGTGAGAGAGAGGGAGGGATGGTGGGAACAGGCGAGAAAGAGAACGGGCGAGAGGAATGAAAGAGAGAGGCATAAAAAGGTGAGAATGTTGGTATGCGTTGGTATGTTATGACGCACGTCATTTGATTGCCGATCAGCTGATGCTGAGCAGACGATGTGATGAGTTATACCATCGATAAAACAATACCGGTGTTTATTGACTCGTAGTCCAGGGTGATCGCCTTTCAATTACTGTGAATTACGGTGAAGATAATAAAAAAAGGCGCCAAGTACAAGCGCAACACGTATTGTGTTATTTTAAAAAATTTCAAATTCAAATTATTTTTTTAAGGTATATATGTGTACATAACATAAGTTTCTACAAGTAAAACTTATACTACATACGTATCTACATAGATATATACGTATGTACATACGTACATATATACGTACATATTATATACATACATAGGTATATACGTATGTACATATGTACACACGTACATACATACATACATACGTACATACAAATGTTCATACATACATAAATATTTACGTACATACGTACGTTCAGATGTACGTAAATACTTACGTATATACGTAAAATGTACATAAACATTTTTTAGGTATTGAATGTCCGCGTCCACGTCTACATGTATGACAATATTTTCGAATTGCTTAGCTTTTCCCAGCATTTGTGCCTCTTGGTATATATGTTTACATCTTTGTAATAACATACATATACACGTATATTATTATTACGAGTAAAACTTAATCTACATGTACGACAATATTTTCGAATTGCTTAGCTTTTCCCAGCATTTGTGCCTCTTGGTATACAGGGTGCACGATTTATCTGAAGACATTGAAATATCTCGAGAACTATGCATTAAATAAAAAAAAGTGGTTAATGAAAGTTGTTAGTCTCGAAGGGGGACATCCAATGATACCAAACTCGACCTCACACCCCACCCCCTGGGGGTGGGGGTTGGGGGCAACTTTGAAATCTTAAATGGAAACCCCCATTTTTTATTGCAGATACGGATTCTACGCCACAAAATACGTAAATTTTGTCCGAAACTTTTTTTTTGATTCGTGATAGATGGCGCTGTAACCGCAAAAAATTATATTTTCCGCAATTCTCCAGAAATGATCATTGGATTGAGAAATAAAAAATACCTGTTCAATATTTTTAAAGAACATAATAAAAGTTATTCCCCCCCCCTCTCGGGGTAGGGTGGGTGATAACGTTCAAATCTCAAATGGGGACCCACATTTTTCATTGCAGAATTAGATTATACGTGAAATTTTTATTGAAACAATTTTTTTCATTCGTGATAGATAGCGTTGAATTTTTCCGAGAAACTACTTTTAGCGTTACACAGTTACAAAGTTTAGCGTTACACAGTCGAGCAGTTCCCTCTTCGATTCGGGTTCCCATTTGAGATTTGAACGTTACCACCCACCCTACCCCGAGAGGATGGGGGGGGAATAACTTTTATTATGTTCTTTAAAAATATTGAACAGGTATTTTTTATTTCTCAATCCAATGATCATTTCTGGAGAATTGCGGAAAATATAATTTTTTGCGATTACAGCGCCATCTATCACGAATCAAAAAAAAAGTTTCGGACAAAATTTACGTATTTTGTGGCGTAGAATCTGTATCTGCAATAAAAAATGGGGGTTTCCATTTAAGATTTCAAAGTTGCCCCCAACCCCCACCCCCAGGGGGTGGGGTAGGAGGTCAAGTTTGGTATCATTGGATGTCCCCCTTCGAGACTAACAACTTTCATTAACCACTTTTTTTTATCCAATGCATAGTTCTCGAGATATTTCAATGTCTTCAGATAAATCGTGCACCCTGTATATCAGGTGTAGTAAAAAGAAATCCATTATTTTTCCAATAGATGGCTTTAGTTATCTGTATCTCGCGTTGTATAAGTCCGATCGGGTTCCACTAGATGGCGTTAGAAAGATGAGATTTCGTACTAAAAAAACTTTTCTGACAGTTTTGTAATTAGTTGACTCAGTTTCGTTTGAGCGCGCGTCAAAGATGGACACTAGCAAAGAGAAAATACGCTATATTTTACAGTTTTTCTTCGATAAAGGCGAAAACGCAAGCCAGGCGGCTGAAAATGTGAATAGTGTTTATGGTCCTGATACTGTAACAGCCAATCACGCGCAATTTTGGTTTCGTCGATTCCGTTCCGGTAATTTCGATGTCAAAGATGCACCACGCACTGGAAGGCCAATTGTCGAAAATATCGATAAAATCATGGACATTGTCGAGTCCGACCGTCATGTAAGCACTGTTTCGATTGCTCAAGAGCTAAAGATTGCACAAAAAACCGTTTAGAACCATTTGAATATGGCTGGATACAAAAAGAAGCTCGATGTATGGGTGCCACACGAGTTAACGAAAAAAAACCTCATGGACCGAATTTCCATCTGCGAATCGCTGCTGAATCGCAACAAAATCGACCCATTTCTGAAGCGGTTGGTCACTGGTGATGAAAAGTGGATCACTTACGACAACGTCAAGCGAAAACGGTCGTGGTCGAATCGCGGTGAGCCGGCGGAAACGGTGGCCAAGCTAGGATTGACGGCCAGGAAGGTTTTGCTATGTGTTTGATGGGATTGGCAGGGAATTATCTACTATGAGCTGCTCCCCTACGGCAAAACTCTTAACTCGGAACTGTACTGTCAACAATTAGACCGTCTGAAGGAAGCAATCTCCCAGAAGCGGCCAGCTTTGGCCAATAGGAGAGGAATTGTGTTCCATCAGGACGACGCCAGGCCACACACATCGATAGTGACTCGCCAGAAGCTCCGGGAGCTTGGTTGGGAGGTTCTTATGCATCCACCTTATAGTCCGGACCTGGTCACCAAGTGATTACCATCTGTTCCTGTCCATGGCGAACAATTTTGCTGGTGAAAAATTCGCTTCAAGAGAGGCTTGTGAAAATCGACTGTCTCAATTTTTTGCCAATAGGGACGAGGGCTTCTATGAGAGAGGCATAATGAAATTACCTTCAAAATGGCAACAAGTTATCGAACAAAACGGCGCATATTTGACCTAAATCGGATCATTCTAACTGTGGTAATTAAAGCCTTCAATTTCATGCAAAAATAATGGATTTCTTTTTACTACACCTGATACAAATATCAGGTTGTCTAAAAAGTATTGAGCCTTTTGCGCACGAGATAGCATTAGTATCCCAAATCTCAGGGTATCGCAGCAGGTCAGGCCTAACGTCATTTGACAGCTGACAGTTGAAGCTAGTAGACATACAAAAAATATTGGTATTCTTATAATCAGACATAAGGTATTGCGCCGTGAAGATGAGTGAACTTTCCGCAAAACTGCGCTACATTTTACAATTTTATTTCGATAAAGGCGCAAATGCTGCACAGGCCCGTGAAGAAATTTGTGCTGTTTATAGGCAAGATACATTATCAAAAGCAACAGCCAAAAGATGGTTCAGTCATTTTCGTTCTGGAAATTACGATGTCCAAGATGCTCCTTGCAGTGGGCGACCAATCACAGAAAAAGTGGATGATATTCTGGCAAAAGTCGAGCAAGACCGGCATGTAACAGTCATGACATCGCCAATGATCTAAACATCCATCACCAAACAGTGTTAAACCATTTAGAGAAAGCTGGCTACAAAAAAAAGCTCGATGTTTAGATGCCACATGATCTAACTCAAATAAATTTACTCGATCGAATTTCTATCTGCGAATCTCTACTGAAACGTAACGAAATCGAGCCATTTCTGAAGTGGTTGATCACGAGTGATGAAAAGTTAATAACCTACGACAACAATGTGCAAAAAAGATCGTGGTCGAAGCGAGGAAAAGCTCTACAGTTTGTGGCAAAACCCACACTGACGTCCAGGAAGGTTATGCTATGTATTTGGAGGGATTGAAAGGGCATCGTGAATCACGAGCTGCTGCCGCCAGGCAGAACGATAGACTCGGACCTGTACTGTCGACAATTAGCGCGATTGTACCTAGCATTTCAAAAGAAACGGCCGGAACTGGTCAACAAAAAGGATGTCGTATACCACGCTGACAATGCCAGACCGCATACATCTTTAATGACCCCTCAGAAATTGAGAGAACTTGGCTGGGAGGTTTTAATGCATCCACCGTATAGCCCGGACCTGGCGCCGTCAGACTATCATTTGTTTCGGTCTCTGCAGAACTCCTTGAATGGTGTTAAGTTTTAAAAGAGGCCTGTGAAAACCACGTGTCACAATTTTTTTACAAAAAATCACAGAAGTTCTATAGCGACGGGATTATGGTGTTGCCGGAAAAATGGCAGAAGTCCATCGAACAAAATGGTGCATATGTGGTTTCATAATGTTATTTTCAAATAACAATAAATAGATTCTCAATTTTAACCTCCGAAGGCTCGATACTTTTTAGACGATCTAATATTTAAAATGATAAATCTGCTCATGAATTGATGCTTATAAGATGATAGTTAATTTCGTTATAAATTATAATTATATTTGTTATAAATTATAATTATTTTTGGTATAAATTTCTTCTTGTTGCTGTAAAAGAAAATCATCTTCGATATGTTGTGATAGTATATTTATTTAAATAGATCATACTGATAGTGTCATTGTAAAAAATTATAGAGTTAGACACGACAATCATCAAATAGTTTGTATATGAGTGTTTATGCTAAAATTTAATTTGCCAGAATTCGCTTTAGATATTTCTCTCACACTCCTCGATATGATCTCTGATAAACACGATTTCCACGACGTTTCAACAACACACATCGTGTACATCGTTGTATAGTGCGTCACAGGGTTAACGACCGAGCGTGGCGAATTATAATTGTAATGCGACAGTCTCGCATGGCGGCCATACGAGTGGGCCTCCCGAATACACGCGTTAATTATATTTATCACTTGCAGGCCGTGCTCATAGTTGACGCGGAATTCCGTGCTGTGCATTAAATAACAGTCGTAACGGTGCCAAACATCAGATGTACTTCCGGCCGATAACAATTTCCCCGTGCCCACCCGTCCGCCGTATACCGTCCCGTGACCCCGACCGGGATATCGTATTACGAAATTAGTTTTTGGCGTATACGATATTATTACAATGCCGTCGCGGCGACCGATAACATTCGTTCATTGCTCGCAATCAGTACGCGAGCCGTGAACAGCTGCCGGGCATGGCAGAGAACAGCAAAAAGCCAGCTCGGACCGATTGATCGATCGCTGATTTCCGCCAGAAAATACGTCCCGAGTGATTTGACGAGCTTGATTTGCGGCGGTATCGCCGCCAACACGCCAAAGAGGAAACCGAGACCACATGACACATTTCGTTCTGCAATTCTTCGATCTTTTTTGACTCGACGAAGTCTCGTCGCTCATAAATATGAAGTAAATAAGTTTCTTGAACGGGCATAACGAAAATTGGCAAATGATTCCGCAACGATTTATGCAATAAGGTTTAACCCTTTGCGGTCGGAGCCCCCCGACGAGCGAACGTCGGTCTCAAATTTCTTTCAAAGGAAACTTGACTCTTTAGTCTACTATATCCATGCATATGTTATCGTTCAGAAAGATAGACGTACGCGAGTCGCTTCATAATACGTCTCCGCAGCTGTAAACTCAATTGGACGGCTATATGCCGACACGCGTCCGCAACGGTAAAAGGCTTGAGCAGCTATTTGCCGACACTCGACCGCAAAAGGTTAATATCTGCATTGCAAGGGAACATGTGAGCGTGTGTGTGGGTGTGTATGTGTGTATATCTATATCTGTGTGGAAGTGTGGCACGCATTCATTAAGCCGTCAAGTTCTAACTTTCTGTTTTCCTAAATACCAACGCATTTTCCGTGAAATCTACATGTGACCATCATCGCGATAACTGCAGAAGCAAAAAATTATTGGTGGGATAAAAATGGAAAATTATTTATTTGATATTTGGCGATTTATTTTACAGAATTTAATCTCCACGTTTTAAATAAATGCGGCCGTTAAATTTATCGAGTGAAAGAAAGAAAAAGGAATTAATTATAAGCGCGAAAACTATATCAACCCCTGCGTTGTAAATAATGTGTGCATAGAGAATGTGTTCCAAGGTTCTCGACTTTCGTGTTAACAGATTTAACGTATTTGAGATTAATTTTCTCTCAGTCAAAGCTTGCAATTACTTGTTGAAGTTACAAACAGCTTGAAAATAAAAGGTCGGAAAATAAAGATTTTCTCGCGAATTAAATTCCTGTGAGAATTTAGGAAAATCAAACACAGAATCGCGCATGGAAAGAAGACTTCGAGATTGCGGAAATGACGGTGATTTCTCTCATGAAAAGAAAATAATTTTCTTCTTTTCGCGCGATTCCTTCAAATAAAAAAAAAAAAGCACCGAAATTGGCCGCATGGCTCCCGTTTTTTCCTGGATGAGAGTGTGGCCGACCGTACATGCGCTCTCGTCCGAATATTTATCGGGTGTTCGCCCGTTCGTTTGCTTGCTCACACACGCGCATATCGATATTACTCACGAATCGCTGTAACGAATCTCGCGAAACACTCGCGAAAATTCGCTCGCGCATGGCCGGCAGCAGTACATCGAACTAATTGGGGATCAAAAATAGAAAACAGAGGCTGGCGTAGAATATATTATGTTCTCAGCTGACGCGGAATGACGCTCGCGAAACTACGCGATTACAATGTTGTGCTAACAGCGCACCGTCCCTTCGCTTTTCTTACCCTTCTTTTTCTTATTCGACGTGCATTTGCGTTAAATTCGCACGCGTATGCATACTCGTTCGTACGCTCGATAAGCGTTATCTTTATCTTCGAGTGCGAGTCCCGCGGAAGGAAACCGCCAAGAATTAGAAGCACCGCCTTTCCAATAAATTAGTCACTCTGTGCATCGGAACGTAATACTCTCGATATACAGGATATTTAATAACTTATGTAGTCATAGCCAATGGAAGCATAGAACTGAGTAAAACAAGCATAAAAGTCTCATACCATTTTACAATAATTATCGAGTTATTAATTATAAAAATCTGACGAATGAGCGTGCGTCGAGATGGATAATCGGAGAAATGTTGCGGCTTCTCGAGCCACAGCGCAGATCAATCAATTTAGTAAGCGCTGCTGGCGCGCGGCGAGGGAAAAGACAATGCATCGCTATTTGGTTATGCGCCAATTTTATTTCGCCATTCTTACGTCTTGCCGTGCGCTTGTAATAGTTGCTGAATCAACCGGATCGCGTTGTAACCCGAATGGCACTAATGCTCTTCTAATCATTCATTTCGATGTTCACTCGTCAGATTTCTATAATTAACAACTTGATAATAATTGCGAATATCACAAAATGATACGGGACTTTTATGTTCTAATCAGTTCTACGCTTCCATTGGCTATGACTACATGAGTTACCAAACATTCTGTATACGTGATAAATAATGGCGTTATTAAAAAGATTTATAGTTTTGATAATTATGATAAGCGCTCTGATATTTTTCCGATTTTTCGGATTACATGATCCTAAATAAGCCGCAATTAAATCGCAATTATAATACTTTTTTCGAAACTCGTTAAGTTGTTAACAGTTGACGCAGTTTGACGCAGAATTATCAAAATATTATTTCTCTCCGATATTTTTTATATCGTATTGCTAATTAAGAAAGCAGACTTAAGTAAATTGCAATATTTCGTATATAAATATGATATGAACCTATTTTTTTACCTTTTTCTTAATTGATGATACATGTCTCACACGAAACTAACCAATCATTTAACGGGTTGAAGAAAAAAAATATTTTTATGCCGAATAATATTGATCCATTCTTTCGTTAGCCAAGCGCTATAAAACAATTAAAAACGGATGTTGTCGTGCAGTTAACGACAAATATTTACGATATTTATTCGCGTTGTTTTATTCCAATTCACGCGAATTTCGTGCGACAGTTACCTGTCAATTTATATTGATTGAACCGTGTTATTCAACAATGACATTTCCAAGGAGCCGGGCAAAATATCAAATATCCGAAAAATGAATTTGTTTTGATATTTATGTGATTCACTCGCGTTAATTTATCGCAAATCCTGGAAAAATATAACCTAGTTGTCAAACATGAAAAATGTTATCTCTCAATCACTGTTTGCACTGATTTTGCGACCACTTATAATTACATACTGGTCATAATCGTGATATTAAATCATCATCAACTTCCTGTTTCATCTAAGTAACATCTCCTGTCAATTTGACCAAAGCAATAGAAGAATGTAAAAGTCATTGAAATTTATTAATTGTAAATAACATACAGGGCCCTCAAAAAGCCCGGGGACGATGAATATTTCAAAAAATATGAAAGATACGAAAAATATTTCATACAAAAGTTGTAGGGCTTAAAAAGATCTATTTAATAGGCGTATCAGTTTGACCATAGATGGCATTGCTAAGGTCATATGAAGGTCAACTATGTTTTTCTAAAAGGAGAACCCCTTATTTTTATTAGAAATTCTTATAGCTTATCTCGAGAGCTTTCCAAAACACTATAATGTCATTTTTTATTAAATTCTTTCCGAGTTATGACGCTTGAAAGTTACAGTACCGCCGGAATTAGTCAAAGTGTACCGCGCGAAGGTTGCACGGTCGGATTTACACCTTGCATGTGTGTGTGTATCACTACAGAGATCAGGACTCTACGGTTCGTCACTCCCGCAGTATTTTAAGACTCCAAATCCTCTCTATAGTGTGTGTGCGTGTGCGTGTGCGTGTGCGTGTGCGTGTGCGTGTGCGTGCGCGTGTGCGTGTGCGTGTGCGTTGCGTGTGCGTTGCGTGTGCGTTGCGTGTGCGTTGCGTGTGCGTGTGCGTGTGCGTGTGCGTGTGCGTGTGCGTGTGCGTGTGCGTGTGCGTGTGCGTGTGCGTGTATGTGTGTAAATAACATTTTCCAAGCTATTATTTTTTACTTTTTCAATTAATTAAATGTTCAAAATGTCTTCCTTCTACTGTTTGGCAATGAACTAAACGTTCTTAGGAACTATTGATCACATAGCTTATTTGTTTTAAAGTGATCAGAGATGCTTCCTGCATTATTCGATTCTTTAGATCCTCCAAATTACATGGATTCGTCGCATAAACCTTACTTTTGATGTGTCCCCAAAAAAAGAAATCAAGAGGAGATAGATGAAATGATCTACCAGCAGGCCACTCAATGGCCTCTCCTACGAGTACCTATCCATCGATTAGGAAAAAAACTGTTTAAAAATTCTTAAACTCGTACCGCAAAATGAGATCCTGCTCCATCTTGCTGGAACCAAACGTTTTGCATGTTTGCGTCAAATAAATTTTTAATTTCAGGAATGATATGATCTCGCAATAAATTTTTATATTTTTCAGCTTTTAAATCATCATCTATGAAAAATGAGCCTATAATGCCGCGATTACAGATCCCTGTCCAAACATGCAATTTTTGTAGATATTGTGTGCGAAGATCACTCATCCAATGTGGATTTTCGTCACTCCAATATTTACAATTGTGGCGATTAACAGCACCATTAATTTGAAATGTGGCTTCATCAGAAAAATGACAAAATTCATAAAGTTAGTATTATCATCACACCGATGCATTAGTTCTTCACAAAACTGAATTCTTCTGTCAAAATCATCTTCCATAAGTTCTTGAACGATAACAATTTTATACGGATAATATTTATGCCTTTTAAAATGTTAGAAACGCTGCCTTCACTGATATCATAGGCTTTTTGATACGGACAAATGAGGATTTTCCTGAAATGATTGGAGAGCATCCAAAGTCTTATCATCATTAGTTGCGGATTTTGGCCTTCAGCTGCGAGATCCTTAACTGTTTCCGTTTCAAAAAAACGAGTCACTGTTCTGCAAACGGTATATTTAGAAATAGGATCGAGATCAGGATGTGTAACATTGAATAGATCAGCTACTTCTTGATATGATCTAATACGGTCACCAAATCCTCGATAAATAAGTAGCAATATTTTTTCTTTTTCGGTCAACATTTTTCAGAGAAAAATGTGATATTATAATCGGAAAAAGAAACAAAAGAGACAAAAAGCGAGATACAAGCGAACGTAACTCGTTTTTAGAATATGTGGACCGAGAAGCATCTTTGATTATACCTCCGCGCGGTACACTTTGGGTAATGCTAATGCCGGCGGTACTGTAACTTTCAAGGGTCATAACTCGGAAAGAACTTAAAAAAAGTGACTTCATTATAGTGTTTTGGAAAATTCTCGAGATAAGCTACAAGAATTTCTAATAAAAAACAGAAGGTTCTATTTAAAAAAATAAAGTTGACCTTCATATAACCTTAGCAACGCCACCTATTGTCAAACTGATATGACTATTAAATAGATCTTTTTAAGCCCTATAACTTTTGTATCAAACATTTTTTTGTATTTTTCATATTTTTCAAAATATTTTAACGTTCCCGGACTTTTTGAGGACCCTGTATATCTGTAACGCGTCAAGAAAAATCGTTGGCTGAAACGGACTACGACTGCATTTGAACAGTGTGTTTTGAGTTTCAATTTCACCGAGAGACATCGCAGATACTAAGTCATCGAGTATCCTACGGTTTCGAAAAAAAATCAGGATCGTGTTCGAGATTAATGAGATGCGGCAGCGAGGATAAATGGGTAGTAGAACACCGCCAAAAAAGTGTCGGAAGCTGGTCGACATGGTTAAGGAGCCACGACGGATTTACGAACGTTACCGTATCCTCCTCGAGTCTTTCGAGAAAGATATATAGATCCTCTCCTTAGTAACTCGTCTTCGAAGCGAGTAAGCATCTCGCGGGATTTCAGATTCTTCATGAATGAAATTTTTTCTTTAAGTAATCGCTTATTGCCGTTGCGAGATAATTTATATAACTAAGAATTTGATATGCTAAGAAAGAAAAATAACAAATCTGGAAAATGATTAAATATTAAATCTACAGTCTGTAAAATAAGAGCGTGTACGGGTTAATGTGTAGAAAAATTTATATTTAATGATTTTTAAGTATATAGATTTGTTGTACTTCATAAGAAGAAAAATGCTATACCATTAATAATGAGTCCAGTCACCACCGGCATTGATAATTGTCTGGCATCTCCGAGGCATACTTTCCATTAAGTTGATTGCATATTCGTTTGGTAAAGACCTCCAAATGAGACGAATTTGTCGTGTCAGCTGCTTCAAAGTGCACACTCTTTCTCCTCGAAGCTTGTGCTTGAAATATGCCCACACATTTTCAATGGGATTTGCATCTGGCCACTGCGATGGCCAATCAAGTGTGACGATGCCAGACTGCTCTTTCCATTCGGTGCAAAGCTTGCTCCGGTGTTTTGGGTCGTTATCTTCCTGTAAGATCCAGTCCTCGTTATTTTATGAAGCATCGTTCAGCAGTCGGCAACAAACACTTCTCATAAATTTTAAGCATTTTCGGAGCATTTAAATTGTATGTAAACAGATGTAATGCTCCAAAACCCTGTTTCGAAAAGCAGGCCCAAAGATGAACTTTACAGGATGTTTAACAGTTCGTTGTATTAATCTATTGGTCAAGGTTGGCCAGGAACGTCAGATGGCAGTATATCCCCAAACAGAAGCTTCGTCCGTAAAAATCACGTTGCTTCAATCTTGGTCCAAATTCTCCTTTGCCCAAGCGAGTCTTTTCGTCACATGTTTTTCGCCTAATAGTGGTTTCTTCATTGTGCTTCGATATTTGAGGTTATGCGCAAGGAGATGAGTTCGAATAGTTGTATGTGATATTTCTATACCCTTCTGTTTTAATTTTGCTGCTCCTTGTGGCAATGTTAAGGTAGGGTTCTGCTTAAACAAATTAACAATTTTTTTTTCCATATTCGGCGTCACTTTGCCTATCGAACTACGTTCTGGCAAGTCATCGACATTTTTGATCTTCTTATATTGCTGAACCCACTTAGCGACGAACGATTTTGACTTTCCCATGTATTTAGCAGCCACTGCATATGACATTTTTGGTCCTTTGGGGTGGGAATAAAGGAACACAGCCTCGTAGCGCGATGCGTATGCGGCACTCATAGCGGTTAACGTGTTTCTCAGGTTAGAGTTCGACGCCAACTGAATCTTTTGTGACAAAGTATTCACGACAAAGATTTCATCAATCGGCTCACAAAAAAACTAGGACAATATTTGAAGCCAACTGCCATTTATGGCGTACACGCTCTTACTTTACAAACTGTACCATATCTTCGTTTTAAAAATTATTCCAATATGTTTTCGTGCACTCGTATATATTTTATTAAGTCACTATTAAAACAAAATTTTCAGTTTTTTATTTTCGTAAATACCTCCAAATTTATTACCGCAGCATATGTCATGTCCTAGAGGTAGATGCAACATGTACTCGCGCTTGCGAGTTCCACACGTATTTACGTATGCGCGATGCATGTCAGGGACCAAAGGGGTCCGTTTACTCTAATCGCGACGTAAGGCGGGTGGTCCATTTTTAGGTCAGAGAATTAAATCTCTTTACCTGGGATTGGAGCGCGAGTTGATAATTGTAATCGGGGATGAATTGGAAAGGGGGGAACGTGATTTATGTTATAAAATAAAATTAATATAAATTATAAAAAATTGACAGTACATTTTATTGGAATTTATTTTAAGATCAAATTTAAAATGATGTTAACTAATTGTCCGAACGAGGTTTTATACAAAAATTTTGCATAATTGACATAAAATTATACATGTTTGTAACAACGGTCAGCAGCGTGTATATTGTGCAGTGGAATATATGTGAGAAATACTTTGAAAGGAGAAAAGAGGGAGGAAAGCGAATAATATAAGATCTAATCTGGTGAAGAAGGACTCGAACGGTCCAGTGAGTTGAGGGGAGTGGAAAACTGAAAGGGAGAGACAGGGGAATAAGATATAGAGAAAGTGGATGGACTTATGGGAGAGCGTGGAGGAAACTCGAAAGAGGATTTAAGGGGTATGGGAAGATGCACGGTGGAATGAATGGGAGCGATGGGTCTGAGTGATAATTGGTTTCTAAAGCAATATTAATTATTGCCCGAACATATTGGACAGTTGACTGAAAACTATCGAGGTCGGTTGGTTCAAAAATCGAATCTAGTGAGTCGAAGACTCGATTGATGGTTACATAGGAGTTAACACAATAGCCTACTGCAAACGGATTTCGTGATAAAAGGGGGATGCAAATAAAGGAGTTCAATTAATCAGTGAAAACAATATATGATTTACTGCTTCTTGAAGATTAAATTCTGGTTTATCTTGGATGGAATATCTGGTCCAATTTGTCTTTTATATGGAAGGTTGGGCCCTTTAAGTTGCTGGAGACTGCCGAGAAATGAGTTGGATTTTTCTGCGTCGCTCACGGTTGTCCAATCGTGCACAAGTTAGAAATAAAAGATCGTAGAAAAAAAACTGCGGAAAATCTACTGAGGAAAATCTGTTAAGGAACTGATGAAGATCTCTGGAAAAACTACTGAAGAACTACCGAAGATCTACGGAAAAAATCTGCCAGAGAACTAGTGAAGAGCTACGGAAAATCTGACTGTTGATAAACTGCGGAAGATGTGTGTCCGGAGGCGAATTGTCGCGATTCTTATACAGATGATCAGAGGCAGGAGCCACCAAGATAGACCTGTCAAAGAAAGAGAGGGGCCTTGGAGACGGGGTGGAACCCTGAGGAGAGACCAGTGGTGTTGAAGATCTGATTGGTATTTTTAATTATTGGTCCTAATCGACCTTAGTGGGAAAAAGTTTTAGCCATTAGAATTTAAGGGTAAGATTAAGAAGAACTGATGGGAAGAGACGGTTTGTTCTTGAAGATATAGATCTTTAGCTATAGATGGAATAAAGGGTGGAGAATGGATGTGTCTCATAGTTTTGGGCAGATGTCGTGATTGGCCAAATAAGTTAGGCATGAAAAGTGCAGTGGTGGTAAGATCTTGTGAGAACGCAAGAAAATTTTACGAGGTAGGGAGGTACGTACGAATGCGAAGCATATGTTTTGGTCAGCCAGAGTGGTCAGAATGTCACAAAGCTTAGGTTGAAATAAAATTTTATGACGACCGGTGAAGAGATGGTGACGAGTTATTTGGTAATCAACTCGAAACCCTCTTGAGTTTTATACTTCGATTGTTTGACTGGTAGGGTACATATGAATTCGGCCTTGGAAGATATAAGTTTCAAGGTTTTAGAGCAGGAATGCTTCGAGTCGATTTGTTTCACCGGAGATTTGTTAGCGCAGAGTTTCAAATTTTATAACTAAAACATCGGACACATCTGGCGAACGTTCCCAGATGTAAATTCTGAACAAAGACGTGTAGAACAGAGGCTAGATTTTTACAACAGGGCACTGTTTCCTGTTATTAAATTTTTCCGGATCTCCTTTGATTTGACGCGGGCAATTATTCTCCAGATAAGTCTGTTTCTTGTCTATTATCTATTATTATATTAAGAGAATAGAGGTTCGAGAGAAAAAAAATTTTAATTGCCCGCAGTCCACAGGACGCGCGCGCGTAATATATGATTAACGTGGTCTTTTTATTTAAGCTGTTTTCTAAATTCCTAACAAAGGAACATGGAGAACTCAGAAATTCAAAAAACTTTGAAACTTTATGTGGAAGTAAAGTAGTTCATCCGTAATGCAAAACTATTTTGCATTACGAATATATGCGGAATTACATTCTGAGGAGGTCAAATCACCCTCGAAAAAAACCATTTTTATTTAGCGTATATCATTTAAAATACGAGGCATATGCAGAAATAGTTTATATAAAAGTTGTAGTGTATTTCATATTATTTGCAACTGTGCATTCGGATGCACAGTTCGGATTTGCAAAATTAAAAAATTGTTGAAACCCTCTCTCCTTTCCCATTACTATCAAAAACTTTCAAGTTGTTTTTAGGGCAAAAATAAAGAGCATCATATATCAAATTCATCCATATATAACAATAGAAATTGGAAGCGATTACATCTTTTTAGCGATAGAAATAATTATATAGAGTTATAGGCGCCGCACTGTAGGTAGGCGCTATTGAATTGCGCTGTACTCGATAACTGCGTCTTGTTATTAAGTTGATATTTTTCCATATTGCAAGATGATAAGAACTTAACCCTACTGAATCGAGAATCAATGTATTAAATAAGATATGAATGAGAGCAAAGATTAATTTGCTTATGTAAAAATAATAACATGTGTATACTTCATTTTCTTCACTTCTTTACGTTATATTTGAATAGCTTTCGAACGTAATATAAATTCAGGTGGTGTGCGAAACTCTGTCGATTTTTATGGTACACGTATCCATTTTTAAACCACGTTTATTTAAATAAATTTTGAAAACTGAGCGACGAGAAATAATTATACGGCAATAATTGCAATTCCAACACAGTATTTTTAGTTTGGAGATCAATTGCAAAATCTAACACTATGACAGTGTCAAAAACATGTTTAATAAAATTTGTATGTAATCTGAAGCTACACAAATCCAAAGTTTTATCTATATTTCTTCTAAGACGATACGAAAATCTAATCGTCAGCGTAACCTTTAGTCGTTGATGCACGATATTTAATATTGATTTGCAATTTGGATGATGTATGATGACAGGTCTCCTCACGATTTGTGCCATCTTCGCGATTTCGGAGACAGCAATTCCTCTTATTTTTTTTTGCATCTAGTCTCCTCACAATTAAAAAGGATTTTACGTTCCTTAGCATACGCTGATTCATACTTATCTTTAAACGTTAATTTATCGTTCTATCGCTGTTTCCACAGTTGTTTCAAAAACTGTAGCAAGATGAATTATCTAGTGCTGAGTGATAGTTAATGTTCATATAGCATACTACTGTAGAACAGATAAAGAAACAATATTGTATTAATATCTTTTTTTCAAGAGTATCATTCGAATCCTACCAAGACTATTATCTCACATGCAAAATAAGCTTTTGTCAGCATGTAGAAAATATGTTCTTATCCGCAGCATCCTTATCTTCTAGCACACACATATTACTATTTTTACATAAGCAAACTAATCTCCGTTCTCATTCATATCTTATGTAATACGTTGCAATTCGATTCATTAGTATTAAATTCTTATTATCTTACAATATGGGAAAATATCAAGTCAATAGCAAGACGTAATCAAATACAGCGCAATTCAAAAGCGCCTACCTATAGCGCGACGCCTATAACTCTATGTAATTATTTCTATTTCTAAAAAATGTAATCGCTTCCAGTTTCCAGTTTCTATTGCTATATACAAATAAATGTCATATACGATTCTCTTTATTTTTGCCCTGAGAATAACTTAAAAACTTTTGGAAGTAATGGGAAAAAGGGAGGCAATTTCAAAAATTTTTGATTTTGTAAAATCTGAATACATAGTTGCAAAGAATATGAAATACGCTACAATTTTTATATAAACCATTTTTGCATATGTCTCGTATTTTAAATGAAAAACGCTAAAAATAAAAATGGTTTTTTCTTCGTTGGAAAGTTTGACCTCCTCGGACTGGAATTCCGTACAAACAAAAAGTAGTTTTGTATGAACTACTTTACTTTTATATAGAGTTCCAGAATTTTTTGAATTTCCGAGTTCTCTATGTTCCCTTATAAGAAACAGCAGCATCGTAGAATTTTCATTTTCGCCGGTCTAACTACATAAAAAAAAGGCGCCAAGTACAAGCGCAACATGTATTGCGTTATTTTTAGAAATATCAAACTCAAATTATTTTTTTAAGGTATATATGTATAACATAAATTTCTACAAGTAAAACTTATAACTATAATAAAGCTCTACAACACTATTCTACTGTACAAAAAAAGTGATATATTAGAACAGTAGCGCCAACTAAGAAACCTAACATATATATTGATATATATATATATGATATATATATATATGATGAATATATATATGATTATTGTATACTTAATATTTTTCCAAATCTCAAATTCAAATTATTTCCTTTTTCTAAGATATACAGGGGATGGACAAAATGTGAACACCATGCTAAATATTACATATTTTTTTATGTTGGGCCCCCTGCCAAAGTATGAACGATGCGGCGCGTATATGTAGCGCACTTTACTTAATAACCGTTCTAGTTTATATTTCAGTATACTACTCGCTTTATTCTGCGACGGTGTTAACAATCAGACAATGAAATGGGCGACCTGTCAGACTTCGAAAGAGGACAAATTGTGGGTGCTCGGTTAGCAGGAGCATCTGTGACGAAAACGGCTGAACTGTTTAACGTTTCACGAGCGACAGTATCCACTGTGATGAGAGCCTACATAAAATATGACAAAACAACATCTGCGAAGAGAAGAAGTGGACGCAAAACAACGTTAACAGACAGAGACCGTCGAATATTAAACAGAATTGTGGCCAAGCAACATAAAACTACCGCAACAAAGGTGACAGCAGAACTCAACAGTCATCTGAATAATCCTGTTTTGACAAAAACAGTGCGGCGGGAGCTTCACAAAAGTAACATTTATGGCAAAGCTACAATTTCAAAACCTTTTATAACGGATGCCAACGCAAAGCTGCGAAAGAAGTGGTGCCACGATCATAAAACTTGGACGATTGATGATTGGAAGAATGTAGTATGGTCTGATCAATCATCGTTTACTTTGTTCCCTACAAACGGCCGGGCTTAACACACCATTAAATAAGTTCGTAGGATGACGTAGATGGTGCTAGTATTGACAAATCCATATGATTTTTAGGAAGTACTAACCTTCAAATGATGATGGTGTCAAAATTTCATGACAATCGGACGTTTAGTTCACAAGTTATAGTGGTTTTACTGGCGCTACTGTTTTAATTTTGAAAACAATGGAAAAATCTGAGTTTCATGTGTTAATAAAGTATTGCCTCTTAATGGAAAAAATACCATTCAAGTAAAGCAATGGCTTGACAAGTGTTATTCGGACTCTGCTCCATCGAGACAAATGGTAAAGAAGTGGTAGAGAGTTGGCTGATTTTAAAGGCGGCCGTACAAATACCGATGACACTGAACGCTCTGGTTGCCCAAATTCGCCAGTTATTCCAGAAAACATAAAAAAAGTCCACAAAATAGTTTTGGCCGATCGTAAATTGAAGTTACGTAAGATAGCTGACCTTAAAGATATCAGAAGGCAGTGTATTCACCATTTTGCATGAACATTTGTCCATGAGGAAGCTCTGTTCGAAGTGAGTACCGCGTTTGCTCACAGTTAATCAAAAACAGCAACGCGTCGATGATTCAGCGGGCTGTTTGGAGCTGTTTTAGCACAATATAAAGGATTTTTTGATGCGATATGTGACAATGGATGAAACATGGATCCATCACTACACTTCAGAAACAAATCGGCAGTCAGCTGAGTGGACAGCAACCGGCGAAACTCGCCCAGAGCGACCAAAAACGCAAATGTCAGCTGGTAAGGTTTTGGCTTCCGTATTTTGGGATACGCAAGGTATTTTATTCATTGATTACCTTGAGAAAGGAAGAACCATCAATAGCGAATATTATATGGCATTATTGGTGCGTTTGAAGGAAGAAATTGCGAAGAAACGACCCCAAATGAAGAAGAGAAAAGTGCTCTTTCATCAGAATAATGCACCGTGTCACAAGTCGCTCGCAACAATGGCAAAATTGCACGAATTGCACTTTCAATTACTTCCCCATTCACCGTATTCTCCGGATCTGGCTCCCAGCGACTACTACCTGTTTGCAGGCCTAAAAAGAATGATCCAGGGAAAGAGATTTGGCTCCAATGAAGAAGTGATTACCGAAACTGAAGCCTATTTTGAGGCCGAAGATAAATCGTTCTACAGAAAAGGCATCGAAATATTAGAGAAGCGTTGGAATCAAAATATCATTTTTGAAGGAGACTATGTAGATGAATAAAATCAAATTTTGCCTAAAAGTTGTTTTATTAGTCTTACGAACTTCATCCTACGAACTTATTGAATGATGTGTTATGTATAGAGAACCCCCAAAGAAGCCTACGATCTGGACTGCTTGCTACCCACAGTCAAGAGCGGCTCCGTAATGATTTGGGCGGCTATATCATGGTATTCCGCTGGTCCGATTATTACTCCCAATGGCCTTATTAGTGCGAATGAATATCTAAATATCCTTAGTGATGAAGTTCTTACTATAACCAGTATATTGTTGCCAAACACTGCCATATTCCAAGACCCCCATACATAATGCGCCCATACACACAGCCAAAAAAGTCCAGTCTTAGTTCGAGGAACATCGGAATATTATCAAGCATCTGCCCTGGCCAGCACAATCGCCAGATCTCAACATCATTAAGCCGCTGGCTCAATGGGGAGGTTTGGACCAGAGAGTGAGGAGCAAATTTCCATCATCATTGAGGCAATTGGCGAAGATGTTGGTGGAAGAATGGGACAACATTCCGTTGGATACTATCTGTACACTCTACGAATCTATTCCGCGACGAATTACAGCTGTCTTAAAAGCAAACGGTGGCCCTACACATTATTACTTAACAAATATTATATATTAGTCAGGTGTTCACATTATTTTGTCCCTGTATATTATGTACATAATATAAGTTTTTACAAGTAAAACTTATTAAAATATTTTTTTTAAGACATATACGTACATAAGCTTTTACAAGTAAAAATTATATTGTGATATAAAAATTTAACACGTTTATTCATAGTGTCCAATATTTAAAAAATTATATCCAATATTAAAAAAAATATATTTTTAAAGGTTATTATTATTTAAGAAAAACCTAGCTACAAAATATGTTCATCACATAAATTTTTACAAGTAAAATTTATCATTATTTATTAGAACACTGAACCTAACCATGAAGGAGGAGGGCGTACTAGGTGGCGACGGGACGCCGTGCGTTCGGGACCTGCATCTTATTTTCGTTCCGAAGAAAGAAAAACATCTAGAGCGCATTATATAGTTATTTTACTTGTTATTATAACAAATTAATTATTATAACAATGCAATAAAAAATATTTAATACAAAAAATCTTGGCGCGGCTGCACCAAAAACTATATCGAACTAAAACTTGTTTAATACATACATGACAGCATTTTTATTGTAATAAAATGTACTTGTAAATTCTCTCCATATATATACGGTGTAATGTTTTATTTAAGTTTCTATAATATTATAATAAATTATAAACCTTCATAGAACATACATATCGAATGTATATATATTCTACATATTTTGATATTTCTTTATTTAGAGATGTTATTCTTATTATAACTGACGAAGTGTCAATGATATCTAATTTGACTTTTATGTACATACATCTTCGATACAGTTTTTGGTGCAGACGCGCCAAGATTTTATGTATTAAATATTTTTTATTGCATTGTTATGATAATAAGTAAAATAACCGTATAACTCAGTGTTCTAATAAATAATGATAAATTTTACTGGTAAAAATTTATGTTATGGATATTTTTTGTAGCTAGGTTTTCCTTAAATAATAATAACCTTTAAAAAGATATTTTATTTAAATATTGGGCACTATTAACAAAGATGTTAAATTTTTATAACACAATACAATTTTTACTTGTAAAAGCTTATGTACATATATATCTTAAAAGAAAAATAATTAGATAAGTTTTACTTGTAAAAATTTATGTTATATATTATCTTTAGACATTCCCTCTTTCACTTTCCTCCCTCACCTTATCACTCTCCCTTTCTCTCCCGCTCTCTCCCTCTCCCTCCCGCCCCTCTATCCTTGTACCTTCCCCTCTCTCTCTCTCTCTCTCTCTCTCTCTCTCTCTCTCTCTCTCTCTCTCTCTCTCTCTCTCTCTCTCTCCCTCTCCCTCTCCCTCTCCCTCTCCCTCTCCCTCTCCCTCTCCCTCTCCCCCCCCTCTCTCTCTCTCTCTCTCTCTCTCTCTCTCTCTTTCAGAGGAGTCAGACGTATCGAACATCGCTCCGCAGAATTTTATGGGAAATATATTGTAAATAAATAGGAGAGTGATACCAAGTATGCCTACATAGACAATGAATAGAGGTGAGTGTTATCTAATAGATTTGTGTTAAATTGGAGCTGCTAGAGTAGATTTTTTGTTCTGGTATTCTGGTGCTCGGACTATACTGTAGTAGTCAATCAGCCATTAGCAGCTGACGTGTGCCTGCGTGTAAGGTGCGACATAGGTGTCGAATAGTTGGCCGACTGTGCTAATATGTGTCATATCAGTCGGTATTATCGACATGGCTGATACCGATTTTGCAGAATACAAATGTTCTGTATGTAACAAGGAAATTAAAAACACCGCTGTGTAGTATAAAAAATGCAGGAAACTATTCTTCCATTCTAGGTGCGTAATCAAACATAGGATATACAATAGTGCCCAAGAGCTTATAAAATGCGACGGTCCATATGATGAAATAAATATTGCGAGGGAAAAAGAGGAAGGGAAAGGAGCAACCGCAGGAGGAAGTGATAGAGAGGGGATGGGTTTTATAGGTGCCTCGGGAAGTGCAAGTAGACCGGCTACGACTGATATGAAGATTGGTTGGTGAGGACAGTGAAGGAAATGAAAGATGAAGTTGCATATAAAAAAGAAATCAAGGCAATGATGAGAGAAATAGTTAAAAGTGAATTGGAAGAAATCAAACTAGAACTAGAAGAGATGAAAGAAATATGCAAAGAAGAATCGGGGAGACAACAGGTGATGGACGAAAGAATTACGCGAGTGCAACCAGGGAGAAGAAGAGGGAGAGTGTGATAGTGGTCAAGCCAAAGAAACAACAGGAAAGTGAAACGACAAAGAAAGTAGTAAAAGAAAACATTAATATTATAAATATGGCAGTGGGAATAACAAAACTTAGAAGGGAAATAAAGGAACTGTCATTCTTGAATGTGAGAATAAAAGTCAGATGGAAGAATTGAAAGTCACGGTACAAAATAAATTGGGTAAAGATTATAACATAATGGAACCAAAAGGAGCGAAGCCAAAAATAAAAATTATAAATATTGACGAAGAAGAAATGGCACTGGATGATGAAAATCTATTAAATATTATTATGAAGCAAAATAAATTGGAAAATGGCAGAGAAGAGTTTCATATGCAGATAATCAAAAAGATAACCAAAAAATATCTAAGTGGAGGAGAGGAAAATGGTTCCTTATTAATTGAAATGGATGAGGTAACTCATGACTTAATAATGAGAAGAGAAAAGATAAACATAGGTTGGAGGAAATGTCGTGTATTCCATTACTACAGTGTCAAAAGATGTTTCAAATGCTAGGGCTATTATCATATAGTCAAAAATTATACGCGACAGGAAACCTGCAACCATAAGTGTGCAAGACAGCATAAAGCTGGTGAATGCAAGACGAAGAAGAAGAGATGTGTGAATTGCATGCATAAAGTAAAGACATACAATTTGAAGATAAACGATGAGCATGATGCTCTAAGCTGGGATTGTCCAACATATCTGAGAGCATTAGAAGAAGAAAAAAAGAGGGCTGGCACGAGAAACGTAAAATAACAACTAAAGACGGAGATGGAATCAATCGTATATACGAACGCCCAGAATTTATTGGCACACAAGGATGAGATACTGCATCAGATTATGAAGAGAATGAATCCTGCTTTTGTAGCACTATCAGAAACCAGAATAAGATATAGAAGAGTGTGAAGTGAACGTGTCAGAATATAACATAGTTAGATGTGACGTTGAAAATCGAAATACAGGAGGAGTTATTCTATACGTGAAAAGCAATATTAAATATTATGTAATCTTAATAAGGAAACTAATAGCGAACTGTTGGTGTATAGTGATAGAAGTACAGGATAAAATATACAAAGGGGTAATAATTGTAATATACCACTCACCGTGTGCATCGGATGATGACTTTATAAAGTTTCTAGAAGAAATAGTTGAATCAATTATAGTAAAAGGAGAATGTATATTGGTAGGCGACTTTAACATAGATATGATGTTAGATTCATTCTATGCAAGAAAACTAAGAACCGCAATGTTAAGCTTAGGGATGAAGCAATTTGTTGACAAGCCAACAAGAATTACAAAAGATAGTCAAACAATCATTGACTTAGCTTTTGCGAATAATGAGATAACAGTTGACGTGCGTGATAAGCCTAAAATAACGGATAACGCATGGCTAGAAATTGAAATGGCATCAATTAAATCGAATGACAATTACAGATTAATTAGCGGTAGAGACTATAGTAAATTTAATATGAGCTATTTCCTTAAATTACTAGAAAGGAATATAATATAGGGTTAGGGCTTAACTGTGAATACGAGGACAAAAAATTGATTGGCAAAATATTATAGTTGACACACTGGATAAAACAGCTCCTAGGATAATATTTAGAATCCCAAACATATGGTATGGAAAAACATGATTCTCGAATAAAATAAGAATTGCAGCGACGGAGAGGGATAATGCATATCGGAAAGCTGTGTCTACAGGCACGGAGCAGAACTGGTTAAAATATAAAGTTGAAAGAAATAAGGTAATTAAGTTTATTAAAATTAAAAAGAAAAAATATAGTAAAAATATGATAGATCAGAATAAGAATGATCCTGCGACAATGTGGAAAACTTTGAAGGAAATAATTAGAGGAGAACCAATGGAACAAAATATTATTATAGAAGATATATAACACATCGATCAATAAGTCCCGGGACTAACTACTAAAACAACATTTGTTTGCCAAAATTCTTTTTTATTCATCAACATAGTCTCCTTCATGAGCGATACATTCATTCCAACGCTTTCCTAACATTTTTATGCCAGCCGTGTAGAACGATTTATCTTTGGTTTCAAAATAGGCGTTAGTTTCGGCAATCACTTCTTCACTGGAGCCAAATCTCTTTCCCTGGAGCATCTTTTTGATGCTCCAGATGAAAGTCTGTGAACAGCCAATAATCGCTGGGGGCCAAATCTGGAGAATACAGTGGGTGCGGAAGCAATTCGAAGTTCAACTCATGCAATTTGGCCATCGTTACCATCGACTTGTGACACGGTGCATTGTCATGATGAAAGAGAACATTTTTCTTCTTCATATGAGGTCGTTTTTTTGTAATTTCTGCCTTCAAACGCTCTAATAACGCTGTGTAATATTCGCTATTGATAGTTTTTCCCTTTTCAAGGTAATCGATGAATATTATATCATGCGCATCCCAATATACGGAGGCCATAATCTTCCCGGCCGACTGTTGAGTTTTTGGTCGCTTCGGACAACTTTCACCGGCTGCTCTCCACTCAGCTGACTGCCGATTTGATTCCAAAGTATAGTGGTGGATCCAAGTTTCATCCATTGTCACATACCGACGCAAAAACTCCTGTTTATTTCGCGTAAACAGTGCCAAACAGCGCTCTGAATCATCGATTCAGATGCATTGTTGTTTCTGTTCCATTCTGAGCAAACGCGGCACCCATTTCGAAAAAAACTTTTTCATGACCAAATGTTCATGCAAAATAGTGTAAACACTACCAAATGATATCTTCAGGATGTCAACTATCTCACGCAACTTTACTTTGCGATTTTCCATCACGATTTTGAGGGTTTTTTTTTGTTTTCTGGTGTAACAGCCTCATTTGGACGACCAGAGCATTCAGTATTATTTGTGTCTGTATGACTACGTTTGAAATCAGCATATCACCGACAAATGGTTGTTTTCGACAGAGCAGAGCCCGGATAACACTTTTCAAGCCATCGCTGAGTTTGAACGGTATTTTTTCCCATTAAAAAGCAATGTTTTATTAACACATGAAATTCGGTTTTTTCCATTGTTTTGAAAATAGCAAAAATAGCGTCACTAAAACCATTGTAACTCAATGACACAATGTCGGAATGCACAGTGGGCTGGCGATCCACCATTTCGTGCCAAAATTCGGTAACTTGGAGATTACTCGTCGTATGGACATGAAATTTGCTATAAGGGGTTTTTTGGGTCCCTGATTTCAAAAATAACGTCAAAATTCAAAATGGAGGATTCAAAATAGCGTATTCGCCAAAATTTTATCGGAATTTCATGAAAAATGCATATGCAGTCTTTATAGGTCGTTTATATATCCTTTCGTACGTACGTATGTAATATGTAAAACTTATATACACGTAAATATACGTGCGCGCGCACACACAAACACACACAGACAAATATAAAATTTGCATTCTACTTATATCTAAACATAGTTACATATATTAAGAATTTACTTTATATTCTGTTAATATTAAGCAGTTTAATAGTTACAGCAAAATAATATCTATTATTTTGGTAAAACAATTTACGTCTGTAGTTAGCCTACAAAAATGTAGTTTGCAGCATCTACCACGTGGAGGTTACAGTACGATTTTAGATCCCATATCACCTATCGGTAATTCGAGGTGTTTGTTTATCGTGAGTCCCCTCGCCTCTCACGAATGGGGGTGCTTGTTTATCGTGAGTCCCCTCGCCTCTCACGAATCGTGGTGCTTGTTTATCGTGAGTCCTCTCGCCTCTCACGAATCGGGGTGCTTGTTTATCGTGAGTTCCCTCGCCTCTCACGAATCGAGATGCTTTTTTATCGTGAGTATCCCTGTTTCTCACGAACATGTCTAAATAATTAATCATCTTCATTAGATAATTCTATATCGTCCAAATCACGTAAGTTTGACATCGAATTTGAAAAATCTGTGTTATTAGATTTATTTTCGCAATCATCATCATCGCTTATTTCCTCCATATTTTCCTTAGGAATGTCAAAAAGTTCGATGACTTCTGGAGGGAAAAATAATTTTTTTTTGCTTCCAACTAACCTTATTATATTAATCGTTGAGATTACAGGATCTGATGTATCCATTGCTCGAAAAAATATGTCTTCCAAATTAGCTTTACGACAATATTTCCTACTATGAAATTGCCTGTATCTTTTGTAATTTTTATTTCTGGCCTCTGATGCTTCTTCACCAAGCATACCTACTGGCAATATACTAAAACTGATAATATCGGCTCCGTGAATTAAAATTTTATGCAGTAATGAAGGCATTGGATACCATGGATAACAAGATACATAGAGCTTGGCTTACGATCACATAACTCTTTAAATCGACTGATATTTATTGGATATTGCGAAGACAATGTTATCAAAATTGTCCTAAAACTTGCAAGTAATTGCCGATTTAATTGAAGACAATCAGCGAATATTTCTAGATTTTCGAAAGCCCTACGTGCAGTATTACCATCGTTGCTTGTACCGCAACTACCTGGTTTCGGTTTATCTACTTTTAATCCTAGTTTATCCCATAGAATTTTTTGAATTGCTTTTTTTCGAGCCTCACATTCAACCTTGTCCTTCGTACCTCTAATCTGCCATTTTTTAATATCTTTTCGATATAAAATATGTAAGCAACATTCAAATATCTTTATCCAAGCATGTAACGGTTGTATTCCATACTGAAGTTGAATTTTGGTTCTAGTATAAAAACTTTTGTTATATTAGACAAATTGTTAAATTCCTTAGGAGTTGCGTGACAAATTGGACACGTCTGCATCGAACGAGTACCTGTTATTGTATTTAAAACTTTATCATCTATTAAAGTCATATGTAAAGAGAAACGTACTTATATTTGGCAATCTGCTAAGTCAATCGTACAAACACGTAAATTTTTTATCTCATCGTCCATTAACTGCTTTTGTTTTAAAATAATATCGGTCGATTCTTTTATAAATTCTAGTTTTTTTGGACGGCAAAACCTTGCAGACTGTGTCATACGATTATTCCATACTATCATGTTAGAGGATGTGTTCAAACGAAGTGGGATAACAGATGTAACAAATAAATTTTCATCATTGAAATCTTGCCTATCTTTATAGGTTTGTTTATAACAAGAATGACCCGTGCTTCCATCGAAACCCCAGGAACAAGCTAATATGGTTTCCATGACAGAGTTATCGTTTTTACGCATAATTTGAAGTATTACATCTTCTTGCATGCTCACGATTCGTCGAGCAGTGTGATCTAGTAGCGATTGAAGAGTAACTTCAGCAATATTTTCACTAATAGATATTTTATCTTTTGATGGCCTGCATTGTGATTTTACTCTTCTAATATCATCATAGGTTGGCCATATGTCTGCACCAGACAACTTACTTTCTAGACGCATATTCGTATATACATTTTTTGACAGAGAATTATTTAAAAGAAATGCCAAAGCTTCTTCGGGAGTCTTCTTAATTATTAAAGAAGAAGCAGTATCCAAAATTTTCTTAACTTTGTGCGGACGTTCTGGACTTTTTGAAAGTTCATCTAAGACTGCTTGTAAATCTTTTTGTCCAGAACGCTTTGCAGCATGCTTTCCCACCAATAACATTTTAGCAGAATCATAATTACATTCAGCACTTATTTGTGCAATTTCTCGTTTTTTGGATCTGGAAGATTTGTTTACGAAATCAAGAGATAGGCGCCCTGGACCAGAATGTGAAACAAAAGGTACTGGCTCTTTTATTAAAGTATCAGTGCGAATGTTGAATATCGAATCAAGCCATGCAGAATTATTTTTTTTTAAATCTGGTCTTCTTCCTTTGAGCATTATTAAATTTTGTATTCCGTTTAGTTTGAAGAGTCGCTATACTTTGCTTTAACTTCAAGAGATTGTCTCCCGTTATATTTACATTAAAAGTACTTAACTTGTTTAAAATGTAAGTGACAGCTACATCAATATTTGTCTTTCCTGGAATTAAATCTAAAATTTCTTTTTTCGTAAAAGTCGCCATGTTTGATAAGAGTGGCGACAGAGCACGGGGATCACCGCGCTGACAGCAATCTATTCGAACGGACTTGAGCCGTCGATAGTTTCTATGTGGAACAGCGTACAAAATGTAGCGAGCTGTAAGAGAGAGAAAGTGCCACAATTGGCGATGGACCGTGCAAAAAGATCTCGAGACGCGCGACGCACTTGCTCTTATCCCCAGGCGAGATTTCTCCTCCGAGTAGACCTTATGCGGCGATGCGCCGCGCTACGATGACCGACCGCGTGAAGGAGTGGCGGTTAGGCCGATCGACGTCGCTGGCGACCCTTTCGGTTTCACCGCCCGGCCGGCGCCAGCCGTTTGCGGGCGGTGTCGCAAACTCGCGAAGTTTAAACAAAAAGGCGCAAAAATGCGCAAGTTCTTTTTCAAGCGGACATTCTGTAGAATACAATGATATATTCATTTTTCGAAAAAGCCGTGGAACTTTGTGGAGCATGCGATAAATAGATGGACTTACATCTAAAAATCGATACATTCCAACATTATTTATTTGATTTTTATATCTTAAAAGTCATATTACAGCCTTCACTGTTTATAATCTTGGTTTTCTCATTTATATAGATGAACAAAATCATATATAGACTTCAGGATGTAAGATAATTTTAGATAAAAAAAATATTATACGGATAACCGAAGGATACTTCGTCGCATTTCTATACAATTTTAAACTTTCTACTTTTATTAAAGACAAACTAATTATTCAATCAATATACAATTCTGGAAATAGTTAATTTCAACTGCCTATTTTACGAAAATTTTAATGTTTTATCGATATTTTGACCTTGATTTTTGGTCACTTTTTGGAATATCTCAGCCCACAGTGGAATGTCATGAAAGTTTGACACGTAACTTCTAAAGGTTGGTACTAACTGAGAATGGTATGGATTTGTTATTAGAGGCGCCACCTGTTGGTTAGTCCCGGGACTTATTGATAGATGTGTTACTTCGAGATAGATAGTAGCATAGTGGAAAATTGCAATATATCGGATAAGTTTAATGTATTTTATATAGAAAGTATTAATAAGATAGTTAAATCAACAGAAGGAGAAAGGAGGACATCACGAAAAACACTTATTTATTTTGTAGAAATTAAAGACACAATAAAAAGTTTTGAAATGATTGAGACAAAATATTTAAAGAAAATTGTTATGAATCTAGCTAATAAAAAGAAAACGGAAGAGAGAATATCAAGTGACTTTTTGAAATCAATATTCTATATGATAAAAGATGAATTTGTAGGTGTAATTAATGATTCGTTGAGGACGGGCCAATGGGTCCTGATGGATGGAAAACATCCACGATTATTCCTATACCAAAAGTAAACAAACCTAAGAAGATTAGTAGATATAAACCTATCAATATACTTCCAATTTATGAAAAAGTGTTAGAATTCGTAGTTAAAGAACAAATTGAAAGGTATTTAGAGAGAAACGATATAATCACAGAACATCAATCAGGATTCAAGAAACGACACTCGTATGAAACTGCGCTTCAGATGATCATAAATGAATGGAAATTGATAATTAGTGAGAGCAAAATGATAAGTGTAGTATTCATGGGCTCGAAGCAAGCATTTGAAACAGTAAATAGAGAAAGACTAGTTGTAAAATTGAATCAATATGGAGTTAGAGGAACAGTTCTGAAATGGTTTAAATCATACTTGTGTAATAGAAGACAGCAAGTACGCTGTGGTGACACATCTAGCCTACTGGAGAATGATTATGGGGTACAACAAGGCTCTGTATTGTTCTTGTTGTCCTTTGTTATTTAATATATATATAAACGATATAGTTAATAGTTATCCAGAAGGACGTATAAAAATGTTCGCTAATGATACCATATTATATATTACTGGAATAAGTTGTGAGAAAATTGAAAGGAAAATGAATATGATGTTTAATATAGTTGAAGAATGAATGAATGTGAATGGTCTAACATTAAATGCGGACAAGACAAAATATATGGTTGTGAGAAGTGTAAGAAAAGAATTAAAAGCGGACATTACAATAAAATGTATGGATGGGTCGTCAATAGAGCAAATAGAAAATATCAGGTGTAGTAAAAAGAAATCCATTATTTTTGCATGAAATTGAAGGCTTTAATTACCATAGTTAGAATGATCCGATTTAAGTCAAATATGCCCTGTTTTGTTCGATAACTTGTTGCCATTTTGAAGGTAATTTCATTATGCCTCTCTCATAGAAGCCCTCGTCCCTATTGGCAAAAAATTGAGACAGTCGATTTTCACAAGCCTCTCTTGAAGCGAATTTTTCACCAGCAAAATTGTTCGCCATGGACAGGAACAGATGGTAATAATCACTTGGTGCCAGGTCCGGACTATAAGGTGGATGCATAAGAACCTCCCAACCAAGCTCCTGGAGCTTCTGGCGAGTCACTATCGATGTGTGTGGCCTGGCGTTGTCCTGATGGAACACAATTCCTCTCCTATTGGCCAAAGCTGGCCGCTTCTGGGCGATTGCTTCCTTCAGACGGTCCAATTGTTGACAGTACAGTTCCGAGTTAAGAGTTTTGCCGTAGGGGAGCAGCTCATAGTAGATAATTCCCTGCCAATCCCATCAAACACACAGCAAAACCTTCCTGGCCGTCAATCCTGGCTTGGCCACCGTTTCCGCCGGCTCACCGCGATTCGACCACGACCGTTTTCGCTTGACGTTGTCGTAAGTGATCCACTTTTCATCACCAGTGACTAACCGCTTCAGAAATGGGTCGATTTTGTTGCGATTCAGCAGCGATTATCAGATGGAAATTCGGTCCATGAGGTTTTTTTTCGTTAACTCGTGTGGCACTCATACATCGAGCTTCTTTTTGTATCCAGCCATATTCAAATGGTTCTAAACGGTATTTTGTGCAATCTTTAGCTCTTGGGCAATCGAAACAGTGCTTACATGACGGTCGGACTCGACAATGTCCATGATTTTATCGATATTTTCGACAATTGGCCTTCCAGTGCGTGGTGCATCTTTGACATCGAAATTACCGGAACGGAATCGACGAAACCAAAATTGCGCGTGATTGGCTGTTACAATATCAGGACCATAAACACTATTCACATTTTCAGCCGCCTGGCTTGCGTTTTCGCCTTTATCGAAGAAAAACTGTAAAATATAGCGTATTTTCTCTTTGCTAGTGTCCATCTTTGACGCGCGCTCAAACAAAACTGAGTCAACTAATCACAAAACTGTCAGAAAAGTTTTTTTAGTACGAAATCTCATCTTTCTAACGCCATCTAGTGGAACCCGATCGGACTTATACAACGCGAGATACAGATAACTAAAGCCATCTATTGGAAAAATAATGGATTTCTTTTTACTACACCTGATATAAAACATTTAAGAGTAATCATTGACAGTAAGCTAAGACTAGAAGAACATTGTGATCATATGTTGAAAAAAATAGGTAAACAAACAAGCTTCTTAAATAGGATAGGTAGCAATTTAACAGTGTATAGTAGATGTACTATATATAAAGCAATTATTGCACCGCATTTTGAATATTGTGCGATGCTGATTAATGGGGGGGAAACACAGCTGAACAGATTGCAAATAGCGCAGAATCGGGCTATGCGAGTCATTTTGCAGTGTAAGCGTGATACCAAAGTTGAGCCTATGCGGAATGCGCTGTGTTTTATGTCAATAAGACAGAGGCTTATTATAATACGTGCATATTTATTTTTAAAGCGGTGAAAGGTTTATTGCCTGATTATTTGACAAATAATTTACAAATAGTAGGTGCTCCTAACGGACGACAAACACGTCAGGCGAATAATATTGCTATCCAATTTCGTCAAAGTAGCACTGCACGAAAAAGCTTATTCTACACAGGAATAAAGTTGTATAATGGGTTACCTTTAGAAATAAGGAGTAGTGAGAAATTAGAACATTACAAAAAACAACTCAAAGAATATAATTAGGTGTAAGTTATTATTAAGTTAGCTATTAGGTGTACAAATGAATAATCCAATTTTTTCAGCTAGATTCAAGGTTTATTTTAAAAGAAAATAAATTAAATTGTTCAATCAAAATATTTGCCGTTGCTTTCTATAACTTTAAGCCATCTTTCAGGCAGCTGATGAATTCCATCTCGGAAAAATGTTACGTCTTTGGACACGATAAAGTCGCCAAGCCATTTTTGAATCTCATCCGCTAATTGGAAGTGCATATCGGACAAGGCCTGTTGCATCGACTGGAGCAAGTGATAATCGGATGGAGCGATGTCTGGTGAATACGCCGGGTGCTGCAAGATGTCCCAGCCAAGACTCATTATGGTGTCTTTTGTATTGAATCAATGTGTGGAAGCAATGTGTGGCCTGGCGTTGTCATGCAACAATTTCACTGGACGTTCTCCTTTGCCAGTATACGGCCAGTATACGGGCGTTTTCGTTCCAATTCTTGACTTAAGCAGATTAATTGACATTGGTAGCAGTCCGCAGTAACTGTAAAGTCACCCGGTTCCAACAACTCATAATAAAGTACGCCCTTGATATCCCACCCAATGCAGAGAAGAACTTTCTTTCTGAAGCGATTGGGTTTTGCGACCGATTTTGATGATTCGCCGGGATTTACCCATGACTTTCTGCGTTTCGGATTGTCATAGAGTATCCGTTTTTCATCGCCCGTAACGATTTTCCACAAGAAAAACTTTCGACGCTGCTTATTGAGAAGAGAAAGACACGCTGCCACTCGTTGATTCTTATTGGTTTCAGTGAGTTCATGCGGAACCCATTTTCCTTCTTTCTGGATCTTTCCCATCTCATGTAGGCGTTTGGAAATCGTTTGCTGCGTTACTCCCAACTGTTTTGCAAGCTCTTTTTGTGTTTGTGCCGAATTTTCAGCGAGCAGTTGTTCCAAATCATCATTATCGCACTTCGGAGGGCCTTTAGGGCGTTGTTTGTCGATTAGACTGAAATTACCGCTTTTAAACCGCTTAAACCAAAATGAGCACACATCGTACGATACAACACCTTCGCCGAGAAAGGAACAAATCGATTCGCACGCTCTTGCAGCATTTTTTCCTTGTTGGAATTCGTAAAGAATGCAGTGTCGGATGCACCTTATCTGTTGCCATTTTCGACTGTATACTGAACTGAATACTTTTGAAGATTATGTTGGGCCTTTCGCCAAACTATATGTTCTTTTTAATAGCTATATGTCAACATTGCATAATCAGAAAATAGCCGGAAAATCTATTCAATTTAAAATTGATTTCATAACTGCTTAAAATAATTTGGATTATTCATTTGTACACCTAATAATTTTTGTGTGCAGCGTCATTGAAGGCTTCCGGCCGCGGTACATTATGTACTGCGTGCAGCTTTGCATCAAAACATTTGCCATCGAAACCTTTGCTATTGGCGGTTAGACAAAGAGCATTTTCATGTATCGTTTGGTCGCAACGTTACTGAAACGATTTCTCACATCTGCAACACATTCTTCCACGTATCGTTTGGTTGCAACGTCACTGTCGGCTTCAAGTTGCGCTACATGTTTTATCTTGCGCGATTTTACATCAAAACTTTGACATCGTTTAAACAAAGGGTATTTTTATGTACGTAATTTTTAACGTATTCATTCCATTGATGCGCTTCGATCGAAGAACCATTGCTCTCTGGCAACACTCCAAACTTATGCATCGACATTTCGGAGCAAGCTGTACCGACTGACTGACTCGTGTCAGTGCCACGTTGTTTAATTTATAATAAGACTAGCTTCGCGGAGTCCTTCGATAATCGATAAAATTTCGTTGTCATGAGCGTTGTTGCCAGCTTGGCGTGAAGCGTCAAGCAATCGCAGATGATCCACCAGCTCGTTGGGATCATCCCAATGCACGTATTCGATATTGCTGTCATTTAAGGTCATCATAGCTTGCGAAGCGTATAAACCTTTTCCGACCACTTTATCGCTCGACGTATGTGATACTAGAGGCGCGATTATACGTTTATATTTATGTCCCTTGTTATCGAGTATAGGATTTTGCTGGAGGTACCCGCGTCTGTGAGTATTCGTCGCCAATAGTATATTTTTGTATTTTTGCATATCAGCTTCGGTGTACACGAATCGTCGGGGATTTTTTTAAATATTAGCTCGTAAAGACCAAGTGTTCCAATATATCCTGTTTTGTCTATGAGTATATTATCGTCTCTGTCCACGCCGATACGTTTATCACCGAGCATAGTTCCATCGTTACTAAGACGTACACCGTAAACATAATCTTATCTTTTCAACTATTTAGCACAGTTCCCATATATGTTTGATCCAGCGGACCAAAATGATCATGTAAAGTTTGTTGTCCTTTGTACGTTCGCAACTGACGTCTAACAGATGTCACTACCGGTTCATCGGGAGTTTCGAAAACATTCTCATCATCATCATCAATGGGTAGATTGTCGATCGATGAAGATTCATGTGACATTTTATGTAATTGATCATATTGTAGAGCTCCCGTCGATGTAGAAACTATCGGAGGATCATTTAATAGTTTCCGTTTCGGCGGAGTCAATGCGACTGACGAAAGTTTTGTCTTACATTTTATTTTTTTTCGGGTTTTAGTATTACACTCTTCGTTTCGACGCTTGTACTCAGCAATGATGTCTCAGTTTTAACATCGTCGTTACTTTCCACATTAGCGTTGCTTCCCGCGATTTGCTTGAGAGGTTCAATAATAGGTTTAAAGTGTCTCTCCAATGCAGCATTTTCCATCATTCTACCGGTTTTCAAAGCGCGATACTTCTTGCGGATTGATTCGCTCGTTTTCGCAATCTCTTTCGCTACCTTTTCATGATCCTCGATCTTCACGCTACTATTCATCATTAATATGGTTGTCTTGTGGACATTGAAGATGCTGCCACGTTGAAGTTGCAACGACGATTGAACATCTTACAGCATTGCAAAGTCATTAAATCCTTTTCTGTATCGTCCGTTGGTCATTGATCTGTCCTTATCAATCACTGTGAAACCATATTTATGCTGCCAACATTTGCGACACAATGCACTGAAATCCTCATATGACATGTCGGTGTTCACATGATCGTTGTACACATGTTTCAAGTTGGTACCATCCTGTTTAAAGAGAATCAGGAGATTTGCATGTGTGTAAGATGCTTGGGTATTTTTGCGTACGTCTGACAGAGATAGAAACAGTCAACGTTCAAATAACGATTCATGACAAAGTATTCTCTGATCGTATCTTGCTTGTCACATGTCACGTCATCAAAGATAAAAATGGAAATTTTTAGCGCTTCGGTCGTTGGAATCACGTCGCTGTTATTGGAGAATGTAAAGTATCCAATTTCATCTACCGGTGTCAGCAAATTTTCCAAGTATCAATATTTAGGTTGCTGCAACGATTTCGAGTACACATACAAATTCTCGAAACGTAGACCGTGCGATCTTTCCAACAAGCTGATGAGAACGTTCGTTTTGCCGCAATTCGAGGGACCGCATATGATGCAGCGTATGATGTTCGGAAGCATGATTCCATGCCTGCGCGCCTCTTGCTCGAGCATTCTATTGTCGAAATTTGTCACACGTATCGACGTCGGTTGCTTCACGAACCGCACGTTTCCCCCACGAGTCACAAAATTGATTTTGTTAACGGATCGTTGCAATTGAGCTATATATAGACACGTCGATCTTGGAAACGCTCAGTTTAGAAAATGTTGCTCCTTCTAACAGATACGAGTACTCATGATATTCGAGAGCTAACTTCAGAACAGTTGAACTACATGCCGAAGATTGTTTTGTTACGCGAATTTGCATAGTATATTGATGATTTGTGGGGCAGACTCCTTGAACATATAAGAGTCGATTCGGAGGTTCAACAGTATCGTCGATGTTTGGAACATTACAATCGCCCGTGGCAGCGAACGCATATCGACGACCCGGCACTGCTGATCAGAGACTGTAGTGAATGCCATCGACAAAAGTCAAAGTCAGCAGCGGTCTGTTGAATCGCGCGATAAATGCGCTTCCTATCGAACTACACATTCCCGGATATCAATTTTGTGGTTCTGGAACTCGCTTGATAAAACGATTGGTCAGAGGCGATCAAGATATTAATTTATTGCATGCGGCGTGTCGTGAGCACGATATAGCCTATTCGCGTAGCAACAATCTCGCTGATCGGCACGCGGCGGATAAGATTCTCGCTGTAAAAGCGTGGAAACGCATAACTTCGAAAGATTTAACTCTAGGCGAGAGAGCTGCCGCTGTAGTCGTTTGGACTGCCATGAAAGTCAAAACGAAAATTGGCATGGGCCTGAAGAAAAAGAAGTTATCCAAGAAAGCAATCCGAAGACGAGCACTGCCAATAGCAAAACGGGATGGTATTTTACCAGTTTTACCATTACTGGGAGTTCTCGGTTCACTAGTCGGTGGAGCGGCGGGTGTCGCAAAAGCGATGAATGATAGTAAAGCCGCGCAACGCCAACTTAAAAAATTAAAACGTCATCATCGCACTATGGAAGTTCACGCTATGAAAGGTCGCGGAATATCTTTCTCCATACAAGCGTGGGCGAGGCGCAGCAGGAAAAAAAACGTCAAAGAGAGGCTAAAATTACCCATGGGTGCAATGACTAACATACAGTTGAAAAAACTAGCGAGGCGTATGCATATATGTTTCTTTCGAGGTGTTTTTATGCGTGACGCCTTACCGATGGATGGAATACGTCAAAACGAGAGTGGTATTGTAAAGAGCATCGGCAAAAAATGCCCGTTTTCAGTACCTCGATTTTTGAAACTTTTTTTATGCCAAATGGTTACTTATGATGACCCAAAAATCCCTACAAAATGATGACAAATCAACGGTGGGATTACAATAAGGTTATCAAAATTCCTAGGTAGAATGTAGGTCCAATGTGAGGAAAAATAGGTCCATTGTAGGACAAAATAGATTCTATGTAGGGTCAAAGTAGGTTTAATGTAGTGACAAAGAAGATTTAGTGTTGGTTAAAAGTTAGTTAACCGTTAGATTCGTAATCAGCGACCCCAAAAACCCCCGATAACGAGTTTCAAGTGAATCTGATGAATTTAAGAAAAATTCGTCTGCCATATTGGATCCGCCATTTTGAATTTTTAAAATCTGATTTCAGATTCGTAATCAGCAGCCAAAAATCTTAAAAGAACCATTTCGGCTGAATTTTCTGGACATTATTATTGGAGTATAAATGTGAAGCTGCTATATTTTTTAATTGGACATGGTCAACTTTGACTCCCTATATTTCTTAAACGGGGCATATACTCATCTTGAAATTTTGCAGGGATTTTTGGGTCATCATAAGTAACTATTTGGCATAAAAAAAGTTTCAAAAATCGAGGTACCGAAAACAGGCATTTTTTGCATGGGGCTTGCCGAGGCTCTTTAGACAACACAGAGGGACCAGATACTCACTGAGTGGCATATGCGAAAAGGGGGAATCGCGCAGTATATTTTAGTATTTTTGATAATCTTCAACCGCCCAAGGAATTAATTCGATACCTTGAGAGGGATGTAGTGAAAATTGTGTACAATCGTGCGTCTTATCAACATTACAGTCAGAGCATATGCGGACAATTGTATTTACAGTTTCTCCAAACGGTAGAGGATCGATATGGATTTAAATGACAACATTCTACTAACAGCAGTCAGTATTCGCTTGGCAGTTTGCGAACATGTCGCTAATGCTTACGTTGACTAGCATCCTTACGGCGAGCTACTTTCCCGCTATAGATTTGAGCGACGGTGATTATGAGCTCGGTTTAACGGATTTCGAAGCATACAATATGATATTAAATGTAAATTCGTCGAATAATAAATTTTACTATAGTGCTAACGACGAAGAAATTACGATTTCTGAAAGATCGTACGAATTGCGTACCATATACGAATATTTAAAACGTGCAATTTCACATTCTCAAAAAACAGTATGTTCCAAAACTAATCCATATAGAGATGACGAAAATGAATATCCTATAATAATTCGTGCCAATAATAATACGATGAAGAGCGAAATAAAATGTTCTTATAGAATAAATTTTAGCAAGCCAAACATTGGCTCGCTCTTAGGATTCTCATCAAGTCGTATATTAGAACTGCAATAATGGTACGAATCGGACGCACCGATTAGGATTATCAACGTGAATATCATTCGTATAGAATGCAGCGTTGTCAGTGGTGCGTACAGCAACAGTATGTGTGTACATACGATTCATGAATTCTTGTCTAGGGTGCCACCAGGATATAAGATATCGGAAACACCGGCGTCATTTACCTTCCAATCATCGCACAGAGCATTACAGATTTAACGGTGCGTGTCGTGCGTCGATCAAGAAGAACAATCGCTCGATTTTCGAGGAGAAGAGATTACTATTAGATTGCATGTACGACGGCGACGATAATAAACGCAATCTATAAAATGCTTGTGGTGAATCAAGTGAAAGAGGAAAAACACGCGGGAAATATATTTTTTACGAGACATGCGATTAACAGTACAAAATACCTCGTTCGAAAGAAACTCAGCGCGTTGAACGTTGAATTTTTGAAATCTCTGGGATTCATCGTACGAAACTATTGAGAAAGATGATTGACATTTTGAACATTGGAAGTGAACCTGTCTTTGACGAGCGCATCGTCAAGATTGAGACACATACGTACAACCCATACGCTAACACAACGTTTGGATATAGCGACGAGATACGAATACCCATACAGCAGCAGGATTTATATTATATATATATTGCCATGTGAGAGATATCTCTATGTCGAGGGGAAGGTGACGAAACAAGTTACAGTTTATGGTACGACTGTAACGTTGGGATATAATTGCGTTGCATTCATGTTTGATGAGATTCGTTATGAACTGGATGATGTGGAGATTGATCATAACAGAAACGTGGGAATAACTTCAACATTCAAAAACTATGTATCGATATCTTCAGACAAAAATATTATCATGAAAAATGTCGCGTAGGAGACGACTGGCACTATTTCGCCGGATATTCGGGTACTTCAACTTTTGCGTACCACTTAGCGTACCATTTGCTAGGATTCTATGAAGACTACAAGCGTATAGTGATTAACGCGCATCACAAATTGATTCTATTACGATCGTGCAGCGGCAACAACAGTCTACTAGGATCTTCAGCGCTGGATCCTAAGATCGAGCTATACAAGATACAATGGCGAATGCCTCACGTAATTTTGAACGATATCAATAAACTTTCCATGCTGAAAACTTTGGAGAACGGACGATAACTGAGTATGAGTTTCCGCTCGTGGGATCTGTATGAATTTCCTCTGTTGTAAAGCACAACCAAACATCTGTGGACCGTCAAAACTGTTACTAATTTGGAGAAACCACGATACGTTATCTTTGCGCTGCAGACTGGTCGGATGAATGTCATGTCGGAAAATATAACTCGATTCGAAGACTGCAAATTGATCAATGCAAAGCTCTACCTAAATTCAGAGTGTTATCCGTACGATGACATGAATTTGGGCTTTGCAAAAAATAAATACGCAATACTTTACGATATGTATAGACGTTTTCGTAAATCGTATTATGGATGCGACAGTGCTGAGGTATGGTTAACAACTACCGACTTTCTGCGACTAGGTCCTTTCGTGGTTATCGATTGTTCGCGTCAAAATGAGTCCGTCAAGAGTGCCACTGTGGATGTGCGGATAGAATTTGAGTGTAAGGAAAATATCCCAGCGAATACTACCGCATATTGTCTCATCCTACATGATCGTGTAGTTGAATATAGCCCGCTAACCAACGTAGTGCGCAAACTCAACTAACATCAGAAAGTATGTACGAGAAAAGAATAATACATGAGAAAATATATACGAGAAAAGAATAATACACGAAACAAAGTGCTATAAACGGCATTTCTCTGCCGAACGTGTCGAAGAATGTTTCACTATGGTTGTGCCGACGTTTGTGGATTCATGGTTGGAAAAGGATTTATTGTAAAAGGAACAGCGATACTGAAGAACGGAACTATTCTTTTGCGTTATGTCTTCATGAGTCCGATGCCGTGGCATCTGCTCACAAGATAAGACAAATCGAGGGCCTACTGGTTAACGGCTAATCATCATGGATGGGAAGATGGAACCGTCAAATACAGAGCTAAACATTTGGTTACTGTAGCTGTGGCGGGTGATATGTATGACGAGCTCGAAGACGATGCATCTCAATTTGTATACGTGAAGGGACATGAGAAGCGGGAATGATTGTTATAACTTCTGGATGACAATGTGAGAAGCAGCGTGATCATTAAGACCATGGACACCGATTACGATGATATGCCTTCCATGCAAAAATTGAATAATACTTTTCGATGTAATAATCATATGAAAAATTGTGCATTACAGAATGTACTAAATATTTTCAATTGGTGATCTCGAAGAAAATTGTACGACGCTATATAATAAAACATTATTTCAAATGTACAGATGTTTCTTCCAACACGCTTATCCCCTTTTTTACGATTTTATATAGTAATTGTGTTTGATAAAAATACTTCTTTATTTGCGGTATGATGCTTACTAGACGTTCGAGAGACGTTCGATAGACTTTCGATAGACGTTCGATAGACGTTCGACAGACGTTTGATAGACGTTCGAAAGACGTTCGATAGACGTTCGATATACGTTCGATAGACGTTCGAGAGACGTTCGATAGACGTTCGAGAGACGTTCGATATGGCACAATAAACGAAAAGCCCGGGAGGTTCGAATCTGGCCTAGTTTCGACAGTTTTTCTCTCGTGACGTCATCATGCACACTGTGAGAACCTTCCTTAGACGTCTACTAGCAACAGGCGACGGTCGTTTAAGAGCGTGGAGCATTGGATAATAACCGCGAGGGCCCAGGTTCGAGTCTACATATATCCCGACAGTTTTTTTCTCGTGAGGTCATCATGCACACACTATAAGAACCTTCACTAGACGTCTACTAGCAACAGGCGACGGTGGTCTAGGTAAATCTAGGAGCTTTGGAGGATTTGGATAGTAACCGCGAGGGCCCAGGTTCTCGAGTCTACATATATCCCGACAGTTTTTCTCTCGTGACGTCATCATGCCCACTCTAAGAACCTTTATTAGACGTCTACTAGCAACAGGCGACGGTGGTCTAGGAGCATTGGAGCATTGGATAGTAACCGCGAAGGTCCAGGTTCGAATCTACCTACATCCCGGCAGTTCTTCTCTCGTGACGTCACGGTCACCATCTAGTCCACGGAAGCAAAAAAATTCTAGGGAGGGGGTATTAATAAAGGGGGTATTAACGAAAATATTTAATTAAAAAAAGCAGTTTTGCAAAAATATTTTGGAAATTAGGTTAGAACCGGCCTAGCTATTCTACTGACTTTTCTATTCTACTTAGTCTCAAGAATATATTAGTACAATAATGCTTTATCTTTTGTAAATTTATCGATCTTTTGAAATTTCAAAATCATCAAATTAACAAAAGTCAGTCGCTTTTGTAACAATATATTCTTGAGACCAAGTAGAATAGAAAGTCTAGTACCATTTTTTATCCCGATAAACAATCAGTGAGATATCGTAAGTTAAATATTGAAAAAGTTACCAAGTTATCCTAAAATATCTAAAAACATATCAGGTAAATGAAAAAATGTTTCAAACAAAAGTTATTCAAATTAATCGGTGGAAAAAGACGGTGTAATAAAAAGTTAGAGTTTCTATTTAAGATTTTTATGTCGACCATGATAACGTTTCTCAAGGTCATTCTAAGGTCAAACAATTATCAGCATTTGATAGCTCTTTTCAAGCCCTACAACTTTTGTTTCAAACATTGTTTTAACAGTCATTATTTTTTGAAATAATTAGCCGTTTCGGAACTTTTGGCAGACCCTGTATATACAGAAAAGTCTAGAAACGGTCAAATATCTCGAAAACGAAACGTTTCTGAGAAAAATGTTTTCAACTAAAGTTATAGGGTTTTAGAAGTTCTATTAAATAATCATATCCGTTTGACCTTGAGTGGAGGGATCAAGGCAAACATGATTTTCTAAAATGGAACACCCCATTTTTTACCACACAAATTTTACAGATGACAGCGAGACGTTCCCTAATCATTACTTCATGACTTATTTTTGTTAAGAATTGTCTGACAAGGGGAGGACGCATCGACCGGGAAACTGTTTGGAACGAAACTTACGGAGTTAATAGTACTTGACTACTAATAACTCATGGTAATAGCATACTATGCAATGCCTCTTCGTTTTCGAGAAAAAACGGTCTAAAAAAAAGAGCCAACATAGTGTACGAGTTAGTAAGAAGGGTATTCAACGAAGCGGCGTAGCGCAGCAGCGAAGGTAACAGATTACCGAGCTGATGGCTGAGGTTCGATCCCTGCTGTATGGTTTTTTTTATTCTGTAAACATAAAAATGAAACAGAAAACATTAATAAATAATAAAACTGCGTTTCCTAAATATATTAGTGTTTGTTAAATATATTATTAATGATTTAAATTGCAAAAAAACCGTAAGTCTTATCTATAAAATATATAGTGTATGAGAAAATTTTTATATAATAATTGCAATGGAAATAGGAGTAAAAATATATTAAGTTATATTATATTCATATTACATATTCATATTATGTTTTTTATATATATAAGATACATAAAGCAATACAAAGACACATATAAAAATAGAAATATAAAAGAATATACGTATACATGTTACATTACATCTTCATCATCGGCTTCGTTACCGTCTTTATATAACGTAATACATGTATGTACTAATGCATGTAATAATAAATATTTGCAGGTAACAACAAGAACATTGCAACAATGGGCTGCGACGTGGCAGCCGGAGAGGCGCCCGTCACAGTGCGACCCTCGGTACTTACGTGAGGTACGGGGGGGGAACATATCGAGCGAGAATTGGGGTTCGGGGGGAAGCCGCCTTGCGCCCCCGTATTAATTAGTGTTAGCGATAGGAGCGCGCAGATGGAACGGTCCCGCGTCGCCGAGCTCTGTGCCCCTGGACCTCCTGTGCCGCCCATCAAGACCGAAGGGCCCAAAGGAAAGCGGAGGACGTCGCCCATCGACAGGACCGTCACCTCAGGTAAATGCTCTACCTTAGATGTACTATTACCGATTCCCGTATCGCCTTAAGATTCTCGCTGCTGCTTCCGTTGTCCACAGGCCCGTAGGAATATCGCGCAAAGCTATCGTCGCTCCCGTGCTAGCCGCGTGATCGCAGGCGAGGCCGAGCCGGCCTAGACGAGGAGACCGCGGGAGCGCGAGTGAGAAGGAGAACACGCAAGAGAGAGACCGAGCACCCGTCCCGCGGATCGAAAACAAAGATCCGCGGAAGGATTCCCGGATGGGGAGATTCACCGAAGAACGGGGAGAGACGGGTTGCTCGACACAACAAAGAAAAACGACTCGAGACTTCTTTTGGAAAAATAATAAAAGAGCGAATTCCCGTTTCGCTCCTTCTTCTTAGCTTCTTCTTCGTGAGCTGATTACCGAGTACTGAGGATAGATTACCGCCGAAGACAAGAGAGTCGTTTACCGTGGGTTAGACCAAAAAGGATAACGTGTACCGGGCGAGAGAGAGAGTTTGGTGGACCGTTCTTAGTTGGTAGAGTTCCACGCGCCCAAGGCGTTGCAGAAGGTGACGAAATTGCGGAGGAGCGAGGAGACGAAATTGCGAATATCGGAGGAGAAGGAGAAGGTCGAAGAACCACGCCGCCGGGAGGGTCCCGAATCTGTAAGACCTTCCACCTGCTTTATTGTTTCGGTTTCCCGTGCGTACCGTGTCTCATTATCGTTGTCGGCGAAGAGCAAGGCTCGAGTTCGCGAGAGCAAAGCGGAGTGTACCGTACCGAGGGGTCGGACCGTTCCGATTCCCGACAGAATAAAAGTGAGATAAGCAAAACGCGCGCCTCTATTCTTGTGTTTTCCCGGTCATTTCCCGAATTCTCAATCGAACCCTCCCGTCTACCGACTCAAAATACCGAAGAGCTACCGGTCCCGTCGAATTCGCGTGTCTCGGGGTGCAATTATCAAACAACGTACAATAGATCACTCGAGTTTAAAGGAGTAAAGACAGTGTTCTTGAAAAAGCAAAATTTAAATAAAATTACACATTCGTATACGGTACAATATAGCATGACTGCATCGAGGAAACTGCTTCCACTTGTGTATATATGTCTGCAAGAATCTACAATTAAATTTGGTCCTATAATATCCAAAACGGTTGATAAATTGACTGCAGAATTTAGTAATGTTGTTGTTACTTATTCCAAATCAGGAAAATTAACTAAAGAATTATATAAAAACTATTAGGAGTACAAATAAGTTTCCGCCGTTTTCTATCAAAAATTAGGAATTTATTGTGAGAGAACGGTACATTACGTTTTATTCAAAGTATTGTCCATTACTAGCTACTACTTTTTCCCATCTTTCTGGCAGCATTCGGATACCACGTCGGAAGAACTTTTCATCTTTTGAGGCTATCCACAAATCGACCCAATTTTTAGTATCTTCATATGATGTAAAGCGCTGCTTAGACAGGCCATGTGCCATCGACCGGAATAAGTGATAATCGGAAGGGGCAATATCTGGTGAATACGGCGGGTGGGGTAGGACTTTCCAATTAAGTGTTTCTAAATAGGTTTTGACCGGTTTTGCAACATGTGGCCGAGCGTTGTCATGTAGAAGAATAATTTTGTCGTGTTTGGAGTAGTAATGGGCGAGTTTTTCCTTGAGTGCTCGGCTCAATCTCATTAATTGCGTTCGGTAGAGAGCTCCAGTAATAGTTTTGCTTGGTTTGAGCAACTCATAATACACGACACCAAGCTGATCCCACCAAATACACAGCATGAGTTTTTTTTTCATGAATATTCGGTTTGGCTGTCGATGTTGAAGCATGGCCAGATGGTCTCCATGATATTTTCTTCTTTGGGTTATAGTAGTGGATCCATTTTTCATCACCAGTGACTATATGATGCAAAAAACTCTTTCTTTTATGCCTGGCAAGCAGTATTTCACACGTGCAAAATCGGCGTTCAACGTCTCTCGGTTTCAGTTCATATGGAACCCAATTTCCTTGTTTTTGAACCCATTCCCAACGATTTTGAACGATGTGAAATTGTTTGTTGAGTCACTTCTAATGTAAGTACAAGTTTTTCTTGCGTTTGGCACGAATCTTCTTCCAATAATGCTTCCAATTCCGTGTCTTCGTACACTTTCGGCCTTCCACTACGTTCTTTGTCTTCTACAGGGTTTTTCAATTGGTGCAGGTCGATGTTGACAGCCTGTGGCGGCCATGTTGTTTTGGCGGCGTCTGTCTAACCTATTGTTTATTATTCAGTCACTGATGCCAAATCACCATGACAAGTTACACGATTGAGCAGCACGTCCAAATGATAAAACTTTATTATCAAAATGAGTGTTCGTTAGTGCAAACGTTGCGCGCGTTGCGCCTATTTTACGGCAGACGCGGTGGCCCTTCAAAGTCGACTCTCCAACGTTTGGTGGCCAAATTCGAGACGATCGGTTCGGTAAACGATCAACCAACACCCGTACGTCAAAGAAACGCCAGATCGGCCGAGAACATCGCCGCTGTAAGGGAAAGTGTGCAGGAGAACCCGAGGCAGTCAATTCATCGCCGTGCACAAGAAGTCGGCCTTTCGCAGACTTCAACTTGGCGAATTTTACGTCGGGACTTGGGCTTGTACCCGTACAAGATCCAACTGGCCCAGGAGCTCAAAGTTAATGACCATAGATAACGCCGTTTGTTCGCTGACTGGGCTTCGGAGCATTTGGAAGAGGACCCCAATTTTGGCCAAAAAATCATCTTTAGCGACAAGGCGCATTTTTGGATGAATGTCTATGTTAACAAGCATAATTGCCGTATATGGCACGACGCCAACCCACACGAGGTTCAACAGGTAGCAATGTATCCACAAAAAGTTACTGTTTAGTGCGGATTTTGGGCCGGCGGCGTCATTGGTCCGTACTTCTTCGAAAACGACGTTGGTGTGGCCATCACCGTCAATGGCGAGCGCTACAGAACGATGATAACCAATTTCTTTTGGCCCAAATTGAACGATATGGACGTGGATGACATGTGGTTCCAGCAGAACGGCGCTACGTGCCACACAGCGGACGCCACGATGGACATTCTGCATGCGAACGATTTAAGGATATGGTTATCTCTCGCAGAGGTGACGTGAATTGGCCACCAAGATCGTATGATTTGACTCCGCTAGACTTTTTCTTGTGGGGTTTTCTGAAGTCGCAGGTCTATGCCAATAAGCCGCAATCGACCGATGCCCTTAAAGTCAACATAATCCAGGCCATCGCTCAAATTCAGCCGGATCTATGCGGCAGAATAATTGAAAATTGGACCACTCGGATCCGTGCCACCGTGAGAAGTCGCGGCGGACATTTGAACGATGTTATATTCCACACATAATGGCATACATGGGTCTTTCAAATAAAAAAAGAATTTCGTTAATACCTCATACACAGCTTGTTTTAATACATTGCAACATCGACCCGCCCTTACTGAAAAACCCTTTACGTCAAACTCACCGTTTTTAAACTTTTGAAATCACTCACGACAACTTCTCTCACTTAAAGCAGTCTCACCATATGCTTCTACAAGCAATCGATGCGCCTCAGCTGTAGATTTCTTCAAATTAAAGAAGTAAATCAAAAGTTCCCGCAAATGACGCTTATTCGGCATAAAACTTGACATTTTCCCACGAAAAAATTATGTAATGCTGATACGGAGTCACTAATACTTCAAGGTTATGTTGTTACCAGATGTCCAAACTTATTACTACTAACAATATTACTATTTACGATATTACGATTATTACTACTTACCACATTACCGTTTAATATTACTGTTCTTTCAACTGCACCCTTATATAATTATTATAACAACTTAATATATTTTTACCCCTATTTCCATTGCAATTATTATATAAAAATTTTCTCATACACTATATATTTTATAGATAAGGTTTACGGTTTTTTGCAATTTAAATCATTAATAATATATTTAACAAACACTAATATATTTAAGAAACGCAGTTTTATTATTTATTAATGTTTTATGTTTTATTTTTAAGCTTACAGAATAAAAAAAACCGTACAGCAGGGATCGAACCTCAGCCACCAGCTTGGTAGTCCGTTATCTTCGCTGCTGCGCTACGCCGCTTCGTTGAATACCCTTCTTACTAACTCGTACACTTTGTTGGCTCTTTTTTTTAGTTTTTTCTCGAAAACGAAGAGGCATTGCATCGTATGCTATTACCATGAGTTATTAGTAGTCAAGTACTATTAACTCCGTAAGTTTCGTTCCAAACCGTTTCCCGGTCGATGCGTCCTCCCCTTGTGAGTTATGAGCTGTAAAATTTACGGTGCCACCAGCATTAGTATTATCCAGGATGTACCGCGTGGAAGTTGCATGGTCGGACTTTACACCCCTATGTGTGTGTGTGTGTGTGTGTGTGTGTGTGTGTGTGTGTCGGCAGAAATAAGGACCCTGCGGTTCGTCACTCCCGCAGTATTTAATGACAGTAAATCCTCTCTGCTGTGTGTGTGTGTGTGGCGCGCGCGTGTATCTGTGTATATGTAGACAGGTTTTTACTGAATTAAGTGTTCAAATTGTCTTCCGTCTGCTGCTTGGTAATGACCTAATCGTAGATGAAATTCATTTAAAACGTTTCGTCTCATTTCTGGTGAGATAAGATTTACTTGTGCAGTATGCGTTCTCTAAGTTCTGCCAAATTAGCAGGTTTCGTTGCGTATACATTGTAATAAATTATTTGTAAATTGTCATTAGACTTACAAATCATTTGTAGGAGCTCATCCTCATCCTTCGATAAGGAAGGTAGCACAGACGTGATCTCCACATGTAGTATCCCCAAACAAACATGTCAACGGGTTTTTGGTTATCGGACCCTTCTTATTGAAGAAAATTTATTAGATGCTTGATACTTTACTAGATGCAAATCGTATTCGTCATATAAGTAACAAATTACTTATTCGTATATCAAGTCAAAGTAATTTCTTTTACAAAGTAAGAAATTCGGTAGTCGCCAAAATGGTATTGATTGAAAGGGAAAGAATTACAATATTGATGATGCGAGGATATGTGACTGCGTTATGTCTTTCGAACAAGTAGCGACTTTGTTTAACGATACTTATGCAGATTGTGAACCAATTTCAAAGTCTATAGTTCAAAAAACTGTCAGGCGATTCGAAAAAACGGGATCTGTCAAGGACCGCCCGCGGGTAGGCCAAAATCAGCAACACATTTCGATAAAAGTTTGGATGTGATGCAATCATTTGCAGAAAATCCTAATTCTTTGATAAGGAAGGTAGCACTGAAATTAGTATATTTTCATAAAATTATAATGAAAGAAAAATGGCATCCTTTCAAATTAAAATTTACTCAGGAGCTAGCGGAATGTGATTTCGATAGGAGAAATGAGTTCTGCGATGAAATGATGCGTCGATGCGATAATGATAACACTTTTCTTGATAATATCATTTTTTCCGATGAAGCTTCTTTCGAATTAAATGGAACAGTAAATCATCAGAATTGCCGCTATTGGAGTGACGAGAACCCTCATTGGATGCGTGATCTCCACACTGAGTATCCCCAAAAACTGAACGTATGGGCGGGTTTTTGTGAACGTGATATTATCGAGCCCTTCTTTATCGAAGGAAATTTAAATGCGAACACTTATCCAGATTTATTGCGAAATTAAATAATTCCTGCTATTGACAATTTGTTGGACGGAAATATACAAAATATTTGATTTCAACAAGATGGTGCACCGCCATACTATGCAGTAGTAATGCGTAAACTTTTAACTGATTCTTTCCCAAACCGATGGATAGGAAGATGTGGAGAAATAAGGTGATTTTAGATCACCTTTAGATCATCAGATCTTTCTTCAATGGACTACTTTTTATGAGGGTATGTTAAATGTGTACGCAACGAAACCTGCTAACTTGGCAGAACTTAGAGAACGCATACTTAGAGAACTGCTCCAAGTAAATCTTATCTCACCAGAAATGAGAGGAAACGTTTTAAATTAATTTCATCTACGATTAGGTCATTACCAAGCAGCAGACGGAAGACAATTTGAACACTTAATTCAGTAAAAACCCGTCTACATATACATGCACGCGAGCGCACACACACATACACACAGCAGAGAGGATTTACTGTCATTAAGTACTGCAGGAGTGACGAACCGCAGGGTCCTTATTTCTGCTGACATACACACACACACACACAGGGGTGTAAAGTCCGACCATGCAACCTACACGCAGTACATCCTGGATAATACTAATGCTGGCTGCATCGTAAATTCTACAGCTCATAACTCAGACAATTCTCAATAAAAGTGAGTCATAAATAGTGTTTTGGAAACGTCTTATCTTTAACGTGTTATCTTTAACACTGTGTGATAAAAGATGGAGTACTCCATTCAAAAAAATCATGTTGGCCTTAACCTCGTCTTGACCCCTCCATTCAAGGTAAAACGGATGTGATCACTCAACAGAACTTTTAAAACCCTACAACTTTAGTTTGAAACATTTTTCTCGGAAACGTTTCGTTTTCGAGATATTTGAACGTCTTCAGACTTTTTTAACACCCTGTATATATTAGGAGCGCAAAAAAGTTCTGAGCCCTAGATTTCATATTACTGAAACCACAATATAAATTGCATTAACTTTCCCGCCCTCTTGCGGTTTTAAAGCAGTGACATTTGGTCTTTCGAAACATCGTGCGATTTGGCGTTTGATGCACATAACCTTAAAATCAGCAATGTTCACGATGGCAATAACAAAAGAGCATATTCGATTTTCCGTCCACTTCGCGTTTCATCTGAAGAAAAATGCTGCTGAAGCCACTGAAATGATCTGTGTTGCATATGGAGAGACCGCTGTAAGTTATGCTATGTGTAAAAGGTGGTATCAAAAATTTCGCCAAGGAGATTTCAGTCTTGAAGATGAACCGCGTGCTGGACGCCCTCAAAAGATTGAAACGGACGAACTGCAAGCATTGTTGGATATAAACTCTGCACAAACTGAAAAGGAGCTTGCAAAGCAACTTGGCGTTACGCGACAAGCCATTTCCACACGTTTACATGCAATGGGAAAAGTTCAAAAGGAAGGCAGATGGGTTCCGCATGCACTGTCCGAAGACAACAAAAATCGACGGCGTGACACGGCACTCACTTTGCTTTCAAGGTTCCGGAAAAAGGATTTTCTGCACCAAATCATTACAGGTGATGAAAAGTGGATACTTTATAATAATCCGAAGCGTAAAAAATCATGGGTTGACCCTGGTCAACCTTCGACATCGACGCCAAAGACCAATATCCACGCCAAGAAGGTTTTGCTTTGCATATGGTGGGATTGGAAATGTGTATTGTATTACGAGTTGTTACAGCCGGGTGAAACAGTAACGGCAGATAGCTATCAGCAACAATTGAGCAATTTGAGCAATGCGTTTGAAGAAAAGAGGCCATTTACTGGCAAAGGACGTCGTAAAGTGATACTGCTTCATGACAATGCCCGACCACATGTTGCGAAAGTGACTCAGGACCATATCTTTGCGTTAGGCTGGGAACTTCTCCCGCACGCGGCGTATAGCCCAGACATGGCGCCTTCCGATTACTACCTATTCCGGTCTCTGCAGTATTTCTTGACTGATACACATTTTGTGACACATGAAGAGATACGAAAATGCATTGATGACTTTATCGCCTCGAAGCCGGTGAGCTCCTACCATCAGGGAATTCACAAGCTGCCCGAAAGATGGCAAAAGGTCATCGATGCAAACGGGGAATATTTCGTTGATTAATATAGTTTTGTTTGTTTTTAAATAAATTTTGAATTTTGCAAAAAAAGGCTCAGAACTTTTTTGCGCTCTTAATAATTTTGACTGAAACTTTATAATGCAATTCTACAATTTACAATCACTTGGGTGAGGTTGACTATTTTTCATACTATCTCTTTTCTGTTTATTATATTGTCTCTATTTTCTATTTATTATACAATCCATTGTCTACTATAAATTTTCTCACATTATAAGTATATATTTATTTTTAATCATATATTTGTTGTGATTTTTGGCACCATATATATACACTCAAACGCAAAAAATCCGGTACACTAAAAATTTGGGAAGAAATTACAAAATTTCAAATGATCATAACTTGGTAAATAATGAAGATACAAATATGCGCAGAAATGCAAAATGAAGCCTGAAACGTCCTCTTTAAGAATATCTGAATGGCAATTATGCTCGGCCATTTTTTTCAAAATGGCGGATGATAAAGTGAGAGGATGCAAAATTAATAATCAAAGGTCCGTGTTTGCGATGGTGCATGGTGTGCATCAGGTATCGCAGCGTAATGGGACCAAATGCACATGAAAGTATAGAGTGTTATCTTTAAAACGCTACTTTACCGAGCTCGATGTGATCATTTTTCACTGAGTTGTTCCAAATTTTGCTAAAAATGCAGTTTTCTTGTTAAATTTGCATAATTCAGTGAATAAGTATCGCATCAAGCTCTATAACGAAGTATTTTAAAGAAAACATTCTATACTTTTAGGTACTTTTCGTTTCGTTGAGCTGCGACACTTACTTTGCTCCATGCGCCGTCGCACGCTCGAACCTTTTTTTAGCAACTTTTCATGTTCTCCTTTTTATCACCCGCCATTTTGAAAAAATATCGTTGCGCACAATTTCGATAGATCTTTCGAAAAGTACGGTTTCAAAGCTTTCAAACCGTTTTTGAAATTTGCTGCTAGGATATTTAGGTGTCGAGATATTCAATTTCGAATTTGCAACAAATGTCGATTCAGCGAGGCTTAAGGGGCTAAGAGGCTCTGCGGTTCGTTTGGCTCTTTCATAATTTCAATAGCCGTGTTCATTATTCTCTATACAATAATTTACACAATTTTGCGAATTGGAAATTTAATTTTTATCAAAAGTTATCTTTCTTTACCCTTCAGTTACGCATGATCACTGTGGTATACACTTTAGTTCGCGAAGCTGTCCCTAGCTCTCTACCTTCTCCGTACGATTGGCCATTATGGTACACAGCTTGAATATGCTGTTCAAGATCGCGCCTGAGTTCGCGGTGACCTGGCGCGCGGGATGCCGAGTCGCTGGACGCCACCTGAACGTCGAAATTCCCTGGCGCTCCTAGTCCACGGAGCCGCCGCGACGCGACGATCTGGGTTGTCGCGCGCGCGAGCTCCTTGGCTTGCACGCGAATTCGAGCTGCCCAGGACATATAAGAGTGCCCGCGGAGACGATCAGAGATTGCCTTCGTACAGCTTTTGGCCTTCGTACGGTCCACGGCCGATAGTGGCACTATCTCTTGTACGGTGGACTTCGCGAGTTTGTCAGTACGCCGGGCTTGACTGGCTTGACTGAGATTCTGTCGGTGCGCCGGGCTTTAACGCCTGGCTTGACTGGATTTTTCTTAAATGTATGTGCCAAGGCAATAAACAAAGACAAACAATTTTCCTTTTCCGAACGTGTTCACTCCGATAAGCGCTGCCTCGTGCGACTTTTCTTTTTCCGTGATCTTTTCCTTTCGAGGCGCGTTGCTTCGTGCAACTTCATCAATTTAAACCATAATTGATTGTTTCGCATCGAAATTATTGCGTCGATTATGGCGACGATAAATCCTGAAAAGGCTGCTCAAGTTATTGCTTTAATTGAAGATGGCAGAAGTCGAAGGTACGTTGCTCAGGCACTTGATTTGTCAGTGTCAACTGTGCAACGTGCTTATGCCAGGTACTTACAAACCAATTCTTTCATAGAAGGCCTGGTTCGGGACGTCCTCGATGTACCAATCACAATGATGACCGATTTATTGTTTCAAATTCGTTAAGAGACAGACATCGAACATCTGTTCAAATTAGAAACAATTTAAGGGATGTCCGCAACATTAATGTATCCGTTAACACCGTTCGGGGAAGATTAAAGGAACAAAATCTGCTTTCGCGCAGGCCAGCAGCTGTATCTTTGCTTAAATGTCACCATCGCGTAGCTCGACTCAATTTTGCAGTTGAGCATAAAGACTGGACTTACGCAGGCTGGAGCAAAGTACTCTTTAGCGATGAATCTCGTTTTTGTGTCTATTCTCCAGATGGACGAGAACGAGTTTATCGTCGCGGTGGAGAACGATTTGCAGACTGTACGGTAAGTGAGAGGCATAGCTACAATGGAGGCTCTGTAATGATTTGGGCAGGAATTTCAGCTAATGCTCATACAGATCTGCACTTTTTTGACAAGAATATGAACGCAGATGTATACGTGGAAGACATACTCATTCCGTATGTTGTTCCGTACGCACCCTTCATCGAAGAGAACTTCTTGTTTATGCAAGACAATGCTCGACCACACACTGCGAGAAGAGTGCTTGATTTCTTCGATGAAGTTGGCATAAATCGACTCGATTGGCCAGCAAATAGTCCAGATTTAAATCCAATCGAACACTTATGGGACAACCTCGGCAGGAAAGTACGAAATCACGTACCTGCTCCTCAGTCACTGCGAGAACTGCGAATAATTCTCGAAAACGAATGGAATACAATTACGCAGGATGAAATTAAAAGACTAATAAGGAGTATGCCTGATCGTATGAATGAGGTAATACGCGTACGAGGCAGTCATATCCACTATTAGTACACACACACCACACACACAACAGAGAGGGTTTGGAGTCATTAATTACTGCAGGAGTGACGAACTGCGGGGTCCATATCTCTGCTATAACACCATACACACACACACACACACACACACACACCACAAAGAGGATGTGAAATCTTGAAATACTGTGGAGCTGACGAACCACGGGGTCCTTATCCTTGTGGTATACAAACACACACACACACACACACACTACATACAATGGGACTTTTCCTACCAGTAAAACTCCATGCGGTTTATATTGGGAAGACTTACAACCATAATTTGAGCTGACAGCGGTATCTTAAAACGCAATTCATCTTTATTACGTAATATCGATTACGCAAAATGAAGAACCTAAATTGAATTTTACTTTCATTTCCCTGGCTTTCAAAATAATAAATGCAAATCATTGAATATATTGTGCAAGTGTTATGTAAATTATTATATAGAGAAACATGAACGCGGCTATTGAAATTATGAAAGAGCCAAACGAACCGCAGAGCCTCTTAGCCCCTTAAGCCTCGCTGAATCGACATTTGTTGCAAATTCGAAATTGAATATCTCGACACCTAAATATCCTAGCAGCAAATTTCAAAAACGGTTTGAAAGCTTTGAAACCGTACTTTTCGAAAGATCTATCGAAATTGTGCGCAACGATATTTTTTCAAAATGGCGGGTGATAAAAAGGAGAACGTGAAAAGTTGCTAAAAAAAGGTCCGAGCGTGCGACGGCGCATGGAGCAAAGTAAGTGTCGCAGCTCAATGAGACGAAAAGTACTTAAAAGTATAGAATGTTTTCTTTAAAATACTTCGTTATAAAGCTTGATGCGATACTTATTCACTGAATTATGCAAATTTAACAAGAAAACCGCATTTTTAGCAAAATTTGGAACAACTCAGTGAAAAATGATCACATCGAGCTCGGTAAAGTAGCATTTTAAAGACAACACTCTATACTTTCATGTGCATTTGGTCCCATTACGCTGCGATACCTGATGAACACCATGCACCATCGCAAACACGGACCTTTGATTATTAATTTTGCATCCTCTCACTTTATCATCCGCCATTTTGAAAAAAATGGCCGAGCATAATTGCCATTCAGATATTCTTAAAGAGGACGTTTCAAGCTTCATTTTGCATTCCTGCGCATATTTGTATCTTCATTATTTACCAAGTTATGATCATTTGAAATTTTGTAATTTTTTCCCAAATTTTTAGTGTACCGGGTTTTTTGCGTTTGAGTGTATATATATATACATATACACATATACATATATATATATATACATATATTGCATCATTTTAAATATTACGTGAGATAATTGTTTTACATCAAAAATAGAAATTGCGGAGTCAAAAATTACTATAAATCAATTTTCATCCATGTCAGATTATTTTTGGTAATTTTTTACACCATATTGCAGCCGCCATTTGGAATTTTGCAATTTTGATACCATCAATGGTTTCAGCGATATCAAATACCTTATGTAAGTGTTTCTTAGTAATTGTTAAGAATTCCTACATATTTAACGAGAATTGAATTTTGGCCACTTTTACTGGTCTTCCGGCCCACTGTGGGGCGGTGTGAAAGACACACGGACGATCACGCATGCTGCTTCTTTTGACGCCAAAATTTCTCAGTCACATTTACGCCTATTTTCTGTAAATGACTAACATATCAACAATATTCGTAAAAGTGCGTCATCTGCTCTGCAGGAATGAAAATTATATAATGAGAATAATTAAGGGCATAAGGTAAGCGAAATACCAAGGTGCGTACACACTGCGACATGTCGACCGAAATTGTTCTTGGCATGTGCATTTTTCACTTATATCTCGGCAATGGGTAGAGATATCGACGTCATTAGCAAAATATTACATTGCTAGTATTCTGTTTTACTGGAATTAACAGTTTATAATGGTACGAATAATAAAAGTTCGTTAATTGAAGCGGGTAAGTACGCGTGTAAGAGTTTGTCTCGTGCCGCGCTTACGCAGTCTCCTTCAGTAATTATCGAATGCTCCTTATTCGTATCATTAGAAACCACTAATCCTCATAGATCATGATGCAGGGAAGATAATGCTGTTAGTGGGACATCGATATCTGGAGTGGTTGCCGAGGTATAAGCGAAAAATGCACACGCCGTGAACAAGTTCGGTCGACATGTCGGAGCGTGTACGCACCTTGACATTTCGTTTGCCGCATACCCGTAATTAACCTCATTATATAATTTTCATTCCTGCAGAGCAGCTGACCCACTTTTAGGAATATTGTTGATATCTTAGGCGTTTACAGAAAATAGGCGTTAATGTGACTGATACTTTTTGGCGCCAAAAGGAGCAGCATGCGTGATCGTCAGTGTGGCTTTCACACCGCTCGTACCATCTCGCATAATATTGTTGATATTTGCGCGTCAGTGAATTCTTTATTAAGCATACAAAATTATTTCAGCTAACAAATTCGAAACATTGACAAAAGACGATGCCGCAAGCAGTTCCCCGAAACAAGAGATTGTCATCGTAGATACAGTCTGTTCAGTAGGTACGCTTTCAAAGATGCCGCTCACGCAATACGATTCTCTTAGGCCTGAAAAATTATAGTGGCACATTATCCGTTTATATCTCTGCAATCGTATAAGATATCGTCGATGTTCCACAATAAATGCTTTCTTGGTATTCTGTTCTGCTCGAGTTGATTATTCATAACGATACGATTAATGACCCTGTGATGAACGCAATGTGAAAGCTCTCACATCTTGCGTCTTGTCAGCCGAACTCGTTAGCGGCATTTACATTTTTGGCTTATATTTCGGCAACCTCTCGAGATATCGATGTCCCACCAACAGTGTTATCTTACCTGCGTCCTGTTCTATGAAGATTAGTGGTTTCTAATGATACGAATAATGAGCATTCGATCATTATTGAGGGAGACTGCGTAAGCGCGACACGAGATAAGCTCATATACGCGCACTTATCCGCTTCAATTAACGAACTCTTATTATTCGTATCATTATAAACTGTTAATCCCAGTAGAACAGAATATGAGCAATGTCATACTTCGCTAATGACGTCGATATCTCTACCCGTTGCCAAGATATAAGCGAAAAATGCACACGCCTTGAACAAGTTCGGTCGACATGTCGCAGTGTGTACGCACCTTGACATTTCGCTTACGGCATACCCTTAATTAATCTCAATATATAATTTTCATTCCTGCAGAGCAGATGACGCACTTTTACGAATATTGTTGATATCTTAGGCGTTTACAGAAATTAGGCGTATATTTGACTGATAATTTTTGACGCCAAAAGGAGGAGCATGCGTGACCGTCGGTGTCTCTTTTACACCGCCCGTACTATCTCGCATAATATTGTTGAGATTTGCGCGTCAGTAAATTCTTTAGTAAGCTTAAATAATTGTCATCGTAGATGCAGTCGGTTTAGTAGGTGCAGTCGGTTTCAGAGATGTCGCTCACGCAAGACGATCTTTTCAGCGCTGAAAAATTATGATGGCACATTATTCGCTTATATATCTGCAACCGTATAAGATATCGTCGATGTTCCAAAATAAATGCTTTCTCGGTATTCTGTTCTGCTCGAGTTGATTATTCATAACGATACGATTAATGTCCCTGTCATGCAGTGTGAAAGCGCGCACATCTTGCGTCTTGTCAGCCGAACTTGTTAGCGGCATTTGCATTTTTCGCTTATATTTCGGCAACCACTCGAGATATCGATGTCCCACCAACAGCGTTATCTTCCCTGCGTCCTGTTCTATGAGGATTAGTGGTTACTAATCATACAAATGATGAGCATTCGTTAATTGTGGAAGGAGACGGCGTAAAGGGAAGCTCGCACAACTACAATCTCTACTCGCGTTTCAATTAACGAACGCTTACTATTCTTATCGTTATAGACTACTAATCCCTGAAAAATGGAATACGCGTCATATAATGCTTTGCTAAAGACGTCGATATCTCTACTAGTTGCCGAGATATAAGCGAAAAATGTACACGCCATGAGCAAGCTCGGTCGACGCAGTGTGTACGCACTTTCACATTTCACGTAACAGAGTCCCATTAATTCCATTATATAATATTAATTTCTGCAGAGCAGATGATATATTTTTAGAAATGTTGTTGATATCTTGTGCGCTTACAGAAAAATATGCCTAAATGTAACTGATAATTTTTAGAGCCAAAACGTACAGCATTCGTATATCTCTTTCGGTATCTCTTTGACACCGACTCTACCATCTCGCATGGCAATGATGAAACTTGTTTGTCAATGGATTTATTATTAATCTTAAATAATTATCTTAGCTGGAGAATCCGAAACATTGACAAAAGACGATGCCGCTGTCAGTTCCCCGAAACGCGAGATTTTCGTCGTAGATGGTACAGTCATGTCAAAGACGCCGCTTACGCTTGACCCTTTCTTTAGCGCTGAAAAATTATCCGTCATATTATACGCTTTCATCTCTGCAACTGTACAAGATATCGTCGATATTCCAAATTAAATACCTTTACCGTACTCTGCTCTGCTCGAGTTAATGACTCATAATGGTACGATTAATTACACATTGTTAAATGAAGTGTGAAAGCGCACACATCTTGCGTCGTGTCAGGCGAACTCATTGGCGGCATTTGCATTTTTCGCTTATATTTCGGCAACCACTCGAGATATCGATATCCCACCAACAGTGTTATCTTCCCTGCGTCCTGTTCTATGAGGATTGCTCAGATTTCTAATGATCAGTTTCTAATGATATGAATAATGAGCATTCGATAATTAGAAAATCAAACGAACTTACAGTGAAGTTCGATTTGAATTATATCCGGTGTCTCTCCGGATGGACAATGTAGTAGTAGTGCTTCCACGCACGCTTGCACCAACAGTTTAGATTCGCGCCCAAGCAATTCGCGCGCGGTGGGGGCGCTCTGTACTCATCCCGAGCTTCGCTCGCCGCGCCGCGCGCCGCTCCTGTCATTAGTTTACAGACCTATGGCAAATCGCCGAGCAATTCTCAAAGAAGGGGGGGAAGCAACGTCTGTTGCGGGTGGGGAGTGTCCATCCGGAGAGACACCGGGCATAATTCAAATCGAACTTCACTGTAAGTTCGTTTGATTTTCTAATTATGTCACGGTTGTCTCTCCGGATGGACAATGTAGTTGTTCAGATGGCGATTTACCAAAAAGGAGAGGAACGCTTGACGCCCTCTGTTGTAAGGCTGGTTCCCGTATCTGAGTACGTTCCTGGAAGGTGTCTACCTAAACTTAATAGATATGTAACCACTAAAATATCGTCGTGCCTTATGTGGCGTGCAACCGGCTTACAGGTAATCGCAACGAAGCAATCACACGTTTCTTAAGGTCTAATCGAACTTAAGATTTAGTCCGTCTTAAGGTCTATGGACGGCAAAGGTAAACATTTCAATAATCTGATGGTTACTAAATGTCGCGAAGGCACCAGATTGCCTTATCCAACTGCCCGCTTTATAATATCAACTGAGACACCATTTTTTTTTTTCGTTACTCGCTCATTCGATTCACAACCGATACTATGCGGAGCGAAAGTGTCTGATCGAACCCCGTGTTCTTCTAATCTGGTTCACAACCAAAAACTGATTGTTTGATAACCCACTGCTTTATGAGGGCGAGCAAAAGGTATATAGAAAGGGCGACGCACACAGGCATAGCAATTTTTCAGTAAGGATTAAATAATGTCGCGTGAGATTGCATATACTCAAGTTGTCGTCACCTTCGAACGGAGAGAAAGAGAAAACGGAGTTGGAGCGCTTTGATGTCGACGTTTTTAATTTTCCGGTATTCGAATCAGCAGCTTTTCATTAAGCGCTATTCGACAAGCCGCTTAGTTGCAATCATTTTGAATCTCTGGCCCCTACTGAGAGTTAACCGAAGTGTAGTTTCTTTTTTTTATTGTCTTTAATGGTAATGATTTTTGTGAATATAATTGCGCAAGACGTGCAATTACGGTCTCAAACCGGGGTCTCAAATGAAACCTTATCTTGGGCGAAGAGATTTGAAATAAAACTCCGACGCTCCAATAGAAACGGCGGATGAACGGGTGGATTCCTATCTCGTTACGCGAGGCGTGATACTGCAGATCGAAACCTGCTATCAAGGTATCCTGGAATATGAATGTGTGACCGTTAACTGCTGAGCGAGAGGGCTGAGGAACAGAGCGGTACTCGGTGAACATAGGAGAACTGCCTAAGTGCGCCGACGAATCTCCTAGTGATGAAACGGTTTTAAATATTGCGCCACACTCGAAGTTGCTATCGAGGCTCGCCTTGCCTCTAATGCTTCTGAAGGGACTCCAGAAGTGCCTGCCGGATAAACGCTTTGCCGCCAGGTGAGAGGATTTCCATTTCGGATGGCAACTCCTGAAAGGAGAAGATAATAAGTTGCGAGAAGGGGAAAAGATTACTGGCTCTTCGATCATGAGACTTCCAAACAAGGGGAACCAAGATTGTGAAGGGCATGGATCTCTCTCGCTTTTTCGTTAACCATTTTCCGGAGAACACGTGGTAAAAGAATAACTGGAGGGATGGCGGAACTGTGAATTTCAGCCCAATCTAGAGAGAAGACATCTGCCGCAATAAAGCCCGAATCTGGGATCTATGAAACATCGGCGTAGCCTTTTACCTTACAAACGGACGCGAAAAGGTTAATTTTTGGTTGATTGCGAGCGAAAAAGCGCGAGAACACGTCCTAGGCTAAAGGCCATTCCGTATCCGCACTAATTTTCCGAGACTCACGGTCAGCGATCGCCTTATTGATGGCAGCGATATGTAATACCAATATGTAACTTAAGTTCTTCGTATCAGCTCCTGATCCACTTGGCTATAAGATCAAAGTGAGTATATTGGACTGGGCCAAAAACTATTCACATAAGCTATGGCTGACGTGTTGTCAATGCGAAGCAAAATGTAGCTACTGTGCAGGCCGGACACTAAACATTGTAAGTCGAAATGAACAGCTTTGAGTTCAAGGTAATAGATATGATGTGCTTGGTCATCACGCGATCCTCAACCGTGGGTACTACGGTCCCCACAGAATTCGCTCCCGTCTGAGAGCAAAGTGTCCGGATAAAACGTGCGAGATACGGGGTTTGAAGTATTCTGGCTCGATTGGGATTTGAGAAAGTTGTCATTCATTAGCAAAAGTCTCAAGTGAGTTGCTGCGAAAGATCCATATGGGCCGAATGATTGTAAGTGAATATCACTTGAGAGCAAGAAACCTCCTGTGCTCCAGATTCTTCATATATAATAGGCCGTCCTCCCCCGTCAGGCCAACAGAGGTAGGAGATCCAATGACCCGCTCGAGTTCGCGACACCCGATCCTCCTGCGAAAGAAGAAATCGTGTGGAGGAGTTTGCTTCGCCGTGCCGGAGGAGTTGCGATGTATTGATGCACCGAATCAAATATGAAGCCCAGATAGGTGCTGGGTCGGGCGTAAGCTGGGACTTGGATGATTCGATAAGGAAGCTGAGTCTCAGAGTTGAGAGATGCGGTTAACTTGACAGCCCGCTCTTTCCAATATGTACCGAGAAAGGTCATATTTTAATGCCATGATCCATGAGTGACGTTTCACTATCAGAACGTAAGGAATAGTGACTGCAAAATTGGCGTTCTGAGAGGGGCCTAGCGACTATGCGCCTTTGGAAAGTAGACGGTCGATCTCCCAATCGCTGGCTTCTGCCGTATTTAGGGCAATAGCCCTCCCTCGTATTAAGCAACTCCCGATTAGTCGTGAGCTTCCTTTAATTTAAATAATGAATTTGAAAAATAGAGCCAGACGGCCCGCCGAGCTTACAACCTCTAGCGGCGTGTCCGAGACCGGGATTGGGAACGTAGCTCATAATGTCGGCTCATCCGTTGCCCCCAGTTGGCACTAAGTCGCCGTCGATGATCGCCGCCCCGGAGCTCGGGAGTTTCTCTATCGATGGTGGAGGGGGCATTGCGGAGATTGGCGAGTTTTAGGTCGAGGACGCTGAACGGGTGTCAACGTTACCAGCTGTCTTAATAGTCTGCGACCCCCCTTTTCTCGGCTTTGAGCCGATTTTCGGTCTTCGTCAATACTCTTGCCGAAGAGTCTCCTCTGAGCAACCGTCTGCCGCCAATTTTCCCACGAACGTGAGGCCTGGCTTTAGGAAAGCCCAGTATCCGGTGGAGGAGCTTGCTGCCATCGCAATAACCCCGTGATTCCCGATCCGAGAGCGCTTAGCCATGTGAGTACCTTGGCCTGCGATTTCGATCGGTATTCTTCCCCTTTCAGGACGCTGGTACTCTTGGAAAGGACCAGCGAGCCGCTGTTTTTTAAGCTTTAAAGAGTTTTGACCAGCCAACTCAAGACCACGAGTCTTCTATTCGGTGAGTCAACTCTGATGCTCCTCAGCTTTGAATCCTAACTGGTCTCAGATCATGTCGAAGAGATTGCCATCTTCGGGTACAGCCCCTCTCGTCTTCTTTTATATGGTGGTCAGAGACGTGCTTGGGCTCAAGCACAGTCTTTTTCTCGTAGATCTCTAAAGAAGTTTGCAGGCGAGCAATCGGTAATGTTCTTTCTGTGCCAGTTCGAGAGAACATTCCTGGTTCGACGCCCCGGTTCTGAAGAACCGTCTGCTCGTCTGTCGAATGAAACTCCCTCCGGACTGACCAGATCTCGTCTCGTCTCCTCCTCGTAGTTCAGTAGAAGAGATCGCAGACGAGCAATCGGTTATGTTCTCTTTGTGTCTACGCGAGAGAACATACCTGGTTCGACGCCCCGGTTCTGAAGAACCGTCTGCTCGTCTATCGAATGAGCTTCCTCCGGGCTGACAAGATCTCGTCTCGGGATGAAAAGGTGCAGTCTCCTTCTCGTAGTTCAGTAGAAGAGTTCGCAGACGAGCAATCGGTTATGTTCTCTCTGTGCCTTCGCGAGAGAACATATCTGGTTCGACGCCCCGGTTCTGAAGAACCGTCTGCTCGTCTGTCGAATGAGCTTCCTCCGGACTGACAAGATCTCGTTTCGGGAGAGAAACGCGTGACTCCTCGAAGATCACTAGAAGAGTTTGCAGACGAGCAATCGATTATGTTCTCTCTGTGCCTACTCGAGAGAACATACCTGGTTCGCTGCCCTGGTTCTGAAAGATCCGTCTGCTCGTCTGTCGGATGAGCCTCCCCCGGACTGACACAGTCTCGTCTCGGGGGGGGGGGCAGCGAGCCTCCTCGGACTATACCCCCTTGGAAATTCCACGGTGCTTTCGAATCCGGACTCTCACAAGTACCGCCCTAGGAATCCTAGAACATGTCGGTAAAAAAGACCGCAACAAGACATTCGGAACACCCGTTTCGAACACCTGTAGAAAGTGCTACAATCGGCATTGGTGCTATCGGATGAACGCCGCCCCGAGACCATAATCTGAGAAGTGGCAACCAACCTCGGTTTGGTCGGCGATGGATTTAGACGCTAACGTCCGCTTTCCGAGAGAGGCATCAAACTCGCCCGCAGACGTCGAGCATGTGAGACCTAACATCTCTAGAATGATCTCGCGATGTATCCTGCGATCGGTGGCGTTTCTTGTAAGGCCCATTTCTAAACAGGCTACAATGGATATCCTTCTAGCACTAGAGTGCATACAAGCACTAGAGAAAGCACTAGAGTGCATACAAGACCTAAACAAAACTTTCCAAACAAGAAAACCCCGAGAGAACTGATGATGCAACGCGCAACAGAAACACAATGACAGAAGCGGCGCGCGGCGCGGCGAACCAGGCTCAGGACGAGCACAGAGCGCCCCCACCGCGCGCGAATCGCTTGGGCGCGAATCTAAACTGTTAGTGCAAGCGTGCGTGGAAGCACTACTACTACATTGTCCATCCGGAGAGACAACCGTGGCATAATTATTGAGGGAGACTGCGTAAGCGCGCCACGAGACAAGCTCTTACACGCGCACTTATCCTCTTCAATTAACGAACTCTTATTATTCGTATCATTATAAACTGTTAATCCCAGTAGAACAGAATATGAGCAATGTCATACTTCGCTAATGACGTCGATATTTCTACCCGTTGCCAAGATATAAGCGAAAAATGCACACGCCTTGAACAAGTTCGGTCGACATGTCGCAGTGTGTACGCACCTTGACATTTCGCTTACCGCATACCCTTCATTAATCTCATTATATAATTTTCATTCCTGCAGAGCAGATGACGCACTTTTACGAATATTGTTGATATGTTAGTCATTTACAGAAAATAGGCGTAAATGTGACTGAGAAATTTTGGCGTCAACAGGAGCAGCATGCGTGACCGTCCGTGTGTCTTTCACACCGCCCGCCCGTTCCATCTCGCATAATTATATATTTCTCATGTAAAAGGATGGTGATTTGTATTAAACAAGAGTTTTACCGCCGCTTTTTATGGTCTTTCATCGCTGGTCATTGGTTACCTCTAATACAGATTAATGTCTGATATTTAGTAATTTTCCCTTAGGTTTTTGTTAATTATACCGACTTAAGCTTTCCTATATATAATATCGTCGTGATGTAGCTCTGATTTATTATCTTAGTTTATTTTTCAATTGCTTTTTAATATATGTTGTCATCTATAGCTAGTCGTTGACTTTCACAGCAATCCAAATCTTAAAATCTTTAAGAATTTTCATTCCTGAACTGATACTCTACAGCGGCTTGAGCTCTTCTAAACATAATATGTAGCTCTGATTTATTATTTTAGCCTATCTCTCAAAAGCTTCTTAATATATGCAGTCATCTATACCTTGTCTTTGACTTTCATGGCAATTGTAACCTTAAAATCTTTAAGAATTTTTATTCCCGAACTGAGATTGTCCAACGACTTGGGCTCTTCTACACATGATATCATCGTGATACAGTACTGATTTATTATTTTACTCTATCTCTCAAATGCTTCTTAATATATGCAGTTATCAATACCTTGTCTTTGACTTTCATGGCAATGGAGATCCTAAAATCTTTAAGAATTTTTATTTCTGAACTGGGAGTGTCCAACGATTTGAACTTTTCTATGCATAATATCGTTGTGATATAGCTCTGATTTATTATTTTGGTCCATCTCTCAATTGCTTCTGAATATATGCTGTCATCTATACCTTGTCGTTGACTTTCATGGCGGTGGAGATCTTAAAATCTTTAAAAATTTTTATTCCTGAATTGATACTGTACAACGACTTGAGCTCTTCTATATATAATATCGTCGTGTTGTAGCTCTGATTTATCATTTTAGCCTATCTATCAATTGCTTCTTAATATATGCTGTCATTTATACATTGTCATTAAATTTCGTCACAATCGAAATCTTAAAATCTCTAAGAATTTTGATCTCAGGACTGAGATTATGCAGAAACTCGCGCTTTTCTAGACATACTATCATTATGTTATAGTTCTAACTTATTACTTTACTTGGCTTCTCAATTGCTTCTCAATATGTGTTATCGCCTATACCTTGTCATAAATTTCATTGCAGTAGAAATGTCTCAATCTTCTACATATCTTACATATGAGACACGAGACATATTGAAAAGCGATTGAGAGGCAAACTTAAATAATAAATTGGAACTATATTGTAATGACATTATGCTTAGAAAAGCACGAGTCGTTGTGTAATCTTAGCCTTGGGATAAAAATTCATATACATTTTGATTGCAATGAAATTAACGATAAAGTACAAGAGACATCATACATTGGGAAACGATTAAAGGATAAACTGAAATAATAAATTAGAGCTTCATCACGACAATATTATACATGGAAAAGTGTGAGTCTATACAGTTAACATGAACTTGGGAAAATAATGTTTAAAATTGAGAATTTTGCTGTAATGAAATTTATGACAAGGTATAGGGCACAACACATGTTGAAAAGCTATTGAGAAGCCAATTAAAATAATATATTAGAACTAAAATACAATGATATCATGCCTAGAACAGCTCATGTCGTTGGGCGGTCTCAATTTAGAAATATAAATTCTTAAAGATTTTAAGATTTCGATAGCGATCAAAGTTAACGACAAGATATAGATAACAGCATATATTAAGTGTTACGTCCTGTAGATTTAATTAGTAAAAATTCTTTCCTCTCGCGGATTTATATTCTCCTAATATAACTATAATAGGAATATATACATATATAAATATAAATTAGGAAACAGACCCATCTGGCGAACAGCCGTCGCGCCAAATGAAAGGCGATTCGGGAAAATTCCATATGAAACAGTGCCCTGTTGTAAAAATCTACGTCTTCGTTTAAAGTTTATATCTGGATAGTGTTCGCCAAGTGTGTCCGTCGTCCCAGCTATAAAAATTTGAAACTCCGCGCTAACAAACCTTCAGTGAAGCAAAGCAACTCAGAGCATTCCTGCTCTAAAACTTGAAACTTACATCTTCCCAATCCAAAACCATATGTGCCCTATCAGTCAACCAACAAAGCCTACTTCACTGATAGTCGTAAAATTTGATCCCAGCCTTTGATTTACGGCATTTTGATTTTTCCAGCCGGCCACTTGTATACATTTCTCTATCTCAAGAATCCACCACCTCCACGCTTGTCGCGCCTAATTCATTCAGCCAATCATATATCCACCTAAAACTATGAGACACCCACGCTCCACCCTTTAGCCCTTCCATATTCATATCTCCAAAAACTAACCGTCTCCTCCCATGATGTCTTTTAACTTCATCCTTAATTTCTAATGGCTGAGACTTTTTCCCACTAAGACCAATTCACCCCTTCCTCAAAGGCCATCTCTCTACCCACCCTGATAGTTTCTGCCTCCGATTATTACTATAAAAACCGCGGTAATCCGCCTCCGCGACACTTCTACTTCAACTTCTACCGTTACCTCTATTCTGAGAGACAGAAAGAACAGATTCACATAGATTCTAGTTTCAAAAATCAGACTTGTAAAAACACGTCCTTAGACTCAAATTCGTCTTCGGTTTTGTTTCGGTACTACATATTCTTTTACGTCCTCTGTCTTATTTTTTTATTTTTGGGACCAAAAAAAAATAAAAAGTTTGAATCACTGCTATTGTGCCATAATTGGACAATTGGAAGGGAGTGGACGAGCACAACGTGACCTATCGAGCAGGAGCTACCAAACATCAATTTTATTTTTGCTCACCTTTAGGATAACAGGAGTCAGCAGTAAGTTCTGTTTTTTTTGCTTCTACCTTTTCTACCACCATCTTATTAATTCCCCATATTATTGAAATCCGTTTTAGTGGGTCATTATAACAACATAGGGATAACCCTCCACCACGTTTTCCGAACGTTCGAGGAAGCTTTTGATATTAGCGATCCAGATGAACTTACGTCCCAGATCCACTACCTCCGAGCCATAGTTAATATAGCGTTAGGAATTGATTATCACCCGGATCCTACACTCCTATCCCCTTACTTCCTTCCTCGTTTTTCCCCTGATACTCCGCCTTCTTCTCCTACACACGCGTCCCCGCCTACAACCCCTTCGATATCTTATTCACCAGTTTCCTTCTCCGAACTATCCACTCCCTTAAATTCACCCGACCACTCACGCTCCCCCTCACCCGACTAATTCTTTACTCATATTCCTACCTTTTTTTTATTATTTCCTCCTTCTTTCACTTCTCATACATACACACATACACATACACAGTCATTCCTCAACTGTATTAAACCGCGCCGTAATTCATTTTGTTATTTTAATAAATCTGTTTATATTTCATTCTTTTTCCAATTGATTTCAAAATCACATATACCCTTCCAACAGTCAACTCATGGTCCTATCCCCGGTAAAGGGATTCGCGTCCCTGACCGAAAAACGGACCACTCGTCGTACGTCGGTGCCCGAGTAAAGGGACCCATCGGGTCCCTGACCCGTTCACTGACACGCGTGTACGAACGAAGTTCGCCTTACTCGCGAACGAAAGGGTTGCGTTCCTCCTCTAGGACGTAACATAAGAAGCAATTGGAAGATAGATCAAAATAATAAATCAGAGCTACATCACGACGATATTATGTATAGAAAAGCGCAAGTCGGTATAATGAGCAGAAACTTAAGGAAAAATTAATAAATATTAGGTACGAATTTGTATTTCTCGACTACATGTACTCTTCATGTGTACATGATTATTATAAAAATCAATAACTCTGTTATGTCGTCCAATTTTACTATTTGTTTTCCACCCTTTTATACGGTTGCTAACAGGTTGACTTGTTGCATGCATGTATTATTATGATAAAGGAGTTAATCTCAAACTTTGATATTTTATAAAATATATACATGTATATAGCTAAATGATGTTAATTTAGTATTCCTCATAAAAAAGGATGTAGATTTATATTAAGCAAAAGTTTTATCGTCGTTTTTATGATCCTTTAGCGCTATTCATTGGTTAACTCAAATGCAGATTCGTACCTAATATTTAATAATTTTCTCAAAGTTTTTGCTAAATGTACCGACTTGCGCTTTTCTGTACATAATATCGTCGTGTTGTTACTCTGATTTATCATTTTATCCTATCTTTCAATTGCTTCTTAATATACCTGTCATCTATATCTTGTCGTTAACTTTCATGGCAATCGAAATCTTAAAATCTTTAAGAATTTTTGTTTTTAAGACTGAGACTGTCCAACGACTCGAGCTTTTCTAGGCATAATATCATTGTAATTTAGTTCTAATTTATTATTTTAGTTGACCTCTCAATAGCTTTTCAACATACGTTGTCACCTATACCTTGTCATAAATTTCATTGCAGTAGAAATTTCTCAATTTCTACAATTTTTTCCCAAGTTCTCGTTAACTATATAGACTCACGCTTTTCTACACATAATATTGTTATGATAATAACTAATCTAATTTATTATTGTAGTTTGCCCTTTAGTCCTTTCTCAATGTGTGATGTCTTTTATATCTTGTTCTAAATTTTATAGCCAAAATCTTTATGAACTTTTAGCTGAGAACTGAGATTATCCAGCGACCCGCGCTTTTCTACGCATAATATCATTGTAATATAATTCCAATTTATTATTTTATTTCACTTGTGAACCACTTCTTAAGATGTCTTTTCTGTTATAACTTGTCGCTGATTTTCATAGTTGTCAAGATATCTTAATTTCTAATAATTTTTTTCCTAAACTCCTGTTAACTGTATAAGCTCGCGCTTTTCTATGTATATTACTGTTGTAGTGAAGCTTTAATTTATTAATTTAGTTTGTCTCTCAGATGTTTCCTGTTACCAAAGTCAATAATATTATGCGTCGAAAAGAATAAGTCTATATAGTTAACGAGAACTGAGGAAAAATTATTGAAGATTGAGAAATTTCTACTAGAATGAAATTTATGATAAGGAGACAACACATGTTGAATAGCTATTGAGAGGCCAACTAAAATAATAAATTAGAAATATATAACAGAAAAATAATAAATTAGAATTAAATTACAATGATATTATGCCTAGAAAAACTCGAGTCGTTAGACAGTCTCAGTTCAAAAATAAAAATTCATAAAGATTTTAAAATTTCTGTTGCGATAAAAGTTAACGACAAGATATAGATTACAGCATATAGTGAGAAGCAATTGAGAGATAGACTAAAATAATAAATCTGAACTACATGACGACGATATTATGTATTGAAAAGCGCAAGTCGATATAATTAGCAAAAACTTAGGGAAAAATTATTAACTATTAGGTACGAATCTGCATTTGAAGTGACCAATGACTAGCGATAAGAGACCATAACAAGCGACAATAAAATAACTCTTGTTTAATACAAACCACCATCCTTTTATATGACCAATACATAATTAACATCATGAAATCGAGGGATCTGATTTCTGCCCAGCTTCTGATAACATTTATGATTAAATGGTAGTTATCAGGTCATCAAGTATTAAGCCAGCGGCACACGGTGTTTGTTTTCGTGCTGGATTGCTTGCTAGATGAAAATACTGCGTTCTGATTGGTGCATTTCCATCCATCTTCGGAAATGTACCAATCACAACGCAATATTTTCATCCAGCAAGCAATCCAGCACGAAAACAAGCACCGTGTGCCGCTGGCTTTAGTCTATGATTTATACTTTTTACCTATTTATTAATATTTAATAATATAAAGTAACATTATCAGTCTTATTACTTTATCTTCCGGCTGATAGATATATAAAATAGTGAAAAGATTCATATTTTAAACAGAAAACTGAGAGACCTGAAAACTACCTGACTACGAACATATTAAATTACGAAAAGATACTTCTCAGGTTAGAAGAAATTGAACTATTTTTATGAAATTATATTTTAGCAAGACCTAAATAAGCCATCTCATTATTTATATTCAACATATCTAATAGAAATATCTATTAATAACAATGTAATTAAAGGAAAAGTTTAAAAAATATATTGGTCCTTAAAACTACCCTTCGATATATTAAACCTTATATTTCGAAAAATAACCAATATTTTTTAAATCAGCAAGCGGTTTCTACTTAGATTAGAGCTGAATTCAATATCTATATAATAAAATTGGATAATTATTTTCGGTCCTGAAAACTGCCCTTTCATATATATATATATTAGAGATGTGCGAATCAAGAATTTTTATGTCGAATTGAATCGAATCTCATTTTTTAAATTCGAATTCGAATCGAATCGAATCTATGAAATTTCACTCGAATTCGAATTGAATCGAATGAAATCGAATCGAGTCATTAAAAAATTTAACATGACTGTTAAACATGCAAATAATAATGGAAGATTTTAATATGAAAGGGAATATTGATATTGTAATATAATCTTAAAGTAAAATATATATTTAAATATTTAAAATAATTTATAATTAAATTATTAATTATAAGTTAAGTTAATTACAAGTTAAGGGTTCAGACATATAGGCCCAGATGGCCCGTTTTGTAGCTGATGCATACAAACAATAATATGTTTTATTCCTATTCGAATTATTCGGATTCGAATTATAGGAATTCGGATTCGAATCGAATCGAATTACACTAGATTCGATTCGAATTCGAATAGTTCTCACACGCACACGCACACGCATACGCACACGCACACGCACACACACACTTATACGCACACGCACACGCACACGCACATCGCTAATATATATATAACTTTATTTTGTATTTAAAATTGTTTCAATCCCATTTTAATTCTTATAATCCGGACGATTTTTGAACGATTTTTACAGTCTTTGAGTTAGAATTTTTCGTATATGAAGATAGTTCGAAAAATTCTCGGTTTGATAAAAAACGTATGATTTTTGACAATGTTCTTTTTTATTTTTCAACATAGTCTCTTTTCAACTTAATACGTTTAGACCAACAATATTCTAACTTTCTTATACCTTCAGTATAATACAATTTCTTTAAGCCTTCAAAATAAGCATTCACATCAGCGATGATTTTCCTATTTAAAATGAATTTCTTTCTAGTGAGCTATTTTTTCATGTTTGGGAACAGGAGAAAGTCACTAGGAACTAAATCTGGTGAGTACGGTGCGTGTGGTAGCAATTCGAAGCGCAATTCATGGAATTTTGTAATTGAAGAAATGTGAGCGATTATTGTCATGATGGAAAAGTATTCTTTTTGCCACATGAGGACATTTGGTCTTAATATCATCGTTCCAGCAATGCTACATAATATTCTCCGTTGATTATTTTGCTTTTTTCTAGTCTAGAATAGTCTAGTCTAGTAAGTCTATAAGCACCACATCCTGTGAATCCCAAAAAACGTCAAAAAACATCACCTTTTCGGCTGATGGAACTGTTTTTGCCTTTTTGGAGCGCATTCACCCGCTTCCACCCATTGTTTCAATTATTGTTTCATCTCTGGTGTATCAATGAATCCATGTTTCATCAACAGTGATGAATCGTCGCAGAACTCGGTTGAATTGCGTTTAAACATATTCAAGCATTTCTGAGAAATGTTCATTCGAATGCGTTTTTGATCGACCATTAACAAACGCGGCACTCATTGCGCTGAACATTTTTTCATATGCAAATATTCGTGTAAAATGTTGTGAACATGATCTATTATTATACTAGCAGTCTGAAACTTTTTAACGCATGCGTTATAAGTATAACGCATGCGTTATATGGCTCGTAACGCATGTTTTACGATTTCGTATTCTGTAAATGCATCTTAACGTATGGCGTCGTCAATTTGCGTTACATTAACGTTAAGTTTGCGTTATATTATTTTTCACTATAAATCCGTATTCTGTAAACCACTTTAACGCAATTTGTAACGCATTTTATTGCGTTACGTAAAGTAATGCTAACGCTGGCTGCCGGAGAACATTAATGTCATAACGCGATCTTGCAAGGTTAAGTTAATATTAATATTTTTTATTGTGAATAAAATGGCTGGTGGAATACTCATCAATGTGCTAAATGATGTGGAAAAGGAAGAAAAGAGGGAAAATTCTCTAATAATGAAAGAGTTGAGAGATAGTATTAATCCATTTAATTTAACGGATGAACAATTTATAAGAGTTTTCCGTTTATCAAAAGAAGCAGTAATTTATATATGTGACTCACTTCAAAATATTTTGCAATGGAAAGGAAGGAGAGGATTAAGAAACACAGGTAATTATGTAAATTCTAATATAACTTTAAAATACATAATAGACATGCGAACATTACAGTTTTCCGCTATATTTAGATATAGTTCGGAACGCAATTGATGGTTCAACGAGAGAACTTATTTGCTGAAAAGTTTTCAAAACAAGTTCTCTTATTAGACTATCAACTACGTTCCGAATTATATTGAAAACATAACGAACAACTTTATTGATATCCATGACTGCAAACTGATTTTGTTCAAATTTGTATAATAAAAAACTATGTGTTACTAACTACTTACAGGTTTTAGCTGCACTGCGTTTTTTTCCTATAGGTTCGTATCAAAAAGATATTGGTAATGATTATCTGATATCTATATCACAATCAGCAACTAGCAGAGCAATAAAAGCAGTAGCGATGGGTATCACGCAATTGCTTGCCATTGAGTGAAGCAAATTCCCAAACACAGAGGAAAAACGAGCAGCTTTAAAAGAAAAGTAACATCCTTTTACAATTATAAAAGGCCGTTAAAAATTTACTCTGACTGTTAACAATTTATATTTTTCTTAAGAAAACAATATAATAATATCAGGAAATTGAAGTAATTTATATATGATTGCACTTAACTGTTGTGATTTTTTTTACAAATCTTCCTTTAAATAATATTAAATAAATTTGTCTATTCACTGAATTATAATTTTTTTCATAATTTTCTTATAATATTGTTTTGTACAATATATTTTTACAGATTTCAAAAGGAAAGGAATTTTAAAGGAATAATAGGTTGCATAGATTGCACTCATGTTGCTATTGTGAAACCAAAACATCACGAGGAATCATATATAAACCTTAAAAGGTTTCCATTCAATTAATATACAGGCAGTAAGTATACTCACTACAAAAATATATAATATATAATGTACTATACAAATTCAAAAAGAAACTTAATGCATACTTGTATTATTTATAATAAGATAGCGTCACACGATTTGGAAATCTTAAACGTCAATGCTAGATTTCCTGGAAGTGTCCATGACAGCTTTATATGGAGATATTCTACCATAAGGGACGAAATGCAACGATTATATGATTCTGGAGATCGAACAACATGGCTTTTGGGTAAGTATCACGATTATTTTATATTTATTTACCTAATAATGTACATAAAAATTTATTTGATTATAGGCGATGCAGGTTACGGTTTGGAACCTTGGCTGATGACACCTATCACAGATGCACCAGAGCTACAAGATGCATAACGTTATACTAACATTATAAAAAAATAACATTTTAATAATAAAGAAAACAATGTGAGGAAATAATACTTTAATTATGATAGAAATATACAATAAAACTTACTTTTCTCCAACCTTCTGTACCTTTTGATGGGCCGTCGAAGCTATTTAACTGTTCAATTAATTGCTGCCATTGTAAGTCGTAAACTGGCTTTCCTCTTGCTCCTAATAATTTGCCTGTGGCAAACGCAGTATGGTTTTCCATATATGTAATAAGGAAATCTAATTGCTTGTTTGTTGTTTTAGGACGTCGTTGAAGTTTGGAGCGTTCTTGGAGCGAAAATTGAAAATAGCTTTTATTTAACAAAAAACCACTTAATATAAATGTAAATACATATAAAAGATAAATTTGTGTTAAATATGACATGACATTATAAGAAAGTTGTAATTTCCGAAAATTACTCACATATAATCATTCATACAGATTATAATTATTTCCGGCACTCACAGCGCTCTGTGCCAAAAACTGACAATGCTTTCTCACTCTCTGGCATGTGGGAAAAAAGAAAAAAGTTAGTTTAATAGCAATATCGTCCCGGAACACTTTCGTTCTCCACGAATATGATATGCATACCACCACACTCAGGCAGATTGTAATTATTTCCGGTAGTCACAACGCTCTGTGCCAAAAACTAACAACGCATTTTCACTCTCTGGCATGTGGGAAAATAGAAAAAAATTAGATTAACAGCAATATCGTCCCGGAATACTTTAGTTCTCCCCGAGAATTGTGTGGATACCACCACACTCAGACAGATTATAATTATTTCCGGCAGTCACAGCGCTCGGTGCTAAAAACTGACAACGCATTTTCACTCTCTGGCACGTGGGAAAATAGAAAAAAATTAGTTTAACAGCAATATCGTCCCGGAACACTTTCGTTCTCCCCGAAAATGTTGTGCATACCACCACACTCAGACAGATTGTAATTATTTCCAGCACTCACATCGCTCTGTGCCAAAAACTGACAATGCATTTTCATTCACTGGAATGTGGGAAAAAAGAAAAAAATTAGTTTAACAGCAATATCGTCCCGGAACACTTTTGTTCTCCCCGAGAATTGTGTGCATACCACCACACTCAGACAGATTATAATTATTTCCGGCAGTCACAGCGCTCTGTGCCAAAAACTGACAACGTATTTTGACTCTCTGGCATGTGGGAAAATAGAAAAAAATTAGTTTAATAGCAATATCGTCCCGGAACACTTTCGCTCTCCCCGAAAATGATGTGCGTACCATCAAACTCAGACAGATTATAATTACTTTCAGCAGTCATAGCACTCTGTGCCAAAAACTGATAATGCATTTTCATTCTCTGGCATGTGAGAAAAGAGAAAAAAAGAGAAAAGAGAAGAAAAGAGAAAATTGTTTAACAGCAATCGCGTCCCGGAACTCTTTTGTTCCGGAATACGACGAGAGTGAAAATGTTCCGGGACGAAATTGCTATTAAACTGACTTTTTTCTACTTTCCCACATGCCAGATAGTGAGAATGCATTGTTAGTTTTTGGCACAGAGCGATGTGAGTGCCGGAAATAATTACAATCTGTCTGAGTGTGGTGATATGCACACAATTCTCGGGGAGAACGAAAGTGTTCCGGGACGATATTGCTGTTAAACTAAATTTTTTATTTTTTCCCACATGCCATAGAGTGAGAAAGCATTGTCATTTTTTGGCACAGAGCGCTGTGAGTGCCGGAAACAATTATAATCTGCCTGAGTGTGGTGGTATGCACATTTTCGGGGAGAACGAAAGTGTTCCGGGACGATATTGCTATTAAACTAACTTTTTTCTTTTTTCCCACATGCCAGAGAGTGAGAAAGCATTGTCAGTTTTTGGCACAGAGCGCTGTGAGTGCCGGAAATAATTATAATCTGTATGAATGATTATATGTGCGTAATTTTCGGGAATTACAACTTTCTTATAATGTCATGTCATATTTAACACAAATTTATCTTTTATATGTATTTACATTTATTTTTAAGTGGTTTTTTGTTAAATAAAAGCTATTTTCAATTTTCGTTCTAAGAACGCTCGCAAACTTCAACGACGTGTTTTAGGGGCTTCTTCTTTTTCTGTGCAACTTCCATACTGTAAGGACATATTGTTCATTAGTTGAATCAGGTTATGTATCTATTCTTTTCGTACATTGCGTAAAAACAATTTAATTATTCACTACAATTTATTTATTACAAATGTGTGCACATAGCCTAATATATGTTATATATATTGTAAGTAATATATACATAACCTTGAATGTTTTTCTTCGGTATATGTGTACAAACAGCACAAACAGCTTCTTCTCCTTCTTTCGTAATCGGATTTCTTCAATAATCCGGAACAAACAACTTTACTTAAGCCGATTGAAATATTTTAAATCTTTCGCTATGATTGGTATGTAGATTATTGCGTCATCATTACCTCCTAGTTCCTCCGCAACTTGCGTTATATTCCCGAAGATGCGCGAAGAACAGACGACTCATAACGCAAGGTATTAACGTAGCTTATAGAATAGGTTTCTCAAGAATAATGCGTTGTGAGTTAACGCAAATTTCGTTAATGAAGTTATAACGTAAAGAAATTTCAGAATAAGCCTGCTGGTCTGTAAATATGAAACCGGAATTTGCCCATAGATGGCCTTAGCTGCCAATGTAGCTACCGTCAAACCGCGTCATTGGCGACATTTCCATTTGTTGACATCTAACAAAGATTTTCAACTCACAACAATACAAGTTTCATACAACAGCATAGTTTGTAATAGCGTTGAACATGTCGAATTTTGCGCCTGGAAGCTACGATTTGCGGACAGCATTGATTTTCTGTTACCATTTGAGGAAAACTGCTGCAGAATCGCATCGAATGCTTGTCGAAGCTTACGGTGAGCATACTCTTGGTAAATCACAGTGCTTTGAGTGGTTTAAAAAACTCAAACGTGGCGATTTTTACGTGAGAAACGGAAAACGTGGAAGACCACCGAAAAAGTTTGAAGACAGCGAATTGCAAGCATTGTTAGATGAGGATGACGCTCAAACTCAACAACAACTCGCGGATCAATTAAATCTGACACGAGGAGCTGTCTCTGTTTGAAAGCCATGGGAAAGATCCAGAAGATGGGAAAATGGGTTCCACATGAACTGAATGCAAGATAGCAGGAAAACCGAAAAACCATTTGCGAAATGCTGCTCGCCAGGTATAAAAGAAAGCCATTTCTCCATCGAATTGTGACTGGCGATGAAAAATGAATATATTTTGATAATCCAAAGCGTAAAAGGTCATGAATAACTCCAGGCGAACCATCGACATCGACTGCAAGGCCAAATCGCTATGGACGGAAGACAATGCTCTGTGTTTGGTGGGATCAGAAGGGTGTGAGCTATTATGAGCTGCTAAAATTTGGCGAAACCGTTCATACTGAACGCTACCGACAACAAATGATCGATTTGAATCAAGCTTTGCGTGAAAAATGACCAGAATATCAAAAAAGGTAACACAAAATGATTTTGCTTCATGATAATGCACCATCACACACAGCAAAACTGCTCAAGGAAACGATTGAGGCGTTTAGTTGGGAAATACTTTCGCATGCAGCTTACTCACCAGACTTGGTTCTGTCCGATTACTACTTATTTGCATCGATGGGACACGCACTTGCTGAGCAGCGCTTCACTTCTTACGAAAATGTACGAAAATGGCATCCACAAATTGTCAGACAAGTGGGAAAAATGTATAGCTAGCGATGGGCAATACTTCAAATAAAATATTTTTTATCATTTTCATACAATAAACGTGTATTTTCTATACGAAAATTCCGATTTCATATTTACATACCTGGTATTATATTAAGACATTCGCAATGTTAGCAAGCTCATGCACTTTACTTGTCAATCATTTAAAACTTTGTGAGTTTTTTCGATGATTTCCTTAGTAGCGGTTTTTGGACGACTTAAACATAGATTCTCGAAAAAGAAATGGCCACGTTGGAATTTAGCAGCCTATTTCTTCACTATTGAAAATAATCAATCTCGTTTTTTATTTCCGTTGGCGTTAAACCTTTTAAAACAAAGTATTTCATCACTGCGCGACATTCGATTTTATCTATTTTTCTAGAAACAATTGTTTACTTTACTCGATTACAACAAATAAATTACTGAACTGCATCTGTCTGAAACGTTACGATAGGCCTTGTGAAGAATAAAACCTGAAAAAAACCACAGCCATTTGATACTCCTGGCACCATCTCTGTGTCAGGCCAAGAACTTTTCGAATTACCTTTGTACATTGAAGGATAGATTGATGAAAAAGATAAGAGCCTCACTATAGTGGCTTTCAATAGAGTTAAATAAAAATTAAAGTATTGTAACAATTGTTTTATTAGTTGCATAAAATTTTAAGATAAATTCAGGATAATGATAATCATAAAATTGATCTATAAATAAAATAGAATTAAAATAATAGAATAAAATGTAAGATTATCGCTGTTGTATATATCTATTACCTTAGTTTCTCGTGAGAAATCAATATATAACGAGATATGTTCCATTGGAATATATTCCGTTAGAATATATTCAATATACTCCATTTTTTTGGTGCACTTAACGATTATTTCGATGATAGTCATGACGATGGCAAATAATTTTCTCGGTTGACGATTGCTCTACTCAGGTGACAAAATTGTCGTAGCTCAATTTATTTAATTTGATCATTATGCGCATCGCGTGCGCGTGAGAGAGAGAGAGAGAGAGAGAGAGAGAGAGAGAAAGAGAGAGAATATGCGCCACATCTCGATTAATTAGCGTTCAATCATAATTACCGGCCATTGCAACCGTGCCACCAACGAACCAGCAACGATACGATTTCGTTCGGTCGTCGATGATCGGCACATTGTTATACTATTTATCAAAATCGCGATAATACCGATCAGATCAACGCCGACCAGATGATCGAGCAATTATCATCAGACCTGCATTAATCGAAAGCTTCTCGCTGATTAATCTAAATGCGAATTAAATTCAGTCGTGGGGCTAGTAAGTTACCGACTTTCAGGATTTATTTCATTACGTCCTTCTTATGCTGAAACTCATTGAAAAGAGATCCTTTCTAACCGTTCCATTGTTCAATCCTGGATCTACTTTGTTGCAATTTCAAACATAAAACTTTAATTATTAAAATATATTTAATATATTATATAGTTAACACGCGTGTGTGCGTTTCGTACCGGTGAGCCATGGCTTTTCGTTTAGACTATTTGATGTTTTCGTCCTAAAACAATGCATAATCATGAAATACTTTTATAATTATTATGAGATACATATTATTTAACAAATAAAATTTGTCTAATAAAACTAAGGTTATAAGTACTTTACGCGGCGGCGTGAACAAGTTATGTAATAGAATCAGGGACGGATATATCAATATCTGAATAGAATTAAAACTTTGTTAGCTCAAAATCGTCTTTATATAATTGGATATCTCTGAAGTATTTAATATTAATTGCTAGTATTTCTCTTACTAGGTGCGCAACTAAGTTCCCGAGTTTCACACATGGATGGCGCTAACGACACATGTAATCGACATATATGTCTGAAGTTGTGTTTTTTTTATAGCTTGGACATCTGTTAACAATAACCAGTCGTAATACTAACACATATCGCAACGCAAAAATATTTTTCTAACAACGAAGATGTCGAGTTTTGTGCCAAATAAACAGCATTTGAGGGAAGCTTTGCTTTTCCGCTTTAACTTGAAAAAAAGTGCAGCTGAAGCACGTCGTTTACTTGAGGAGGCCTACGGCGAACATGCACCATCGAAAACAACCTGTGAAGATTGGTTTAAATGCTTCAGAAGTGGCGATTTCGACACTGAGGACAAGGAGCGCTCCGGAAAACCAAAAACGATTGAGAACGCCGATCTGCAAGCGTTATTGGATGAAGATGATACGCATACGCAAGATCAACTTGCGGAGGCATTAAACATGACTCGCCAAGGTATTTCCAAACGTTTACATGCCATGGGAAAAATTTCAAAAGAAAGGAAAATAGGTGCCGTATGAGTTGACAGAGAGACAGATGGAAAATCGAAGAGCCACTTCCGAAATTTTGCTATTGCAGCATGAAAGAAAGAGTTTCCTGCATCGAAATGTTACTGGCGATGAGAAGTGGATATATTTCGAGAATCCCAAACGCAAGAAATCGTGGCTTTCACCTGACGAAACATCAATATCGACGGCATGACCAAATCGCTTCAGAAAGAAGACAATGCTCTGCATTTGGTGGGACTAGAAAGGAATCATGTACTATGTTGTATGTGTGAGCTGCTGAAACCGGGCGAAACTGTCAATGGGCATCGCTACCGACAACAACTGATCAATTTGAACTATGCATTGCTCGAAAAACAGCCAGAATGGGACACGAGACACGAACGAGTGATATTGCACAACGCTGCGTGCCATCGCACTTCCATCGTCCAGAACACCATCAAAACGCTGAAATGGGATCTACTATCGCACCCGCTATATTCGCCAGACGTGGCCCCTTCCGATTATCACTTGTTCTGGTCGATGGCACATGGCTTGGCTGGGCAACACTTGGCCAATTTCGAAGAAGTGAAAAATTAGTTGGATGAATGGTTTCGGTCCAAAGACGCGTCGTTTTATCGTCGTGGTATTCATGTACAGGTTGCGTGAAAAGTTCGCGGAGTGAAACTGAAATAAAGAATACCAAATTCTAAAAATGATTTTATTCTTCAATACAGTCTCCATTAACTTCAATACACTTAGCCCAATGACTCTCCAATAATTTTATTCCATTGCGGAAGTATGTTTCTAGAACGTCTGCGAAATATGCCTCTACGGCTGCTTCTTCATTCGACAAAAAATACTTTCCACGGAGGAATTGTTTCAGGTTTCGGAACAGATAGAAGTCGCTGGGTGCAAAATCTAGCGAATACGGTGGATGATCAAGCAATTTGTATTTCAATTCATTGAATTTAGACATTGACAAAACACTTTTGTGAGCAGGTGCGTTGTCTTGGTGAAAAATGATTTATTTGTGCTGCAAACCAGGTCATTTCTCACGAATTTTTGCGTCCAATTGATCCAAAAGGTTACAACAATATTCAGAGTTAATTGTTTTACCTTTTTCCAGATAGTCAATTAACAAAATCCCTTTAGCATCCCATAAAACTGATGCCAAAACCTTTTTTGCCGATCTTTCATGCTTTGTTTGCTTTGGAGCTGAACATCCACCTTCAGTCCACTGTAAACGTTCCTGTTTCAATTTAGGATCATAGTGATAGATCCAAGTCTCATCCATAGTTATAAAACGACGCACAAAGTCGGTTTTATTCTTCTTAAAACGATCCAAATGACGCTGAGAAATTTGCTTTCCAGCGAGTTTTTGTTGAATTGTTAACGTATGCGGCACCACTTTTCCAAACACCTTTTTCATTTGTAATTCTTTATGCAAAATATGCCGTATCCGTTCATCTGAAATGCCTACGATATGAACAATTTCACGCGTAGTCACACTTGGATCTTCAGAAACAATAACATGTATTTGCTCAATGATTTCTGGTGTTGATGCGCTTTTTGAATGTCCACTGCGTAGATCATCTTCAATGCTTGTACGACCACGTTGAAACTCAAGTGTCCATTTACAAACCATTCTTTTTGAAGGAGCAGATTCCCTTAACACATCTACCATCTCGGAATGAATTTCCATTGCCTTTAAATCTTTTTTAACAAAGAACTCAATCACTGCACGCTGTTTCAAATTTTCCATTGCAAACAAATATACTGACACGTCAACTTCAATTGGCTTGTAAATACAGAAAGAATTGACAGATGGAAATGAAACCTAACCTAGGTTCATGTGAAGAGTGATTCTATATAACCGACTACAATTTATAATTCTACCATTTACTTATAGATGCCGCTCCGCGAACTTTTCACGCAACCTGTATTACCAGAGAGATGGCAGAAATGTGTAGCTAGCGAGGGACGATACTTTGAATAAACCATTTTTTGTATTTCTCTTGAAATTTTCCATTTTTCATTGATCAAAAAACCCGGAAACTTAGTTGCGCACGTAGTAAATATCCGAAAAATAGTTTTATTATATGAAGAAAGCGACCTTTCGTTACGGAAAAGTGAATTGATTCTTCATTCTATTAATCAATGAAATGTTTGTATATTTTCATACTTTGTTTCAAAACGTGCAAAAGAAGGTATAAATAGATTACAATTCACATCGTCATCCAGATCTTGGCCGCTCTTTTGACTCCACGAAAACGCGTTACTATGTCTGCGTCTTTTTTTTCATCGTCTTTTTTTTCATCGTCTCGATTACCCACGGCGTGACAGCCACCGTGTATATAAGCATTGTCAGTGATGCGGAAATCTTTATCGGCAATTTGTTCGTCGGAGACAGTCGGTGTATGTGCTTTCCTCCAAATAAGTATTTCCAGTTGGAGGGCTAGGCGGGACACTTGGCAAGCGTCGCCGATGCATAAAGATCGAGCACCGCGCCGATTCTAAATTATCACGTACCGAGACGGCAGGGACATAAGATCTACGTGTACGCCGGTCGAATGCATACTGGGTGTCCGAAATTTAATTTATTTCTATGTGTTTTTAAACGTTCCGAAAAACTACCTAAGGTCTGACTAAAGATTCGACGAAAGAACAGCTCTGTAACTGAAAATAAAAATAGAAAAGTCTCAGAAAAGAGAAGTAATTCCCTCTTTTACTGATAGGCCTTTTTAACAATGTAATATATATTATATAATGTTACATAATTAGGTTAATGAGAAAGAAATTGAGAGATTAAGAAGAAAATAAGGAAAAAAATATCACAAGAAGCGATGAAAGACAAGAAAGATCTGCAAAACTTAATAAGAAAAACAACGGGGATTGTGACTTATCTTTTCTTGAATCATGATGAGAGTGATGAGTTAATTATCATGAATAATAAATAATTGTAATAATGATCAATATTTTTTTTTCAACGAGCAACGATACTTTTACTTTTATTGGGAAAGTGACTTTCCCAACGCTAACTGTCAATACTTAGCTGACAATTGTACTCTTCCATTGACACGGATGGGGAGAATCGAACACCCGGTACAGATGTGCGCGTACATATATATAAAACCGATCTCGTTCCCTCGAGGCTTCTCCTTCGTCGGGTGCTAGACAGCGGTTGGGAAAATCCAATCGCTTCCCGGCGATATACGTCTTTGTAACTCGATAAGTCGCCCGAGTAATGCGACCGAAGGAATGACCGGGGGAAAATTTCGTCGCGGGGTCGACGCAGGGCGACGGGGTAGCGGTGGCGACAGCCTTCGAACACGCGGTGTTCTATGGGACGAAATCAAAATCCAAAAATCTTATACCGCCGTAGACGTTCGGCCGTTCATGCACGCGATAACGCAACCGTTAAATTGGGACGATCGGCGTCATAGTCACGCAAATTCTGCTTTCAAGGAAAAGGCATGTCGGATTTCGCGAACTGGATTGATCGCATACGATACCATAATGGGCTACTATATATATATATGGGATACTAACAACTTTTATGTGTCTCTGTATTAATGCAACATATTGAAAACAAAAGGCTTGATATTTTTTATTATAATATTTATATGTACAGGGTGTTCCGGTACGGCCGGATAACTCTTAAAATATTGGTTATCGCAAAAAAATTTCTTCGACAAAAGTTGCAAGGAATAAAAAAAGTGGCCTTCAATGGTGACCTTGACCTTTGACCTTGAGGTAACCTTCAAGGTCAAATGAAGGTCAACCCCGTTTTCTCAAATAGAAGTATGTATTTTTGATAGGAGAAATAAAGACATACTTGGACGTAATTTTTTATGCTCTTTCGATTTCCGCTATCAAAAACACATGTTTCTATTTGAAAAAACGGGGTTAACCTTCATTTGATCTTGAAGGTTACCTCAAGGTCAAAAGTCAAGGTCACCACTGAATACCTTTTTTTATTACCCTACAACTTTTGTCAAAGTAGCTTTTTACGATAACTGATATTTAAAAAGTTACTCGGAACTTTTTGAACACCATGTATATACAGGCGTGTACAAAATTAAGTGGAAATTAAGTGGACACTGCATAAATTTTGGCAAAACCTGTGTTTCATTTCAATCTTGTAAATAAATTTTAAATTCTGAACATAAAATATTCTTGTTGATATGAAAGAACATTAATTTAGTATATATAATTGTAAGAACAGTGTTTCTGTAACTGTTTACATATATTTATTCTATTTATAGTTAGCATTTAGACCTTGGACAAAATTAAGTGGACAAGCAGAAAATATTATATTCAAAGTAGAACAATGTAAACAAACGTTGAGCTTTGCCTAATATGTGATGTTATTGCGTCCTCGGTGTATGTACAATACATTGATCCTTGTACCAGTACAATCAAAGTTAACAAACAGACATGTCTAAGCAAAGAAAAGAGTTTTCCGTTCATTTGCGAAATCTGATTATTTCAGACTGCAAAAATAAGCTAAGTTATCGTAAATAGTCGAGAAATATAAAGTTTCGAAAAGCGCAGTTTATAAAATTTATACAAAATATTTACAATACAGGGTGCACGATTTATCTGAAGACATTGAAATATCTCGAGAACTATGTATTGGATAAAAAAAAGTGGTTAATAAAAGTTGTTAGTCTCTAAGGGGGACATCCAATGATACCAAACTCGACCTCCCACCCCACCCCCTGGGGGTGGGGGTTGGGGGCAACTTTGAAATCTTAAATGGAAACCCCCATTTTTTATTACAGATACGGATTCTACCCTACAAAATACGTAAATTTTGTCCGAAACTTTTTTTTTGATTCGTGACAGATGGCGCTATAATCGCAAAAAATTATATTTTCCGCAATTCTCCAGAAATGATCATTGGATTGAGAAATAAAAAATACCTGTTGAATATTTTTAAAGAACATAATAAAAGTTATTCCGCCCCCATCCTCTCGGGGTAGGGTGGGTGATAACGTTCAAATCTCAAATGGAGACCCACATTTTTCATTGCAGAATTAGATTGTACGTGAAATTTTTGTTGAAACAATTTTTTTCATTCGTGATAGATAGCATTGCACTGCCTTTTATAATAAGCCGTAGTTCGCCATACACCCACAGTGGCGCGTCGAGCAGTTCCCTCTTCGATTCGGGTTCCCACTTGAGATTTGAACGTTACCACCCACCTTACCCCGAGAGGATGGGGGGGGAATAACTTTTATTATGTTCTTTAAAAATATTGAACAGGTATTTTTTATTTCTCAATCCAATGATCATTTCTGGAGAATTGCGGAAAATATAATTTTTTGCGATTACAGCGCCATCTATCAACGAATCAAAAAAAAAGTTTCAGACAAAATTTACGTATTTTGTGGCGTAGAATCCGTATCTGCAATAAAAAATGGGGATTTCCACTTAAGATTTCAAAGTTGCCCCCAACCCCCACCCCCAGGGGGTGGGATGGGAGGTCGAGTTTGGTATCATTGGATGTCCCCCTTCGAGACTAACAACTTTCATTAACCACTTTTTTTTATCCAATGCATAGTTCTCGAGATATTTCAATGTCTTCAGATAAATTGTGCACCCTGTATAATACTGTTGAAAATGTACTGTTGACATGGTCAGGAATGGAGACGTAACACAAGTGCATACAATGACAGAAGAATTGTGAGAGAAATTCAATGTAACCCATCGACAACATCACGAAGAATTGTTGAACAACTACAATTAAACATATCTTCAAGAACTGTGAGACGAAGATTAAAAGAGGTGAGTTTAAAGAGTTGTATAAGTAGATGTAAAGCATATATTAATAAAGTGCATAAAAGAAACGTTTAGCTTTTGCAAAAAAATATGTAAATGAGCCATTATCATTCGGGAAACGAATAATATAGAGCGATGAAAGTAAATTTGAATTATTGAATAAAAAAGAAAGAGCATACGTGTGGAGAAAACCGAATGAAGCTTTAAAGTAGCAATATGTTGTATCAACAATCAAGTATGGAGGAGATGCAATAATGCTATGGGCTTGTTTTTCGTGGTATGGGATTGGAAATTTAGTAGCTATAGATGGAATCATGAATGCTGATAAATATATTGGGATTTTAAATGAAAACTTAGAAGAATCAATTCTAAAAATGGATCTCGATAAGGAATGGATGTTTCAGCAAGATAATGATCCGAAGCACACAGCAAAGAAATCGAAACAATTTTTCCAGAATTTTAAAATAGAAGTTCTTGAATGGCTTCTACAAAATCCAGACCTTAACCCAATCGAAAATTTATGGAGTTTACTGGATGCCCAGAGATTCCATTAGAAAAACATAATAATAAAGAAGATTTTTAAATGAATTGCAACTAAAATTTCAAAGAACTGATGAACATCTGCAAAAACTTATTGGAAATATGCGACGACGTTTACAAAAAAAGCAGTAATGAAAGCAAAAGGCTACAATACAAAATATTAATATTTACTTTCTATAGTGTTCATTTAATTTTGACCATGTGCAATTTTATGTTATTATCATTAATCAATAAAAATTCAAATATATTGTTTGTTACAATTGGTTTTTCTTTATATTTTGTCAAATTATACATCGTTAATTTAAATAAGCAAAAAAGGTTTGATTTTTCGACATTATTAGTTAAATTAAATTAACCTTTCGTTATTTATGATACCTGTCCACTTAATTTTGTCCACGACTGTATATGCACTGGCGGATTCTAAGGGAGGTTTTGGGATCAAACCCCCCCTTCCAAATTAAAAATAATCAGTTTTATTACATCTGTTTAAAAAATTTAGGTAAAATGGTACAGGCCGATTAACACACAGGCGCCCGTGAATCGAAGTCTTATGTCTAGAATTCACTGTATCTAAACTGTTCAATTTCTTATATACAATATCCGCTGTTGCTTGCTGAGAGTATATTAATGATGATGAAAAACCTCAAAATTACAGCATTATTGTATTTACAATTTTATTAAAACCCCCTCCATTATCGACGTCAGGGTCCGCTAGTGTATACGAGGGCGGTCCGATAAGTACTTAGCCTCACCGCCCGATGGCGCCACTATCGCAAGAGAAATTTACTATCGTGTAGTACATTCTCGTAGACGGCTACTGTCGAAATTTCAGCCGAATCGGACTCGTAGTTTTGTTTTGATCGCGTGTGGAAGCGGGCGTGTCCGCGGATTTTAGAAAAATGAAAAAAGAGCAATATCGGTCGGTGATTCGATTCTTGTTTTTGGAAGGGAAATCGCGCAGCGAAATCAAATAGCGCTTGGATGCTGTGTACGGTGACTCTTCTCCTTCGATGGCGACCGTCAAAAATTGGTTTAACGAGTTTCAACGTGGTCGCACGTCGGTTTTTGATGAGCCACGCCCAGGTGCCCCGAAAACGGCTACCACGGAGGATAACATGACAAAAATCCACGATCTCGTATTGGCAGACCGCCGATTGAAGGTGCGCGAGATAGCTGAGACAGTAGGCATCTCAAAAAACCGCGTGGGTCATATCCTGCATGAAATTTTGGGCATGAGAAAGCTGTCGGCGCGATGGGTGCCGCGTTTGCTCACTCCGGACAACAAGCGCAACCGTGAGACCACTTCAGAGCAGTGTTTGACGCTGTTTAAGCGCAATCCGAAGGAATTTCTGCGTCGTTTCGTGACCGTCGATGAAACATGGATCCACTGGTACACACCAGAGACGAAGGAACAGTCGAAACAGTGGACTTCACCCGGCGAACGTGCTCCGAAGAAGACGAAGACTGTCCTATCGGCCGGAAAGGTGATGGCCACCGTTTTCTGGGATTCACAAGGTGTGATCTACATCGACTACCTGGAGAAGGGCAAAACGGTCACAGGGCTGTACTTTGCCGAATTATTGGGCCGATTCGACGCCGAATTGCAGAAAAAACGGCCCCATTTGGCGAAGAAAAATGTGCTCTTCCATCATGACAACGCACCGGCTCACACCTCCGCTCTCGCCACAGTCAAATTGGTCGAATTGGGCTACGAACTGCTGCCCCATCCACCGTATTCTCCAGATTTGGCCCCGTGCGACTTCTTTTTGTTTCCAAACTTGAAAAAGTCACTCGCCGGGCAGAAATTTGAGTCGAATGAGGAGGTCATCGCCGCCACGGAGGCCTACTTTGCAGACCTTGAGAAAACGTATTTTTCAGACGGGTTAAAGAAGTTGGAACATCGCTGGGTCAAATGTATCGAGCTAAAAGGAGACTATGTTGAGAAATAAATCGCCACTTTTCCAAAATTTTCGTTTTTCTTTTGTAGGCTAAGTATTTATCGGACCACCCTCGTATATGTATATACCGAGTGTTTTAGACCACACGGATCACCCAATATTTTCGTTAACGCGACATTTTAGAGAAAAATATTTCAGACAAAAGTTATAGGGCTTCAAAGAACCTATTCACTGACGCTATGAATTTGACCTTGGAATAATCTTGAAAAGTCCAGTCAATAGCAACATAAAATCTTAAATGGATATCCCAATTTTTTATTACACCATCTTCTTTTAGCAATTAATTTGAACAACTTTGGTTTGGAACATTTTTTTATTTACTTAATATTTTTTGAGATATTTAAGAAAAACTTGATAATCTTTTCAATATTTAACTCACGATATTTCGCTAACTATTTGTCAGAAGAAAAAGTGGTATTAGATTTTTTTGCTCTATTTAGTCTCAAGAATATATTTTTATAATAGCGCCCAGACTTTTGTCAACTTTGATTTCTGGAAATTTTGAAATCATCAATTTAAACAAATTCAGGGCGCAATTGGAATAATATATTCTTGAGATTAAATAGAGCAAAAAAGTCTAGTATCATTTCTTTTCTGACAAATAGTTACCGAGATATCGTGAGTTAAATATTAAAATAGTTATCAAGTTTTCCTTAAATATCTCAAAAAATATTAGGTAAATAAAAAAATGTTTCAGACAAAAGTTGTTCAAATTAATTGCTAGAAAATTAATGCTAGACAAAGATGATGTAATAAAAAAGTTTGGGTATCTATTTAAGATTTTTATGTTGATCTTGACTGGATTTTTTAAGGTTACCCCAAAGTCAAATTCATAGCTCCAGTAAATAGATCTTTTGAAGCCCTATAACTTTTGTCTGAAATATTTTTCCCTACAATGTCGTGTTAACGAAAAAATCGGATGACCCAGATGGTCTGAAACACCCGGTACATACAGGGTGTCCCAAGTTTTTCCGTACAAACTTTAGTAGAATGTTCTATGAGCAGAAATAAAAAAAAATGTTATATAAACATAGGTCTCAAAATGCTTTATTAGAAAGTTATAGCAAAACATAAAATTTTACGTTGAAGAAGTGAGTGTACATAAGTAAGTGGTACGCCGTTAAATGATGTTTATCTTATCCGCTTCTTCTTGTTGTGTTTACTGTTTGAAATAGTTGAAGGTGATCATGAAAACTATAAAATCAACTAAATCAAGAAACACGGTAGTCTTTCGCGAACTGTCGAGTTACGAGTATTTCAGATTATTCGCTAGTAATAACAAACAGTGAACATTGTCTCAAAATGCCGCGAGTTTTCACAAACGAAGAATACACGGATATTCATTATGTACGGTTTGTGTGCAGGAAATGCAAGGGCTTCTACTAGATAATATGAACGAAGATTCTCTAACAGAAGAGTGCCGCATCACACAGTCTTTACCAATGTTCATTTGCAATTACGTTCGACGGGTACATTTCGTCCGTTGGCAGAATGTGGAGCTATACGTAATTATCGTCGTTCTCAAAGAATTCTTAATATGTTTAATAATGATCCTACTACAAGTATTCGACGAGCGTCATATCAGCTCCAGCTATCCCGAAGTATGGTTTGAAGAACATCGTGAACTGATAACAGGTACCCGTATCATTTCACACCGGTACAAGTACTTTTGCCAACCGATCACGAAAAGCGAACACAATTTTGCGAATGGTACGTGCAACAAATACAAGAAGATGATTTTTTCCCATCAAGAATACTATGGATTGACGAGGCTACATTTACGAGAGGTGATGTTTTCAATTTTCGTAACAACCATGTATCGTCACATGAAAATCCATACGCTGTTCGAGAAACAGCTTTTCAACATCAGTTCAGCTATAATGTATGGATGGGCATGTACAACGACTAATGGTAAAATTGTTAAAACGCTAATTGGTTCACATTTCTTGCCAGAACGTTTAAGTGCACATTCTTTTTTAAACTTTCTTAACAATGATTTAGCAATTGCTCTCGAAGATGTACCTTTACTATCTCGCTAACACATGTGGATACAGTTAGATGGATGCCCAGCACATTACGGAAGACAAGTACGACAGTGGTTAAACGGACATTATACCGAAAGGTGGATTGGTCGAGGAAGTCCGATATCTTGGCCTCCAAAATCACCAGATCTTACGCCATTCTTCTACTTGTGCCAGACTTCTACTTGTGGGGGACAATGAAAGAAAAAGTTGATCGAACACAAATCATGTTAAGAAATGAACGAATACAAAGAATTATCGACGCAGCTGCAAAGATAAAATAAAATCCGCAAGAAAGTTTTAGGGTGATAAATTCAGTAGTATATTGATAGCTTGTATTGACATGGGCGGACGGCATTTTGAAATGCGAACTTAAGTGAAATTGTTTCTTACATTTTGTATTTTATTTTTGCTATAACTTTCTAATAAAGCATTTTGAGACCTATGTTTATATAACATTTTTTTCTTCTTTCTGCTCATAGAACATTCTACTAAAGTTTGTACGGAAAAACTTGAGACACCCTGTATATTAGGTTGTCTAAAAAGTATTGAGCCTTTAAAGGTTAAAATTGAGAATACATTTATTGTTATTTGAAAATGACATTATGAAACCACATATGCACCATTTTGTACGGTGACCTTCTGCCATTTTTCCCGCAACACTATAAATCCATCACTATAGAACTTCTGTGGTTTCTGGTCAAAAAATTGTGACACGTGGTTTTCACAAGCCTTTTTTGAAACTAACTTAACACCATTCAAGGAGTTCTGCAGAAACCAAAACAAATGATAGTCTGATGGTGTCAGGTCCGGGCTATACGGTGGATGTATTAAAACCTCCCAGCCAAGTTCTTTCAATTTCTGATGAAGGTCGTTAAAGATGTATGCGGTCTGGTATTGTCAGCATGATATACGACACCCTTTCTGTTGACCAGTTCCGGCCATTTCTTTTGAATTGATAGGTGCAATCACGCTAATTGTCGACAGTACAGGTCCGAGTCTATCGTTCTGCCTGGCGGCAGCAGCTTGTGATGCACGATGCAATCCCACCCTTCCAATCCCATCAAACACATAGCATAACCTTCCTGAGCGTCAGTGTGAGCCACAGACTGTGGAGCTTTTCCTCGCTTCGACCACGATCTTTTTCGCACATTGTTGTCATAGGTTATCTACTTTTCGTCACTCGTGATCAACCGCTTCAGAAATGGCTCGATTTCGTTACGTTTCAGTAGAGATTTGCAGATAGAAATTCGATCGAGTAAATTTATTTGAGTTAGATCATGTGGCACCCAAACATCGAGCTTCTTTTTATAGCCAGCTTTCTCTAAATGGTTTAACACTGTTTGGTGATGGATGTTTAGGTTGGCGATGTCATGACCGCTTACATGCCAGTCTTGCTCAACTTTTGCCAGAATATCATTCACTTTTTCTGTGATTGGTCGCCCACTGCGAGGAGCATCTTGGACAGCGAAATTTCCTTGCAAAATCTAATCGAGCTTTCTTATTTTTTGCACTAATTAATGGTTTTTTTACATCAGCACGTCCTAAAAGGTCTATTTCCTTTAGACGTCGAGATATTGTACTTCGACTAATATCAGCAAGATTTTCTTCTCATAATTCTCGAGAAATATCCATGGCAGTTTTTCTAACATCTGGTATCGACTTTTTTTTAATTATTTTATCGACGCGCTTTGTAAAGGGTGTTCCAAAATTCATGCAAAAAGTAATTTTGATAGAAAACACAGGTCTATAATTAAAAATTGTAAATTATTTATTAATTCATAAAATATACAGTATAGGGTTATGTATGGAATAGTATATCGGGTAAATAGCCTTCACGGCTTTGCTGGCACATATGCACTCTTTTGTTGAAATTTTCCATGATCATAATTTTGCATAAATGTGGCTGAATTTCGTTGATACAGCGCTCAATTTCTTTCTTCAAGGCGTGGGTGGTCGTAGGCTTGTTGGCATAAATCTTAGACTTCAAAAAACCCCAAAGAAAAAAGCCCAACGGCGTTAAATCGTACGATCTGGGCGGCCAAATCTGATCACCAAAACGGGAAATTGCACGACCAGAAAATGACTCATGCAGTAATTGAATTGTTTCTCGGGCTGTATGGCATGTATGTGACACCGTCTTGTTGAAACCACATATCGTCCACATCCATATCTTGCAATTTAGGCACAAAAAACTAGTTTATCATGTCGCGATAGCGAGCACCATTAACTGTTGTTGTCTAACCAGCCGCATTTTCGAAGAAGAATGGTCCGATGATGCCTGCAGCCCAAAATCCGCACCAAACAATGACACGTTATGGATGCATTTGTTTCTCAACAATCGTGGATTTTCTGAACCCCAAATGCGACAATTTTGTCGATTAACCAAGCCATCAAGATGAAAATGAGCCTTATCGCTGAAGATGATTTTGTTCGAAAAATCAGCATCCACTTTAAAATATTGCTCAACAATGAAAACGCGTTGTTCTTTCATGTAGTACTCCATTTTAAAAACTCTAAACTGTCAGCTGTCACGCTGTCATTTTTTTTCGTTGGCAACACTACCGCACAAATGGCGCAAAATTCAAATCTTGCCTGAATTTTGGGACACCCTTCAGTTTTGCAAAGTCTATCGTTTCGTGGTTTATCAGCTAAAGAGTTCGTCAACTAATATTTAGCAATAATCCTATTTACAATACTTTTGTCAATTAGTAAGCAATTAGCAATTTCGCGAAAAACCTTTCCTTGTTGAGAAAGATTAATCATGGCTTTGCATAACTGAAGACTTATATGTTTCAGCATTGCGGTAGACAATAGACTGAAACTTAGTTAAAGCAAATATTTACGAAGGAGTTTCATAAGAAACGTAAACAAACCGGGCTCATAAAATCATAACAAGAATACGGCTCAATACCTTTGAACACATCTAAATTGTTACGTCTTGCGGACTCCGCGCACTCTAGACTTCTTTTATAAATAAAGGAAATTGAATTTATTATTACTTATTATATGGCCGGATGCGCTCAGGCATGTTATCACACGACGCGATCTCTGGAAGTTTCGGTGCTCCGGAAATATTAATAATCTTGAACCAACTCCGATCTTGTTTCTCACGCGCTTAGTCAACGATAACAGTATCGCGACATCCTTCTTAGAAATATCGATATTTTCTTCTTAGAAATATCGATATTTTCTTCTTAAGATTGCTGCCACGTTTTTCTTAAACAAAAGACTCTCGAAATCCTCTTATTGCCATATGCATCCTATCTCCTACAAAATTATCTTAACCCCTTAGCTTACAATGACGCCCCAGAGGCGTCGCAAGGTTGTCGGACCAAACATGAATAAGACGCCTCAGAGGCGTCGCAAGGTTATCGGACCAAACACGAATAAGACGCCTCAGAGTCGTCGTAAGTCTACCGGGCGAAACATAAACAAGACATTTCAGAAACTTGGTGGGGCGGCCGTCCCAAATATGAATATTATGAATATTGTATTCATAAATATGAATATAATAGGTCACAGAGACATTCCAGAGGCGCGACGTTCAGTTACTTCTCATTCGCATTCGACGTTACATCGTATGTAAGAAGTATTATAAAATCACCCATTATAAATGTCTTCAAAAAGAAAAATTAGAATTGAGAACAGTGATGACATTGCTACCAGTAGTAGTGACAGTGGTAGTGACATTGTACGTTTCGTACGAAAAGCTACTAAGTAACTGGTGATTAGCGAAGAATCCGATAATGAAGATCATTATCAACCACCTGAGTTGTGGGTCTGGAAAAAAAACGAGAACCAACCAAAAATATGGCAATATATGGAAATTCCCGGAATAAAAGAGGCAACATTAGATCAGTTGAGTACAAGCAAAAAGGAAATGGGCGTTTTTAATATAATGTTTAATAGTATATTTTGGGAAAATCTTGTGACGGAGACAAATCTATACGCGAAACAAGTAATAAACAATGAAAATAAAAGAAGAAAAATTGATGAAGCTTGGTTTCCTGTTGACTGTGATGAACTAAAAATATATATTGCCCTATGTATAATTGCGGCTGAAGTGAAGAAACCTGCAATTCAAATGTATTGGTCTAAGAGGGCCGTTATTAGAACTCCAATATTTAGAGAAACGATGCCGTACAGAAGATTTTTACAAATAAGTAGATTTTTGCATTTTGCAAATAATAAGGTGGCCAATAGAAGTGATAAATTAAGCAAAATAAAACCCGTAATAAATTATTTTCATCAACAATTCCAAGAAATGTATACTATGCAAGAGGACATTGCAATTGACGAATCATTAATAAAATTTAAAGGACGCTTATCCTATAAACAATACAATCCGTCAAAAAGAGCGAGATTTGGTATAAAAGTTTATAAATTATGTGAGTCCAGTTCAGGTTACTGCTATAATTTCAAAATATACACTGGCCGTGACAAAATACATACTACAGAAAATGCATCTGAAACTGTGGTCAAAGAACTATCAAAGCCAATTTTACACAAAGGACACACATTATATTTGGACAATTGGTATTCTTCACCAAATCTTTTTGTAACTCTACTCAACAGTAAAACTAATGTCATTGGAACAGTGCGCGCAAACAGAAAAAATATGCCAAAAGATTTCTTGAAAACAAAATTAAAAAAAGGGGAATATGAAATGAGAAGCTGCAATGGATTACTGGCAATAAAATGGAAAGATAAACGAGACGTTTTTATTCTATCTACAAAACATACAACAGTAGCAATGACTGAGCAAATCAAATAGCAACACAATCCTACTTGGAAACCAAAGTGTATCGTCGAATACAACAAAGGGATGATAGGAGTTGATCGACAAGATCAAATGTTAGCGTGCTTCCCTCTGATGAGAAAGTGTATGAAGGGGTATCGCAAAATTTTCTTTTACCTGTTTGACATGGCTTTACTTAACTCTTTCATTTTGCATAACAAGATAAATATTAAAAAAAGACAGAAATATGCAGAATATAAGGTTAAAATAGCCGAATTATTATTGGAAAATACACCATTACCGGACTACAACCGTAAAGGACAGTTGTCAAATGGAGATTTACCACTAAGATTGCAGGCTCAACAGTGGAGTCATTTTCCCAAACATATAGATCCAACGCCGTCGAACCAACACCCAAAACGAAGATGTGTAGTTTGCACAAAGCATAAAAAACGCAGTGAGACAACGTAGGAATGCAAAAAGTGTAAAATTGCATTACATGTACCAACATGTTTTGAGAGATATCATACTATCAAAGATTACTAAATTTTTGTATTAAAATAAAAATGTTATTATTAATGGATTATTCAATTTGCAACAATAAATCTTTTTTTGTTTAATAATCTACTAACCGTAATTATTTATCAAACATCTTGCAAAGTTAATTGTACCGCGCACGTGTATATACAAATCATAGGAAGTTTGCGATTTGTACAGTTTCGAACGCTGAGCCAAGCTGTTTATGTCCCTGCGCGCGACCGACCTTGGTGTCGCTTTTGGCCCGCATAGTTGGAAATTAGATCGTAAGGGAAGGGGTTAAAGACACTGCAACGTATTCTTAACCCCCACCTCTAAAAAATATTCGAAGCATAGCCCTATGACCATATTTGGGCATGAAAATTAGATTTCCGAAACAATTCCCTAAATCCCCACTCTCTCAACCGAGTTGACGTTTTGAGAAAAGCCAAAAAGGCAAGACACTTCTCGACCGACCTGCATCCAGGACAGAAGCTTCTCTTCAGCACCCCTTCAGGGTCTCCTAACAATCTAGCCTACTAGTGGCTTAGACAGATCAGTGTTTCTCCAGTCGTTAATTATTCTGTACGATCTCGTGCATTTTTGGACCATCGTGAGCAATCCAGCAGAAACCAGCTTCCTATTCTTGGCGCAAAACTTGGATCATCCATCTTCACAGACACGCAGCAATTACACTCTTCATTTCCGACAAATAGCATAGATCCAGCAGTAAGTTATTTATACTTTCTTTTACCTGAGTGACCACTTTCTTTTCATTTTTCTTCTTTTCTTCTCTCTCTTTTCTTTTCCTTTTTCTTCCTTTTCTCTATCCCTCTTGGCATTCCTCCTTAATTGTTAAATCCGGTGTTAGTGGCCCAATCTTTTCGATCACAGTCGGACATAATGAACACGGAATTTTGCTCAGACCGCAATTGTTTATATATATATGTATACGTACACAGTTATAAATCTTACAAATTCTTTTTCATTGTAAACCCGCTTAATCATCGATAAAACAAGTTATTTGTAATTATAAGCCAATCTCGTTTTCCAACTATATAATTATTCTCAACAAAAAATTCTCTCTTCCCTTAACTGTTGCTCACGGTCCTATCCCAGGTAAAAGGATTCACAAGGAGATGACGCAACCTGTTTCATCGATTTCAACACGAGTCATAGCACACTCGATAGCTATGATGCCGTGTATAAACGCCCTAACATAATATGCGTGAATGCTTCTTTGTTTACGAGTAATTTGCAGTTAAAGTTTAGCTCGCGGAGCCGTGCCACACATAGGGCGCAAGTTACAACACTCTTTCACGAAGCGGCGTGGCTGAGCAGACAGAGGCTCCCGCGCTGCGAACACTTTTGCGCTGACGACGACGTTCGAGTCCCGTCGACGACTGGTTCGTTTTTTTTTCGTATGCAAAGACATGTAATAAATATTTTTATATTGTTCTTATGTATAATTCCTTTTTTTGTTTCTACGCTATTAATCAAGGCTAATTAGGAGAGTCAGGTCTTTCAAATATGAACACAACTTTTTTATTAATTACAATAAAATGTTTTTTTCGTGTAAATCTATTTCGCATAAATATTTCGCAGGAAAGAAATGGCCAGACAGTGATTATTTTATGTGAGAGAAACCCGAGAGCCGTTAGAACCGTTACAAGTAGAAAGGAATCCTCTTCCATTTCCCCTTCTCGCAGAGGGATTCTCATGTTTTTCTTTATAGCTTTTTCCTTATAGCTCGCTCGCTCCTCGTCGTTCGCGCTCGCTCGCTCTTCGTCGCGCTCGCTCGCCTCTTGTCGCTTGCACTCGCCTCTTGTTGTTTACGTTGCCCCTCGCCGCGCGCGCTTGCCTACCGTTACTCGCTGACTCCGCCTGTATCAAATGTCTATGTGTTTACTGCGGTCGCCCTCCGCTCTCTACGCGCTCGTTGGCTCACATGTTATAATTAATAACTCGATAACTATTGCCAATTTGACATTATGGTACATGACTTTTCTTCTCGGCTACATCCAATCTATCTCCAACTTTCGTCTGCATGATCAGCTATCAAACACCCTGTATACGAAAATTGAAAACATCACCTCTCGTTAATGAAGCCTCGTCAGTCCATAGTATTCTCGATGGGAAAAAATCATCTTCTTGTATTTGTTGCACGTACCATTCACAAAATTGTGTTCGCTTTTCGTGATCGGTTGGCAAAAGTTCTTGTACCGGTGTGAAATGATACGGATACTGTGGTGGGGGTATATCTCCCCACTGCAGAAACAAAGCCGGACTTGGCGATCCCGCCCATATTAAGGGGATCCTAGACAGGATCGGGGACTTGGTGCGCAAATGCCGTCCCCGACCTGTCGTGATTGCCGGGGACTTTAACGTCCACTCTGAGGAGTGGGGTTGTAGTCCCCGGCAGCGGGTTCCCAGGGGCGAGGTCGTTATCGGCTGGGCGGCGGGATTGGACCTACTGTTGCTAAACAGAGGGTCCACCGACACCTGTGTAAGGCCGAGAGGGGGGTCATTGATTTGACATGGGCCTACCTCTCGGCTGCCAGAATGGTCTCCGAATGGAGGATGGAGGTGGAGGGCAAGACTTTATCTGATCACAGATACATAGTCTGGACCCTCCACCTCCCCAAACCAAAACAGGTGTCGGCCCGCCGCCCCGGGGAGAGGAACTTTCCTCTCCCCAAAAGATGGGCCCTCAGTCGACTTGATGTGGACAGGTTTCGGGCTGCTGTCCTTGTGGCCACCTGGCACATAGAGCCAGGTGAGTGGGACCCCGGCCCCCAGGAGGGGGCTGGGGAGATAACGGGGATAGTGGCGTCGGCGTGCGATGCCGCTATGCCCCGTTCCCACCCCTGTCGGCGCCGGGCCGCATATTGGTGGTCGGAGGAGATTGCGAGGTTTCGCAGCGACTCCGGCCGCGCCAGACGGGCGTACACGCGGGCCCGGCGACGAGACAGGGATGCCACAAGGACAAAGGAGGATTACCTCGCCGCAAGGGTAGTCCTCCAGAAAGCCATAAAAAAGGCCAAGCGGGAAGCCTGGGAGCGATTGGTGAGCTCCCTGGACGACGATTCGTGGGGACGCCCGTACGAAAGGACGATAGGAAAGATTCGTCCTTGGGCGCCCCCGCAGACGGAGACGTTGGACCCCCGGGCTCTCGACGCGCTCTTGGACGCCCTCTTTCCGAGGGCGGAAGGGGATCCTCCCGTGATCCCTCCCCCAGAAATGGGGAAGAGAGACTGGGACGAGGGCCTGGAGGTCACTCCAGAGGAGCTTGCCAGGGCCCGGAGAAAGCTCGGCGGCAAGGGCAAAGCCCCTGGCCCCGATGTGATTCTGGACCGCGCCTGGGCTCTCGCGTTGGCCGAAGGAGACCTGTCCATGTGCAGGGTCTTGACCGGATGCCTCAAGGAGGGGGTATTCCCCCCAGAGTGGAGGAGGGCCAAATTGGTCCTCCTCCCGAAGGAGGGCAAGGAGCCCTGTAATGCGTCAGCCTACAGGCCGATTTGCCTGCTAGACGAGGCGGGCAAGATGCTCGAACGCATTATTGCTGACTGCCTCGTCCAGCACATGTCCTCGAGTGGGCTGGACCTCCACGACCGCCAGTACGGGTTCAGGCCCGGACGATCCACGCTGGACACGATCCAGTGGGTCCGGGACCTGACCCGGGCGGTCGTGGAGATAAGGGGCAGGGTGTTGCTGGCGGTGTCGTTAGACATATCAAACGCCTTCAACACCCTGCCCTGGTCGGAGATAGGACGGGCCCTCGAGCACTTCGGGGTGCCCGCCTATCTCCGGCGGATGATGTCCGCCTACTTCGGGGACAGAGACCTCGCTTTCACTAAAGAAGGCGGGGTTCAAGGGTGGCGCACGATGGAGCGCGGTGTCCCACAGGAATCGGTGCTCGGCCCCCTGCTGTGGGATATCGGCTTCGACCAGGTTCTTCGCACTCCTCTCCCTGACGGCTGCCACGTCGTCTGCTACACGGACGACACATGGAAGGGGAGACCTGGGGGAAAGCCCACCTCCGTGCGGAGATGGCATCGGTGGGAACCATCGGGGACCTGGGTCTCAAAGTGGCGCCCCTCAAGACTGAAGCCGTGTTTTTTCACGACGGCAGTCGAGGGACGCCGCCGGAAACCCAGGTCCTAATAGATGGCTTCCACGTCCACGTCGGGCCGACGATGAAATATCTCGGCCTGACGTTGGACAGCCGATGGGCATTTGGGCCTCATTTCAGGAAATTGGCCCCCAGGGTGCGCAAGGCGGGACTGGCCGTAGCCAGGCTGCTGCGCGCCCAAAGGGGCCCAGGATGGCAGGCTCGCCGCTTGTATGTCGGTGCGGTTCTCTCGATCGCCCTGTACGGGGTGCCCATATGGGCGCCCCAGTTGCTGGCCAGCTCAGCGGCCACGCGACTAATGAGACAGGCTCTAAGGTCTCTCATGATCAGGGCGATTCGGGAGTTCCGCACCGTGTCATACATGGCAGCGACCACCCTGGCCGGCTCCCCCCTGTGGAGCTCCGAGAAGAGGCGTATCCTTTACTGGCGGGTGAAGGAGCTCCGCGAGGGGTGAGAGCTGACGGCCAGGGACCTGAAGGCACTTATGACCCAGGCCAGAGACCAGACCCTGGAGCGGTAGGAAGGCGCGTTAGCCGACCCCCGAGGGTCCGGTCTCGCAACGGCCGAAGCTGTCCGCCCCTGTCTGTCCGAAGTGGCAGACAGGAGGGGGCGTGGAATATCCTTCCACCTGGTGCAGGTATTGACCGGGCACGGTTGCTTCGGGAGATACCTGCACCGGATAAGGAAGGAGCCCACTACTCGGTGCCACCACTGCCCCGAGCAAGAGGACACGGCGCTGCATACCCTGACTGCCTGCGCAGCATGGGACGAGCAGTGCCGTGTCCTGCTCGGGGCGGTAGATTGCCGGGATGGGGAGCTCTCGCTCCTGCACCTAGTGCGAGCTATGTGCGGGAGCGAGAAAGCCTGGGAAGCGGCGGCCTCCTTCAGCAGGGATGTCATATCCCGGAAGGAGACCGCCGAGTGGGAGCGTTGGCCCGGGGTGCGTCGTCGTAGAAGACGGCGAGGCCGGCGCTCCCCGGGGGGGGGATTCACAGCGGGTCCGAGGTGGCATCGGCCGAGGAGAGGCCGCTGATCTACACAGGTCGGCGCCTCCCTCGGCCACCTTGGGCCAGGCTCCGTCACTCGGGGGGGAATGAGGAGACTAGCTCCCACTCCCCCGAGTGATCGGGTAGAAAGGGACAAGGGGAGGTAGACAACTCAGTTGGGGCTGGGCTCACCTCCCCAATTCCCCCCCTAACTCAGAGCCGATGAAATTCGTGAAGTCTAGGATGGAGCAATGGGACATACTACTGTGATAAAAAAATAAGGTGAATTTTTCATTTAAACTTCGCGGGTACAATAAAATCATGAAATTATTTTTTTGTGGGTTGGTAGCACTGTCTTTGACATCTATGCAGAGTTTCATTCAATATATTCAATTGCTGCAGAGCTATACGTGTTTTTCTAAACATACAAAAGTGAGTTTTTCGATTTTTACTATGTCTGATTTTGTTGAGCAAAGAATTTGCATTAAATTTTGTTTGCGGAATGAATATTCTGCTGCGGAAACGTTGAGGATGTTGCAGAAGGCCTTTGGTGATAAGGCTATGTCACAAAAAAATGTTTACAAGAGGTACAAAGACTTCAAAGAAGGCCGAGAACGAATTCAAGACGAACAGCGCCCCGGATGACCATCAACATCTACCGATGAAAGCCACGTCAAGGAAATCAAAGATTTACTGTTCGAAAATCGTCGATTGACAATTAGAAACCTTGCTGACGCTACGGGCATTTCATTTGGATCAACCCAAACCATTTTAAAAGATGTTTTGTGCCTCAAACGCGTCAAATCTCGATTGGTTCCAAAAACACTGTCCCACACTGCATTGGTTCTTCGAGAACATTTCGCCAAAAATTCGACCCATATCGTTCCACAACCACCGTATTCGCCTGATTTAGCACCGTGCGACTTCTGGCTGTTCAACAAACTCAAAAGACCGCTCCGAGGACACCGTTTCGACTCGATTGAGGAGATAAAAGCCGAATCGAAGAAAGTATTAAAGGCCATCCCGGAAAAGGATTTCTCTGACTGTTTCGAGGATTGGAAAAAACGTTGGTATAAGTGCATTGTGTCAGACGGGGAGTATTTTGAAGGCGATGAAATTGATTTGGAAGAATAAATAAAGATTTTTCATTTTATAAACAAATTTACCTTATTTTTTGATCACAGTAGTATGTGCCATGCGATGAACAAGCGACAGCAGCTTATGTCTTTTTCCAGGTAGAATAGTAAGTTGAGTAGAGTCAAACAGGAAACCCAGATAAGTACACCGAGACGAGGGCTCGAGGTGGGATTTAGAGTAGTTAATAAGAAAGCTCAGCGATGTAAAAAACTGCAGCGATGCTTTAACGTTTTCTCGGCATTCCTGAGCCAACGCTCCTAAACATAATAAATCATCAAGGTAAACCACCGATTGGAAGCCTTGCTCTCGCAAAATTCGAACTACAGGCCGTACAATTTTAGTAAATATAAAAGGCGCCGTTGAAAGAACAAATGGTAAAGACATAAATTCGTAACATCTACCCCGCCACTGGAAACGAAGAAAACGGCGATGTAAAGGATGAATAGGGACGAGTAAATAAGTGTCCTCAAGGTCCAAAGTAGCCATCTGAGAGTTCGGTAGCATGAGCCGCACAACGGCACATGGCGTCAAAGTGCTAAGACGCCATCGCAACAGTCAGCGCGAGATGCGTTATCGTTCAGCCCCTACGCACACAGCTTGCCGCGGAACATCTATAGGCCGCGATGGGCGTGGAAAACACCAAACTTTACGCGGTTATTACTAAAAAACTACTACGATTTTCACATTATGATACAGGACTCTTTTGTTCCTCTCACTTAGCTCTATGTTCCTACGGAGCTCGTGTCCCAAAGTTCTGAGACACCCTGTATATAGGGTGTTTGAAAGCTTATCATACAGACGAAGGTTGGAGATAGATTAGGTGTAGCCGAGAAGAAAAGCCATGTACCATAATGTCAAATAGGCAATAGTTATCGAATTATTAATTGAAACATGTGAGCCAATGAGCGCGTAAAGAGCAAACACACTGCATATATAATTTTTTCCTCCCTTAATATTAGGTGTACAAATGAATAATCCAAATTATTTTAAGCAGTTATGAAATCAATTTTAAATTGAATAGATTTTCCCGCTCTTTTGTGATTATGCAATGTTGACATATAGCTATTAAAAAGAACATATAGTTTGGCGAAAGGCCCAACATAACCTTCAAAAGTATTCAGTTCAGTACAGTCGAAAATGGCAACAGATAAGGTGCATATCCGGCACTGCATTCTTTACGAATTTCAACAAAGAAAAAATGCTGCAAGAGCGTGCGAATCGATTTGTTCCTTTCTCGGCGAAGGTGTTGTATCGTACGATATGTGCGCATTTTGGTTTAAGCGGTTTAAAAGCGGTAATTTCAGTCTAATCGACAAACAACGCCCTGGAGGCCCTCCGAAGTGCGATAATGATGATTTGGAACAACTGTTCGCTGAAAATTCGGCACAAACACAAAAAGAGCTTGCAGAACAGTTAGGAGTAACGCAGCAAATGATTTCCAAACGCCTACATGAGATGGGAAAGATCCAGAAAGAAGGAAAATGGATTCCGCATGAACTCACTGAAACGAATAAGAATCAACGAGTGGCAGCGTGTCTTTCTCTTCTCAATAAGCAGCGTCGAAAGTCTTTCTTGTGGAAAATCGTTACGGGCGATGAAAAACGGATACTCTATGACAATCCGAAACGCAGAAAGTCATGGATAAATCCCGGCGAATCATCAAAATCGGTCGCAAAACCCAATCGCTTCAGAAAGAAAGTTCTTCTCTGCATTGGGTGGGATATCAAGGGCGTGCTTTATTATGAGTTGTTGGAACTGGGTGAAACAGTTACTACGGACTGCTACCAACGTCAATTAATCTGCTTGAGTCAAGAATTGGAACGAAAACACTCATATACTGGCAAAGGAGAACGTCCAGTGAAATTGTTGCATGACAACGCCAGGTCACACATTGTTTCCAATACAAAAGACATCATAATGAGTCTTGGCTGGGACGTCTAGCAGCACCCGGCGTATTCACAAGACATTGCTCCATTCGATTATCACTTGTTCCGGTCGATGCAACACGCTTTGTTCGATATGCACTTCCAATCAGTGGATGAGACCCGAAAATGGCTTGACGACTTTATCGTGTCCAAAGACGTAACATTTTTCCGAGATGGAATTCATCAACTGCCTGAAAGATGGCTTAAAGTTATAGAAAGCAACGGCGAATACTTTGATTGAACAATTTAATTTACTTTCTTTTAAAATAAACCTTGAATGTGGCTGAAAAATTTGGATTATTCATTTGTACACCTATTACTTACTTTATTGTACATCTATTAATTACTTTCAAATATATATGTTTATGCGTTATTTATGTACGTGTATAGATACATAGGGTGTCCCGGAAGGAAAGTCAATATTTCGTGAGGGTATAGAATGAGGTAATATAAGGTAAAAACGTTATATAAACATGGTGTCGTTTATTACTGGTTTCCGAGATACAGCTATATTAAATTACACGTCGGAATTTAAAGTTGGCATGTCATTGGGATTTCATTCTTCACCATAACGGAGCGCTGCAGGCTGTGTATCAGTTGGAAAGGTTAGCGAAACACACCTGGTGATCTGTCCTGCTGTTTGGGACACACTGCAAACATACCGCACGTGTTTTCTAATGTAGAGTACGCAGATATGGTTTATGTTTATGGGTATTATGATGGCAGTGCTCCCGCAGCCGTTAAAGAATATCACCGCCGTTTTCCGATGCGCCGCATTCCAGACCGAAGAGTATTCTCAAGTGTTTAACAGCTTACGTGAAAATGGTCAACAACACTTCCCAGTGCCCACATCACATCTGAACATAGAGTTGAGAGAAATGTTGAGGAAGAAGAAAATGTACTTTAAATGGTACAAAGGAGCTTTATAACTAGTACAAGAAGGGTCTCTGCACGTACTGGTGTTCCTCGGACACGTGTCTGGCGCATACTGCATCATGACCAACATCTGTACCTATTTCATCCGTAACGAGTACAAAATCTCTATGAAGGAGATGGAGCCACACGTGTGACTGTATACTGTCTAATGTAGGCATCTACAGTTTTGCCAGTGGCTACAGAATCATCGTGAATTGATTCCCGTCATACTTTTCACTGACGAGGCAACATTTAAGCGTATGACATAAATAATATGCGTAATACCTATCGTTGGTCGCAAGATAACCCTAACGCCATTGTTGTACAGAATTTCCAAGTTCGTTTCTTCGTCAACTTATGGTGTGGCATGATTGATGGAGTGCTGATTGGTCCCGTTATTTTACAAAATCGTATGACAGGGCAGAGTTACCTCGACTTTTTACAAAATACGCTTCCACAACTGGAAGATAATTCCCTGGCTACACGAAGAACAATGTATTTTCAGCACGACGGAGCACCTCCTCATAACACACATTTAAAAGAACACTTAAATACAGTGTTTCTACATCGCTGGATCAGTCGCGATGGAACAGTGCAGTGGCCACCAAAATTACCCGACCTAACTCCCTTGGATTTCTGCTTGTGAGGTTGGTTAAAGTGTGAGGTGTATAAAACTAAAGTGAATACACGGGATGAATTTATTGCATTTAGTGTAATAGTCGCTGTTGACCAAATTAGGGGTCGTGAAGATGCCCTCCAGCGCGCAACCTGCCACGTTCTCACAAGATGTGACAAATGTATCGAAGTACGGGACGAAATATTCGAAAATTTGTTATGATGGATGTATTACAATGTAATTGCAGTAAACTTCAACTCATATTAAACAATTCCGACGTATAATTTAATATGGTTGTATCTCGGAAACCAGTAATAAACAACACCATGTTTATATAACATTCTTGCCTTATATTACCTCATTCTATATCCCCACGAAATATTGACCTTTCCTCCCAGGGCACCCTATATATACAGGATGTCCCATTTTAATGTCCCACCCCAAATAACTCTTCAGTATCAAAATTTCAAGGAAAATGATCTAAATAAAAGTTGTAGGGATTTAAGTGAGCAACCTTATGATGATCTTGATTTTGACCTCGACCTCTATTTTCAAGGTCATTTGAAGGTCGACTTGTGTTTTTTAAATGGGAACCTTTATTTTTTATTACACTGTTTTTTTTACTAGTTAATTTGAATAACTTTTGTCTAAAACATTTTTTTATTTGTCTATTTTTTGAGATATTTGAGGAAAACTTGATAACTTTTTCAATATTTAACTTACGATATCTCGTGAACTATTTGTCGGAAGAAAAAGTGGTACTAAACTTTCTTGTTTTATTTAATCTCAAGAATATATTGTTACAATAGCGCCTTGACTTTTGTCAACTTACTGATTTTTGAAAATTTCAAATCATCAAATTAACAAAAATGGCGCTAATCAAAAACAAAAAGGGCGCTATTATAACAAAATATTCTTGAGACTAAATAAAGCAAGAAAGTCTAGTACCACTTTTTCTTCCGACAAATAGTTCGCGAGATATTGTAAGTTAAATATTGAAAAAGTTATCATGTTTTTCTCAAATATCTCAAAAAATATTCGACAAATAAAAAAATGCTTTAGATAAAAATTGTTCAAATTAACTAGTAGAAAGTAGCAGTGTAATAAAAAATAAGGGTTCCTATTTAAAAAACGCAAATTGACTTTTAAATGACCTTGAAAATAGAGGTCAAGGTCAAAGTCAGGGTCATCATAAAGTAGCTCACTTAAATCCCTACAACTTTTATTCAGATCATTTTCCTTGAAACTAGAATACTGAAGTATTACAATATTTATATGCAATATCTATATATAATATTTGGGGCAGGATATTAAAATGGGACACCCTGTATATAAAACAAAAAATATATATATATATTAAACACGTAAACGTATATATTTTAAAGTGATTAATAAGCGAGGAAAAAATTTTAATGAAAATGACGCCCCAGCTGATTTCTTGTACAGCGACGGGCCTGAGTGTACCGCGATCGTCGCCCTGACCGCTGAACGCGGAATGGAACGAGGGGGACGGTAGGCACCATCTACTGAATTTCGCCCCAAATGTGCAGATCGTCTCCAGCTCTGCTTTAAGGGCATATTTTTTAAATTTCTCAAAATTGTCATTTCCATTTAAAAATGGCGGAAAAATCGCAAAATTTTACGAATTGTCATATTTTATCCATAATTATTTATAAATTTCGGATAAGTAACGGCTTATTATCATTAAAAATAATGAGATTGATATTCGCAATTGATTTTCGATTAAATTTTCAATGTGACGGATTTAATATGGCTGCCAAAAAGGTGTGAAAATCGATTTTTCTACATATTTCCTAAATCCCTCTATGAATTCTTTCTCATAACCATTTTACGCACGAACTATTAATATAATATATATTATCAGATATATATTAACTATTATTATGAATTAATTTATTTAACTAGTATATATCAATAGATATAAATTTGTAAAGTTATAAGGCAGTAAACTGAAAATAGTAGAAATTCTTGGCTATTAAAGTTCATTGCTGCTATACATAACTAGATATTTCCCTAGATTCCTAATCTCGTGATTGAATCATTAAATGATTGAATAAAAATAATAACCTCAGTAAAATATTATATGAAAATACATATCTCTATTGGGTATAATAAGTTTTCACCCGTTTTAAATACAAATTAGACGTTTATTTAAACAAAAATACATTTAAACAAAAATACAAAATGATTTTATTCAAAGTACATCCTACTGGAAGCGACAACTTTCTTCCATTTTTCAGATAATAAACGGATTCCTTGAAGAAAAAAATCAGGTTCTTTTGACTTGATCCATTCATTAAGTTATTTTTCGATCAATTTCATTATTTTTAGTAATAATAAGCCTTTACTTATCCGAAACTTATGAATAATTGTGGAAAAAATATGACAATTCGTAAATTTTTACGATTCTGCTGCCATTTTTAAATGGAAATGACAATTTTAACAAATGTAAAAAATATTCCGCTTAAAGTACACCTATTTTGTGCACCGATGTTTGCGGCAAAAGTTGGAGTTTCATACTATATCGATGTGAAAAAAATATTGAAGAAAAATTGTTTTCGACTTTTTCGTATTTTTAGCTTTATTTTACACAAATTCTGATTATGGATTCTGAGAGAGCGTAAAATTTTACGTAAGAAATGATATTTTTCAATTTTTTTTTGGATGTTTAACATTGCAAATAAAGCCATTGACAATTATGTTCAAAATATATCCGCTTGGGAGTTAACGGCTTAACCTATCATTACTTACTTCTTAACGTTTCTTGCTTTACTTTAAATGTATTCTCACATGATTTTCTTCGAACGTCCGATAGGTTGTTTATTATTACTTCTTTTTCTTGTTAAAAATATATAATAGACATCTTAAGCAACTTATCAACACCTTATCAATACTTATCGCCTGCATCTTTTGCGCCATTAAATATCAAATCGTCAAATTGACAGATATAATGATAGATTAGTAGTAGTTTTAGAGCATTGTTGCCGATTTCATTGAATAGTTTAAAGCACAGATATTCAGATATGATACACCTGATTAAAAATTTTCGATATCACTATGTTAGGGTATTAATAGAGTCCTGTGCACATATATTCCAGCCATTGTATAAAGTTGTAACGTCGTTTCTTGATAAATATTAATCTTATTGATGTAACATATTTCTCGTATTTCGGTGTATATCTTCTTCATATCAAAACGTGTACTTCAAGCTCGTCGCCATGTTTTCTATTTTTTGTGCATAAATATATGTGCTCGAAAATACAGTAAAAAGTCGAATTTTATTCGTAACAACGTAATTATACTTTTGTAAGTTCTCAAACTCGTCACGCATACTAGGGCCGACTCACGATCATTGCCCGCTTGAAATACCGATTGCCGTTATTTCGGTGAGTATACACTACGGCGAGAGAACGTAGGTTGTCTCCTACATGCAATATAAACTCTCTATAATAATAATAATTTATTGGTAATAATCTTGTATTGTTCCAACTAATATTTTGTTAGAACAACAAGAAAATATGATTAGTAAGAATGATTATAATTGTAATAAGATTAATCATTGTGTGCGTGTGGTGTGTGCTTTTTTCAGTATACTATTGATATGGAAAATCATGTGAGAGAGGGGGAAAAAGGAGAGAGAAATGAGAGAGAGAGAGAGAGAGAGGGGGGGAGAGGGAAAGAGTAGAGGAACTAGGAAAGTTCTAATTCAAAACAACTGATGTCATCAGCTTTAACAATTCATTGACAGCTAACAGCTAATTGCCTAGCGATTATGTGACAACTGACATCTGAAAGAACTATTAAAGAACTATTAAAGAACTATTAAAGAACTGTCAAATTTGATGATGTCATTTGTTTTGAGTTAGTGAGAACTCCCTTAATTCCTCTACTTAAGTTAAATTATAGGCTATTAACTTTAAAATTATCTTAATTAAACAAAATTTGATTTGACTAATTCTATAATTATTGATATTTTACAGCTATTTGTAATTTTAATATAATTTTAAATAACAAATATCTGCACAGACTTTTAATCATTCTATTATTCTTTTAGTTATTCTATTGTTTTAATAATTATTTATATTATTCTTTTAATTATACTATCGTCTTAATAATTATTTTTTCTTGATTTCTAAATTTATCAGACTTTCTTTTTAGATTATATTTATTAGGCAATTTGGAGATATCTCGAGTCTTCTTAATATTCATATAGTTCCTCTGCCGATTATAATACCGAACCTATACACGTACGAAAAGGACTCGGAATGGCGAGAAATTACGTTCGTTTTACTCGTGAATTTATCCATTCGATTACATGCAGGAGCGAAATAGTGCTATCTGATTTTACATCGAAATGGTGTAGGTATACGTGATTATTGCGCTATAGGTGATTTCATACTAGAGATATGAAGATGTAACCAACGATAACTAATATGCTCGGTACGTGATAGAAAAACGTTTTTAAGCTGACTTCAATCTATCTTTGCACAATGTAAGGTTGCAGTTATCAAACATTAGCAATCACAATAACTAGTACGCATTATAAAATTATATTCCTTTTACACATTTTTTTACATTTTTTTATACATTTTTTTAGATATTTTCTTTTTTATATATTTTATATTCAAAAACAGAAAAATGAAACAATACTCTTTTAAAGAATTAATTATTGAAAAACAGTACTAATTTTATGATTACATATAAGTGGCGTTGACTACACATTTAACTATAAGTTTATATGAGTAGAAGAGCTAGACTAGTTGTAACTAATAAAAGAAATACGTTTTTAATTTATTATGGTACTAGGTATTATAATTTCCTATGGTACTAGGTATTATAATACCTTTTTAATTTACTTAATATACTAGTTTAGAGAAATAAAGAGATTATTATGAGATAAAATTTTACCAATCAAATGTCTAATAAATCCGAAAAATAAAATAACTAATAAAAACAAAAATCTAATAAATCCGAAAATCAAAAAAAGAAGTTTATTGAAACGGTAGAATTACTAATTATTGAAACGGTAGAATAATATTAAATAAAATAAAATAGAATAAAATATAATAATAATTTAAAGTTCATAAATGTGTCTATATAAAATTATGTTAAAGTTATAAATATATTATGTATAACATATTCATAATATTTCATGTTTTACAAGAAAGAAACATCTTCTTATTAATTTATTATCAATTTTAAGAAACGAAGAAACTGTCCTTGCTTATGAAACAGTAATTCACAGATTAATTTTGCGCGATTTTACAAAAGAGGTTATGAATTCCGTATTTAAAAGTTGCGAATATGATAGAAAGAACATGAGCCAATGAGCCTCGATATACGACGGAAATGAATATGCCTTTATAGAATGAGACCTGCACAATTTTTTAGCAGAAGAAAAAAAGTAAAAGTAAGAAGAACGGAGGAAAAAAGGATAAATATTCTTCTGAAGATAAAACCAATGCGATTTCAACGTCGAAAGGGAAGATGAAAGTAAGCACCTGGTATAAAGGCAAAATGAATGTTCTTTGAAGCTGTTCATACAAATGCGGAAAACATATGAGCATATTTATGAGCCGATTGAATTACGTCTTACATTAAATGTGTTTGAATCTGACCATAGAAAATTTCATTACTTAGATTTGTGATACAGTGGTCCAAGATCCAGGATTTATTGTGAGAATCCGTCAATATAATATATACGTTTACAAAAATTGCTTAAAGATGTACTAATATTCTAATTTGAAATGTATCTAATAAAAAAAAATTCATTGTTCAGAAATTTTTCATTTAATGATTTCTTTTTATATTATATCTCTTTTTGTATCCTTCTTATCTCTTCTTTATGTTCAGATAGAAAACTTACTCATAAGAGAAATTAGATAACCTGGAAATTTTTAGAAAATTCTGAAACATTATGTGTAAATAAAATAGTTAATCCGTAACACAAAATTATTTTTGTTCGTGCCATATTACGAGGGTATCTCGGCGAGCATACTCATCAGATTTCTGTAATTAATAACTCAATACCTATTGCTAATATTGCAAAATAATATAGGACTTTCACGTTTATTTTAATCTGCTCTATGTATCCACAAATTTCTCGTACTGAGTTATGGGACATATAGGTTGTTCCATAATTGTAACACACCAACTCCATAGAGGCGTAGAGCTAAGCAAGAGGAGCGAAAAAGTCCTGTTCCATTTAGCGACATCTCGCATCGTTTTTTAGTAATAACCGCGTAAAGTTTGGCGTTTGTCACGCCCAAATGTCTTAGACAAAAGTTGTTCAAATTAATTGGTAGAAGAAGACGATATAATAAAAAATAGAGGTTTTCGTTTAACCCTTTAAGGACCGGAAAGCCATTTTTAGTACTTTACTTTCAGTCCAATAGTTTTCGATGTATTCGGCCCAGAAAAAAAATACTGATATCACTTCCGAAAGAAAAAAGTCTGCTCTTTCAAATGACATCATCAGAATTGACTTACGATGCGAAGGTGAGAGGTCATGGCGGATTTTTTCAAACAAAATCAAATTTTTAACGATTCTGTTTTGAAAATCCGCTTCTTCAAATGAAACAACGTTTTGCTAGAGCATCGCGACCACGCTTAAAAGTAGCATGGATCTCTATTCTAATAGAGTGTATTGGAGTTTTTTCAAATTCAATATGGCGGCTTCAAAATGGCGCCTCACAGTCCCATATCTTTAATTAACTTATTTGGATGACATTTTTTTAAAAAACTTCAAATATAAAAGTTGTAGAAAATGAAAAAAGGCATTCAATGGTTACCTTGAGTTTGACCTTGAACTTGACCTCGAGGTCATTTCAAGATCAAGTTAATTTTTTTAATAGAAACTCATATTTCTTGCTGCAGAAATAAAAACTGCGGAAAATTTTACGTTCAACTATGTAAATAACTTATAGGTTTCAATGACCCCTAGGAGATACGATTCAAAAAAAATATTATTTCTACACATACATATTCTCTTATATGCTCTTCAGCCGTCAAGGTTTTAATTACTTTGCCGTATAAATATAAATAAATAATATATATACATATATACACAAGAGGCGTTCACACAACCCATACAACATAGACAATTGCAGCAATATTGCTGTAATGTTGCAACATTGCACATTGCAATGCAATATTGCAGAGATATTGCAAAAACAATATTTTGCATTATTATATATGCAATGTTGTAGCAACATTTCAATTTGCGGTTATTATTAAAAAATTATACAAGATATCGCTAAATGAAAGAGAACTTTTTCATTCATCTCGCTTAGCTCCACGCTTCTATGGAGTTGGTATGTTACAATTACACAGGTCTACAAAAAATGGGATCATGATTGTTGTTGGGCAGCTGGCGGTCGTTTCCCAAGTAATTTTCTGCGTAGAATCCGAATCCGTGGTCAGAATTGGCCCATCACGTCAGGATTTTGAGGTATTTGAAGTTATATACTCGAAAAATGGCTTTTTGGGCTACGTTTGAGGTTATGTATAGGACGCACAAAATTTTTTAACTTTTTTCTTCTAACCAGATCGACCTTAAACCTATATAATAGGTTTAGAGTTGATCTGAGATCAGATTCGTAATCAGCGACCCCAAAAATCCATATATACAGTTTTCAGTCCAGGTTTTCGGGTTTATAGTTCAAAGTTTACGGGTTTAATGTGAATGCTCATGAGGTTGTTGGGCTATAACGGCGCAGGGTTTGGAATTCATCATGTTATCTTAAAATGGCCGTAACTTTGCAAGGAAAAATCGTAGGTGACCATTCGACAGCTCATTTTGAAGGGAAAGAGTAGTACTAAATGATGCAATTAGAAGAAAAGAGCTAAAAAATTTCGTGCGTCCTATACATAACCTCAAATGTAGCCCAAAAAGCTATTTTTCGAGTATATAACCTCAAATATCTCAAAATCCTGACGTAATGGGCCAATTCTGACCTCAGATTCGGATTCTACGCAGAAAATTACTTGGGAACGACCCCCAGCTGCCCAACAACAAAACCTTGTAGACCTGTGTTATGGGACACTTTGTATATTGCTCTAATTCTCATATTTAATCACCAATTATATTTAAGCACCATGATTTAGTTTTACAATGATTTAGTTTCATATCCCAAACTTAGACGTCTTATTAATTCAAGAATAGTTACCGCAAGTCTTTAAGACCTGTATTATTCCAAACAACAAGGTGACATCTTATTGACGTTATTATTGTGTTAATAAAACGGCGTCTTTTTAAGATATCATTTTATTCTTTGAAATAATACAGATCTTGGAAACTTTCTGTGACTATCCTTGTTTGATATTAAAAATGAAAACAATAGTATATTAATCTTTTTTTTTCATATACGTTAAAATAAAAGAGATTTCCATAAAACGACACTTATAATCGATTTTACAAATTTGTAACATGTTCTGAACACTTTTCTTTTGCTGTATGATAATCATTCACTGTAAATAATTAATGAAATTTATACAAATGTTGAGTTGAACATATTATCTCTCATAATTATTGTTACAGAATTTTTATAGGAAATTATTGATTGTTACAACAAGAGGAAAGTGTGTCCAAAATATTTTATAAATTTGTTAGATCGATCACAAATATCATCCTCTGGAATGTATCTATATAACAATAACAATTTTTGACATACGATCTTTCACTTCTGCTGTCATTAAAGACTCATAGAGAGTTCCCAGGAGACCCTCAATATATATAGGGTGTCCCATTTTAAAGGACCCATTCAAATATCTCAAAAACACTGCGTTAAATCGAAAAATGTTTCACACAAAAGTTGTTTGGCTTGAAGGGAGACATAAGACAGCGATAGCATTTTGTTTATGGATGGCGCCACTTTCAAGATACTCATTGATCATCAATTTTCTTAAATAGAAATCCCAATCTTTTATCATATCATCTTTTTCTACCAACTAATTTGAACAACTTTTGTCTGAAACATTTTTTAATGCTCAATATTTTTTGAGATATTTAAGAAAAACTTTGTAACTTTTTCAATATTTAACTTACGATATTTCGCTAACTATTCGTCGAAAGAAAAGATAGCATTAGACTTTTTTACTTTATTTACTATTAAGAATATATTACTATAATAGTATCCTAACTTTTGTTAATTTAATAATTTTGAAATTTCCAAAGGTAAATTAACAAAAGTTAGAGCATTATTGTAGTAATATGTTCTTGATAGTAAATAAAGTAAAAAGTCTAATACTATTTTTTCTTCCGACGAGTAGTTAGCGAGATATCGTAAGTTAAATGTTGAAAAGTTACCAAATTTTCCTTAAATATCTAAAAAAAATATTAGGCAAATAAAAAAATGTTTCAGACAAAAGTTGTTCAAATTAGTTGGTAGAGAAAGATGATATAATAAAAAATTAAGATTCCTCTTTAAGAGAATTGATGATTAGTGAATATCTCGAAAGTGGCGCCATCTATTAACAAAATGCTACCACTGTCTTATGTCCCCCTTTAAACCAAACAACTTTTGTCTGAAACATTTTTCGATTTAACGCAGTGTTTTTGAGATATTTAAGTGGGTCCTTTAAAATAGGACACCATGTATATACAGGGTGTCCCATTTTAATCCGGCCGGCTGAATAAAATTCGAGGATGATATTTTCCAGAAAAAAATGTCAGACAAATGTTGCTCAGTTCTAAGGGGGACATTCGATGCCATCAACAATTTTGACCTCGGGTGAAGGGTTCAAGGTCATTCAAGGTCAACTTTTTTTTCTTAAATGGGAACCCCTATTTTTCACATCTGCAATCGATTCTACGTAAAAAAAATGAAACTTTTGTCTGAAGCATTTTTTTTATAACGCAAACTAATTTCACTTATTCAGCCTCCAAAATTGAAATTTTCAAACTTTCTGAATTTTTTACTCGAGAATGGTGGGGTTTGGGGGGAAATTGCAGAAGACAGATAGTTCTTGGAATGCTGCAAGGAATTCACTCGAATTTTCGCACAGTTGATCGTGCACTTTTTTCCGCCAATGTTTGGAAAAAATCTTTTATCTCTTCATGTCCAGTATCCTCGGCATTAGCATCACCCGATGTGCACCACGTGGAGGTCGCCGATGGGATTTTGCACGTCATTGGCCCTGAAAAGGGCCGATTGATTGATTATTGAACTCGATCTATGACATCAAGTGCTCAATCTGGTGCCCATTCTATGCAATGCACATTTGCACCCTCTGGCGAAAGATTGAGCACTTGATGTCATAGATCGAGTTCAATAATCAATCAATCGGCCCTTTTCATGGCCAAGTGAGTCACGAGTGCTGTGTTTGTGCAACTTGCACTTGTGACATGCACGTCACAACATATAAAGATAAAAAATTATGAAGCTGCTATGTTTTCTTACCAAACTGAGTTGTTCTTTTTTGACAATCCTGTATTCATATGTTTTTGGGTGCCTTATACGCATATACATATGTATTTATGCACTACTTTGAGAGTGTTAGTCATGCAGAATAATAAAAATATTCAGAGTAATACGATAATATGTTAGAATATAACATTTTTATTATGGAAAATCTATAGTTGACTTCGATGATACTGATGGGCAAGAATATCGTGTCAATAATATCAATATCGCGTTCATTCCGCTGAGGATACTTTGTGTGAACGCCTCTTGTATATATACGTATACATATTATTTATTTGTATTTATGCGGTAATTAAAACCTTGACGGCTGAAGAGCATATAAGAGAATATGTATGTGTAGAAATAATATTTTTTTTGAATCGCATCTCCTAGGGGTGATTGAAACCCATAAGTTATTTACATAGTTGAACGTAAAATTTTCCGCAGTTTTTATTTCTGCAGCAAGAAATATGAGTTTCTATTAAAAAAATTAACTTGATCTTGAAATGACCTCGAGGTCAAGTTCAAGGTCAAACTCAAGGTAACCATTGAATGCCTTTTTTCATTTTCTACAACTTTTATATTTGAAGTTTTTTAAAAAAATGTCATCCAAATAAGTTAATTAAAGATATGGGACTGTGAGGCGCCATTTTGAAGCCGCCATATTGAATTTGAAAAAACTCCAATACACTCTATTAGAATAGAGATCCATGCTACTTTTAAGCGTGGTCGCGATGCTCTAGCAAAACGTTGTTTCATTTGAAGAAGCGGATTTTCAAAACAGAATCGTTAAAAATTTGATTTTGTTTGAAAAAATCCGCCATGACCTCTCACCTTCGCATCGTAAGTCAATTCTGATGATGTCATTTGAAAGAGCAGACTTTTTTCTTTCGGAAGTGATATCAGTATTTTTTTTCTGGGCCGAATACATCGAAAACTATTGGACTGAAAGTAAAGTACTAAAAATGGCTTTCCGGTCCTTAAAGGGTTAGGATTTTTATGTTGACCATAACCGAGCTTTTCAAGATCATACCAAGGTCAGATAGATATCATCATCTAATAGATTTTTTAAGTCTTATTTCTTTTGTTTGAAACATTTTTCTAAGAAATCAATATTTTCCAAGATTTTCAACCGTTGTTCAACTTTTTGCCAGTATATACAGGATGTCTTATAACTAATGTTGCAAAGCTCATGGAGACATAGAGCGGGTTATGACAAACATAAAAGTCCTATACTGTCTTGTGAGATTCGCAATAATTATCGAATTATTAATGACAGAAATCTGACGAGTGAGTGCGCGCCGAAATGGATGATTGGAGAAGCGTCGCAACCTCTCGGGCCACAGTGCGGCCCAATCGATCTTGCAATCGACTGTTGACGGCGTGCGAGACATAAGTGCGGCGAAATAAGACACTAATAGCGGCGCCGTTGTCTTTCCCTTTGCCGCGCACCGGCAATAATTGCTGGATCAACTGGGCCGCGCTCTTATCGAAATGGCTGCACGCTTCTCCAATCATCTATGTCGGCATGCTCGCACTCCTCAGATTTCTGTTATTAATAACTCGAATTATTGCGAATCTCGCAAAACAATATGGGACTTTTATGTTTGTCTTAACCCATTCTATATCTCAACGAGCTCTGCAACATTACTTATGAGACATCCTGTATATACACCCTCTGTTCCAAAAATAACCGGAATGGCTATATTTTAATGAAATTAGTGGCGCCTTCTGTTGGTGGGAGATTGAATTGAGAAGTGTTAACTTTCCTTAATAACCTGTAAAAATTTCATGACATTTCGTTTACTAGAAGCCAAGATACGATGCATTTAAGTGACAGTAATTTGACACCTCGGTCGAAAAATGAATTATTGCACAATAATGCTCTTTCTCAATGCTCGTTCGTCAATTGTCATTGATTTTTTGATAAAAAATCAAATTTTATTGCTTTAACATCCCTCGTGTTCACCCGATTTGACATCCAACGACTATTTTCTATTCCCTAAGCTGCATTTGGCGATAAAAGGAGACCGTTTTACATCAATTAAAGACATTCAACGGGCAACGACAAGCAATTTCAACACCATTCCAATCAGTGATATAAAAAAGACATTTGATATATTTCTTGAACGTGCAAACCAATAAAATAACACAGAAGGTTTCAGAAAGCTGTCAGAAAGATTTCAAAAACATTTCAACCTTTCACATTTCATGTGCAATATGTATATGTATATGTAATGTATGAAAGAATTCTGCAATATGTTATATGAAATGTTGCAACAAAAATGTATTTGAAACCTTCCACATAAATATAATTTTCAAATTTTTCAAACTTTTCAGTTGAGTTATCTCTGAATCTTTTCACATGAACTAATTTCATATACCTTTCATTTAAGTTATTTCTGAAACCTGTCATATGTAAGGTCACTAAGGGTAATAATGCCATGTTAGTAATAAGGCCAATTAATTGTGAAAAAATAATTTTCACGGCAAAATAAAAATTCTCCTATTATATTTCTCTATATGATTCTATAACACTTGAAATAATTGCTCTTATGAAATATCGCGTGATACCGTCATAAAGTGTAAATTATTGTCTCGACAAAAGAAAGAGTTTATTGCTGTGCTGCGGTAAGTCTGCTTTTGTTCTAACGCTTATTAATAAATAATATTAATTGTTTAGTTGCTTAATATATAGTTTTTTATGTTGATTGTACTAGCGATATTGAAATTTAGTTTACTTTAATCAGTAATTAAATTTTAGGAACGTTTTCAAGAAGTCATACAGGTTGTTAATAATGGCACCCTATAATTCAACATTATAAAATACATTTTATGTTTATAAAAAATATGTTAAATTTACTAAAAAGGGTAAAGGTTTATTTTATCTAAAATACTTAAAATAACATTAATATGTATACAGGGTAGGGCAATAACTATTAGGACCTTAAATATCTTCGAATCTATAAGGCCCAGAGGAAGATTTGTGCAACCAAAATTGCACGGTGCGAAGAGGGTTATCATATAGCGATAATAATTTTTGTCCAGGTGGAGGTGCTTTGGAAATACCAAGGTCATCTTCATTTTTTTAAATGGGTCCGATATGTTTTTTCCATAATATCCTCTTTCCTTTTCCTTTTCTTTTTCCATAATATTCTCTATTATAATAGAGGAGCTCGAAACAAGTATGTATATACAGGATGTCCCATTTTAATAGTACATCTCGATTATTATTGCAGGGAGCAGCCGTAGAAAAAAAATGTTCCAGACAAAAGTTATAGGGTTCAGAGAGGGTCATCTGATGGTGACCTTCATTTTGACTTTGGGGAAAAATTTGAAGGTCATTTGAAGGTTAAGCTAAAAATTTTTAACGAAAATCTCTATTTCTCAGTACATATTCTTGTATCTCAATTTGAGAGTTTTTCAAAACACTATAATTAAGTAGTTTTTTATTCAGTATTTTCCGAGTTATTGAATATGGGAATAAGTTTTCCCTTTTTAGAAAGATATGGCTAGTGGTACTAATTTCGTGTTTGATAGAACGACTATATTTGTGTTTTGAAGGTGTATTTGTAAGCTTTGAATCGCAGTAGTAGACATTCGTTTGCAGCGCAAACATAATTTTTATTCGTGTCGAAAATGGCAACATTTACTCCAACGAAGCAGCATTTGCGGGAAGTGTTATTCCATTACTATATTTCGAAGAAGAGTACTGCTGAAACACATCAAATGCTTGTTGATATTTACGGCGATCATGCTCCGTCCAGTACCACGTGTAAAGAGTGGTTTTGGCATTTTCGAAGTGGTGATTATAACGTAAACGACCGAGAACGCGAAGGGGCATCTAAAAAATTCGAAGATGCACAACTGCAAGATTTACTCGAAGAAGATCCGAGTCGAACGCTCGAAGATTTTTCAAACGAGTTAAATGTTGATAGATCTACCGTCGGAAAACATTTACATGCGTTGGGAATGGTCCAAAAATGAGGAAATTGGGTACCACATCAATTGAAGGAGAGAGACATTGAAAGACATCTGGTGACGTGCGAGATGCTGCTTCAAAGACAAAAAAAGGAAAGGTTTTCTGCATCGAATTGTCACTGGCGATGAAAAATGGATCTACTACGACAACCCCAAACGACTGAAATCATGGGTGATGCCAAGTGAACTAGGTTCATCAACTCCAAAATAGAGTATCCACGGTTCGAAAATTATGTTATGCATCTGGTGAAATCAGAAGGGCGTTATTTATTATGAGCTTCTAAAACCGTCCGAAATCATCACTGGGGATTGTTACCGATTGCAGTTAATACGTTTGAACCGAGCTTTAAAAGAGCTTTAGCAGAGAAACGACTGGAATAGGATAATAAGCACACCAAGCTGATTCTGCTACACGACAACGCTAGGCTCCATGTTGCAAAACCGGTTCAAAAATATTTGGAAGGATTGAATTGGGAAATCCTACCCGCCATATTGCTCCTTCGGATTTCTACTTATTTCAAGTCATGCAGTCGGCCCTTTCTGGAAGGTTCACTTTTCATAAAGGTATCGAAAAATAGTTTAATGAATGGATCGAATCAAAAGAACCTGATTTTTTTCTTCGAGAAATCCGTTTTATTCGCGCGGAAGCTCCGCGCGCTGGAAGTCTGATTCCTCCTTTCGCGGCATTTCCAAATGCGCTTCGAAAGTGTCGCCGCTAATGTGGCATGCACGCGGACGCTGCATGTCGAGGTAAAACAATCATGCGCTCTCTTTTCTTTGAGTGTCTTATTTCGTTTCCCTTTTTTTGTTCTTGTGTTCTCTGCGTTGATCTGTAGCAATATATATGTAGCGATATATATAGAAAATCATTGAGCTCTCTCTTTTTTGGACTGTTCTGCGAATAATCTCCAACTAAGCTAAATAATTTTCGGCAACACGTGAGCCCGCGCTAACTCTGTAAACATCAACTTTCGGATTCAATTTGCGACCCGCACCTCGTCAAGAAAGGGGCCACCGGTCCTCGCGAGCGCGAGCCTGGTGCGGACCTAACCGAAGCAGAGAAGGAGTCGCCGGGAGAAATCCACGATAACTCGAATCCGAGCGCTCGCTTTATCGGTTTGTTGGAAAAGGTCGCCGGACTTCTCTGTGTTCGGGAATTGTATTAAGTTGAGTCAGCACAACCACCAATATCTATCTAACACTGAGTGGTCGATGAAAATAGAAAGACCTATATCCGACAATTTAGACGTGTCTAACTGATTGCTCCTCATCGCTTGACGAACCAAGCGATTTTCGTCGCCTTGCGTCTCAAGCGAGACAAATCCAGCATTCGGGAGAAAGCGCTCGTTCATCTATTCAGATTTCGAGCCATGCCTCCGCGAATACACGCAACACGTTTACTACCTGACAGATGGGAGAAAGTTGTCGCTTCCAATAGAGTATACTTTGAATAAAATCATTTTGTATATTTTTGTTTAAATAAACGACTAATTTGTATTTAAAATGGGCGTAAACTTATTCTCATACCCAATACAAGGTTTAAAACAGTACCGCCGGCATTACCCAAGGTGTACCACGTGGAGGTTCGGTCAGATTTACATTTTTTTTGTCTTGTGTGTGTGCGCGCGCGCGCGTGCGTGGTGCGTGCGTGTGCGTGCGCGTATGCGTGCGCGTGTGCGTGCGCGTGTGTGTGCGCGTGGCGTGTGCGTGGCGTGTGCGTGTGCGTGTGCGTGGCGTGTGCGTGTGCGTGTGCGTGTGCGTGTGCGTGTGCGTGTGCGTATGCGTGTGTGTGTGTGTGTGTGTGCGCGCGTACGTGCGTGCGTACGTGCGTGTGTAACAAGCTATGCTTGAACACTAGCTATGCTTGAAGAAGTTCGTAATTTTTACGAAAGAACGCACGAACGCGCGCGCGCGACAAAAAAGATATAAATCTGGCCGAGTAACCTCCATGTGGTACAACTTAAGTAATGCCGGCGGTACTGTTCTAAGCCTTGTAACTCGGGAAATAATGAATAAAAAAATACTTAATTATATTGTTTTGGAAAGCTCTCGAGCTGAGCTACAAGAATATGTACTGAAAAATAGAGGTTTCCGTCAAAAATTTTTATCTAGACCTTCAAATGACTTTCAAATTTGACCTCGAAGTCACCATCAGACGATCCCCTCTGAGCCCTACAACTTTTGTCTGAAACATTTTTCTCTACGCTCCCTGTAATGATAATCGAGACGCACTATTAAAATGAGACACCCTGTATATACAGGGTGTTTCATTTTAAGTGATATGGTCAATTATCTCGCGAATCGATGATTTTATTGAAAAATTTTTCAAACGAAAGTTACATGTCTTGAACGGGGACATATAGTGGAAATATGGACTTAATCTTGAGTGACCTTGTCAAAATCAGATTAAGGCCATTAATGTTTTTTTAAATGAAAACCTCTATTTTTATTACATATTCATATAACTTATCTCGGGAGCTTTCCAAAATACTATAACAAAGTTACGTTTCATTGAGTATTTTCCCAGTTATGAGGCTTGAATGTTAAGGCAAGACCGATCACTGATCTGGACAACTAAAACAAGACCCATCACTGATCCAGCCAATTAAGGCAAGACTTATCAACGGCTAAAGATATATTCGAATTGATCTTGTCTTAGTCGGATCAGTGATCGATCTTGCCTTAGTTATCCAGATCAGTGATCTGTCTTGCCTTAGTTGGCCGGATCAGTGATCGGTCTTACTTTAACATTCAAGCCTCATAACTCGGAAAGTACTCAATGAAATGTAACTTTATTATAGTGTTTTGGAAAACTTTCGAGATGAGCTACAAGAATATGTAATAGAAAATAGGAGTTTCCCTTTAAGATAATATTAATAACCTTGACCTGATTTTGACAAGGTCACTCAAGGTCAAGTCCATATTTCCATTATATATCCACCTTTAAGCCATGCAACTATCGTTCGAACAATTTTTCAATAAAATCATCGATTCGCGAGATAATCGACCATATCACTTAAAATGAAACACCCTGTATATATAAGGTTGTCTCAGAATTTTGGAACACGGGCTCCGTAGGGATATAGAGCTAAGTGAGAGGAACAGAAAAGTCCTGTGCCATAATGTGAAAATTGTAATAGTTTTTTAATTATAACAGCATAAAGTTTGGCGTTTTCTACGCCCAGCGCGGTCTATAGACGCTCCGCAGCAAGCTGTGTGCGTAGGGGCTGAGCGATAACGCGGCTCGCGCTGACCATCGCGTGGCGTCAAAGCGCCAAGACGCCATCGCGACAATCAGCGCGAGATGCTTTATCGCTCAGCCCCTACGCATACAGCTTGCCGCGGAGCGTCTATAAGCCGCGATGAGCGTGGAAAACGCCAAAATTTACGCGGTTATTACTAAAAAACTATTACGATTTTCATATTATGGTAGAGGACTTTTTTGTCCTTCTCACTTAGCTCTATGTCTCTACGGAGCCCGTGTCCCAAAGTTCTGAGACACTCTGTACATTCATGTTATATATAGGACATTCTCTGTCAAATCAGTCACCTCCTTACGCATCTCAGTTTTCGATATAAATCACTTTTATAGGGCTTAAAATTTTCATTGAAATGTCTATTTTTCGATTCCGTCTGATATTTTTGGCACCGCAAAATGGCGCAAAAGTCATGAAAACGATGGAAAATCCCGCCACAAATTTCGAGATTTCCAATTTATCATCTCTAAAACTTAAAAACTCGGTAAATATATGAACCCTTACTACAAAAACCTATATTCTTCGCACGCCAAGAACCCCGGACCCCATAACCTGAACTCAAAAACCTCTCACCCCAGATTCTTATAACCTAATATATCATAAGTTCCATAGTCCTGAAATCTCTTCATTGCTGGAACGCCATGCCCTCTGAAGTCCACGAGTCGAATCAGGATTCTTCCATGTCTGCAAAACGTCATCGATCCAAATCTCTTGACTTGTCTCTTGACAAATCATGACTTTTGCTCGTTTCAGTTTATATTGGGTGAAGTAAAAAGTTCTGAGCGTTTTTTCTCTTTATTTCGACGATGAAATTAACAAAGTTAGGATTATTGGATTTAAATCAAATATGCGCCGTTTTGTTCGATAACTTTTGTCCATTTTGAAGGCCATTTCATAATTCCGCGATTGAAGAAGTCCTCGTCCCTATTAATAAGAAACTTGACCAGCTCATTTTCACAAGCTTCTCTTGAGGCCAGTTTTGTACCATCAAGAAAATTTTGCAAATACTTGAAAAGGTGATAATCGCTTGGAGCCAGGTCTGGGCTATACGGCGGGTGCGATATAATCTCCTATCCAAGCTCTCGGAGCTTCTGGAGCGTCGTCAAAGATATGTGCGGCCTGGCATTGTCTTGATGGAACACAACACCCTTTCTATTGGCCAATTCTGGCCGCTTCTCGTCGATCGCCTGCTTCAATCTGGTCAGTTGTTGACAGTGTAGGTCCGAATTGAGTGATTGGCCCGATGGGAGCAGCTCATAGTGGATGATTCCCTTCCAATCCCACCAAACATACAGTGAAACCTTCTTGGCCGTTAATCCGGGCTTGGCAATCGTTTGGACCGGCTCACCGCGCTTGGACCACGATCTTTTTCGCCTGTTGTTCTCGTATGTGACCAATTTCTCATCGCCAGTCACCATCCGTTTAAAAAATGGGTCGATTTCGTTACGCTTCAGCAAAGAATCGCAGGCATGAATTCGGTCCAAAAGGTTCCTTTGCGTCAATTCGTGTGGCACCCATACATCGAGCTTCTTCTTGAGACCAGCCTTATGCAAATGGTTCCAAACGGTTTTCTGGCTACTCTTCAGTTCCTGGGCAATGGAATAAGTGCTCGCATGCCGGTCCGACTCGACGATTTCCATGATTTTATCGACATTTTCGACGATTGCCTTACCAGAGCGTGTCTCATCTTCAACGTCCATATTACCAGAACGAAATCGTTGGAACCATCGCTTTGCTGTTGCATTCGATACTGTATTGGGTCCATAAACAGCACAACAACGGTTTTTTGACCGCCTGCTCCGCTTTTTCCCTTTGGTCGTAGTGGTACTGAAGAATGTATCGAATTTTCTCTTTTTTTACCTCCATTTTGGAACGCTCTAACACACAACTGGCTTCACCAAACACAAAACTGTCAAAGAACTTTTTTTAAAGCGTTATGTCACCTTTAAGTCGCAGTATAGAATGACCAGATGCGACGTATACATCGTGAGATATGACCTCACTAAAGCCATCTAGCGGAAAACGCTCAAAACTTTTTACTTAACCCAATATTATGGCGCCGCCATCTTGTGACGCAAAAATACCAGATGGCATTGAAAAATAGATATTTCAACAAAAATTTAGAACTCAATAAAAGTGATTTATATCGAAAATTGAGATGCGTAGAGTGGTGGCTGATTTGATAAAGAATGCCCCATATATACGAGGTATATAAAAAGTACCAGGACAGTGAAATATCACAAAAACTAAGTATTTAAAAAAAATGTTTCAAATAAAAGTTGTAGGACTTCAAAAGATCTATTTACTGACATTATGAGTTTGACTTTGGGTGGCTAAGGTCAGGACAAAGTCACCTTGAGTTTTTAAACAGGACTCCCTATTTTTTATTGCATATTCTTGTAACTTTTTTTTAGACCTTTTCAAAGCACTATCATTTTTTCCACTTTGAGTAAGTCGTTTCGAAGTTATTGAGCTTTTTATGATAAGATGTCCAGCCAGTGGCCGGAGCAATTTCGTGACTTGTATTTCAGACACATGTAATATTAAAATAATATTAATGTACTAAATTTATAACAGCACTAAAATTCACTTTCGAATCATTTCAAATCAATTGCAATGAATTTGACTTGAAGTAGAACACATTACTTGTACATGATACGCGTTGTTTCATACGGAATAGATAAATTATTTTTTTTCCTAATTTTTCTTTCTTTAAATTAATTATCGATTTTGTTATCTAATTAATGCATATTTCTGTTGATTAGATAAATCTTCTTATTTACTAGCTTATTTATTAGACTTTACTTTTTCTTTTAGAGATTAACATTATCCTCAAACGCTTTTGTAAGAAGATGCTGTTTCAGGTTTTTATCATCGATTAACGCATTGTCAAACAATGAATGGTGAACAATTTGATACATTATTAACGCTTTCAATTGTTAATTTTCCTTTATGATAATCTTGTCTTAGTTGACTGGTTATTTCTTTAATCTTGCCTTAGCTGGCTGGATACTTCTTTGATCTTGCCTTGGCTGGTTGGGTATTTTGATCTTGCCTTGGCTGGTTGGATACTTCTTTGATTTTGCCTTAACTGACTGGATATTTCTTTGATTTTGCCTTGGTTGGCTGAACATCTTATCATAAAAAGCTCGCTAACTTCGAAACAGCTTACTTAAAGTAAAAAAAAATTATAATGCTTTGAAAAGGTTTAAAGAAGGGCTACAAGAATATGCAATAAAAAATAGGTCTCATTTAAAAAATTCAAGGTAATCTAGTTCTGACCTTGGCGACGCCGCTTAAGGTCAAACTCATAATGTCAGTAAATAGATTTCTTGAAACTCTGCCATTTTTATTTGAAACATTTTTTTCTAAAATGCTTAGTTTTTGTGATATTTCACCGTTCCGGTACTTTTATACACCCTGTATATATTTTAATATATACTGTGTATAAAAAGTCCTGGGAACCCTCAATATCTCAGAGGGGTTACGTTTTAAAAAATGTTAAATATAAATATTGTAGGGTTTCAAGAGGTATATCTATTAGTCGTATCAGTTTGACCTTGAATTACGTTGCCAAGGTCAAATTAAGATCAATTTAATTTTTTAAATGGAGATTCCCATTTTTCATTATATATTCTTGTAACTTACCTCGAAAGCTTTTCAAAACACTATAATAATATATTTTTTCATTAAGTACTTTTTGAGTTATAAGGCTTGAAAGTTACAGTACCGCCGGCGTTAGCATTACCCGATGTACCGTGTGAGGGTTGCCTGGTCGGATTTACATCTCTATTGTGCTCAAAGGAAGATCGATGCAATCCACGCAATTGTAAGTGACAACATGCAGCACATATGATTTCAACAAGATGGTTATCCGGATCATATTATGGAATAAATGTTTGAAACTTTTTGGATAGTTTTTCCTAATCAATAGGAAGAAGAGAAGCAATAGAGTAGCCACCAAATTCACCTAATTTTTCATTATTGGACTACTTTTTATGAGGCTTGTTGAAAAGTAGAGTTTATAAAACGAAACTTCAAAATCTCAATGATCTCCGGCAAAGAATTCTTGATAAGACTGCACTTATCTGTAGGGATCACATAAAACATGCTGTTGCATCTTTTTTCAATCGATTAGGATATTATCAAACTATGAATGGAGGACACTTTGAACATTTATTATAACGCAGTCTCCAACAGATCATATCAAGCTTGCCTTCATTGGATCATCCTCCAATTTTCCTTCAAACACAATAGAGGTGTCCGACCGGGCAATCCTTACGCTGTATATCTGGGTAATGCTAATGCCGGCGGTATTATAACCTTATAACTCGAAAAGTACTTAATGAAAAAGTATGTTATTATAGTGTTTTGGAAAGCTCTCGACCTAGGCTACAAGAATATATAGGGTGTTCATTTGAAAACTTTGCAGCTAATTATCTCGAAAACTATGAAAGATATTAAAAAAAGTTAAAACACGTGTTCCATTATTTCGAAGGGAAAAGAAAATAGCATTATTAGTTTTTATTTGGAGAGATTTTATTTTCTAGGTCATTCGAAGGTCAATCTTGTTTATTTAAATGAAAACCTATATTTTTATTACGGGATATTATTCTACGTAAAAAAACCAGCAACTTTTGTAGGAAACATTTTTTTATCTGGGCACTATGTTGGAAGATATTTAAGAAAATAGTAAGGCATAGTTACTGCATTGGGGAGGGAATGCGGGAGCAGTTCCCCTAACTCCCCTCACAACGGTCAGAATGGTAGACATCCCGCAGGGGTTTTAGTCAGTAAGAGTCTGACATAACCCCCGACCCCCCAACGGATCGGGGGTATCCATGATGGATTTCCCCTGCGTTACTAAAAAAAAAAAGGCATAGTTACTGCTGTTAAATTTGTTATTTATTATAACAGATGTTCAAAATGTTCTCCGTTGTTTGCTAAACATATATAACAATAATAAAGACGATTTTAAAATTTTGAACAAACACTTTGGAAGATATCTGTTGAAATAGCTCTACATTCCTGTACAATTCTTGGGACAAATCGTTGATATTTTCCGATGGAGTTTTATAAACAACGGATCTTAAGTACCCCTACAAAAAAAAAGTAGAGTGGAGTTAGATCTGGAAATCTTGGTGGCCACTCGATAGCTCCTTTTTTTACAATTCATCTCTGTGGGAATAAATTGTTTAACCACTGTCGAACTAGTAACACGTAATGCGGGGGATCATCATCTTGTTGGAAGTACAAAAGTTCCTCATTTAACAAGAAATTCAACAGAAATTTAAAACTATCTTCATCCTTTCGGTTTTCAAAACTTTCAGTTATAAGTGGATCAATAACGTTGTCTAGTAAATTTAAATAAAGATTGCCATTCATATTCTCTTGGAAAAATAGTGGTCCTATTACGGTACTTCCTAGAATACCTGCCTAAATATTAACTTTTTCTGGCCATTGAGTATTACTTTCTCTAACAAGATGTGAATTTTCGTCACTTCAATAACAACAATTGTGACAATTTACAACACCGTTTAAAAAAAACAACAATCGTCACTAAAATAAATGTTTTTAGTCAGATTGCGGGTGACGTCAATCATAGTGGCGATCAATTTGTAAAACTCAATCCGCCTGTCAAAGATTTCTTCCAGTAATTTTTTATGTGACTGCATTTTATAGGGATAAAATTTGTTTAATTTCACTATTTTGTGTACAGATCCCACTGATTGTCACTGAAACTTGTCGGATTTAACTAGGATTCATAGTAAACTGTCCTATAATTTCAATTGGATCAGCTTCATTTATAAATCTTGGCTGATTTCTTTTTAAAGGAGGAGGGTGCCTAAGGCCAGTTTTCGGCACCCTTCAAAATTGGACCAAAATGGCTGGAATCACTTCCTTATACCCTTGGAAGTAATATTTAGTCAATTCCAGCCTAAACGGAAGTATTTAGAGTGTATACATCAAGTATACATGGTGCATCAGCGCGCCCGTATCAAGCATTTCTTTGGAAAACTAAGCGTTTCTGAGAAAAATGTTTCAGATAAAAGTTGTATGGTTTCAAGAGGGACATAAAATGGTATCATTGGTTTGACCTTGGATAGTCATTTGAAGGTCACGTGAACGTCGATTTCAATATTTTATATAGAACCCCCTATTTTTACATATCTTGTAGCTTATCTCGAGAGTTTCCAAAACACTTATAACTAAATCATTTTTCATTAAGTACTTTGCGAGTTATGAGGCTTCCTATAGATAGATTTGTAGAAACGTTACTTAAGGAGATCCGAGATTGAAATCATATTATTTATTCTTGTTGATTCTCCACATGTGAACAGTAAAATCGTAAACGTAATCTTCCTTTAAGAAGCCACGTAGAATAGGGTGTTGGATTTACGTGAGTCCCCTTGCCTGTCACTTTTATCAATTATCAATCCACGCTTAACAAAAACCCGAAGTTTAGCCAGGGAAGGTACAACAACAAGCGGCGACTTAGCTTTGCAGATAATGCATTTATGTGTCATAGATGGTCTACTACAAGGAATAGTTACTGTTTCGTTTGCAGGAACATTAATATTAGGTGTAGTAAAAAGAAATCCATTACTTTTGCATGAAATTGAAGGCTTTAATTACCATAGTTAGAATGATCCGATTTAGGTCAAATATGCGCCGTTTTGTTCGATAACTTGTTGCCATTTTGAAGGTAATTTCATTATGCCTCTCTCATAGAAGCCCTCGTCCCTATTGGCAAAAAATTGAGACAGTCGATTTTCACAAGCCTCTCTTGAAGCGAATTTTTCACCAGCAAAATTGTTCGCCATGGACAGGAACAGATGGTAATCACTTGGTGCCAGGTCCGGACTATAAGGTGGATGCATAAGAACCTCCCAACCAAACTCCCGGAGCTTCTGGCGAGTCACTATCGATGTGTGTGGCCTGGCGTTGTCCTGATGGAACACAATTCCTCTCCTATTGGCCAAAGCTGGCCGCTTCTGGGCGATTGCTTCCTTCAGACGGTCCAATTGTTGACAGTACAGTTCCGAGTTAAGAGTTTTGCCGTAGGGGAGCAGCTCATAGTAGATAATTCCCTGCCAATCCCATCAAACACACAGCAAAACCTTCCTGGCCGTCAATCCTGGCTTGGCCACCGTTTCCGCCGGCTCACCGCGATTCGACCACGACCGTTTTCGCTTGACGTTGTCGTAAGTGATCCACTTTTCATCACCAGTGACCAACCGCTTCAGAAATGGGTCGATTTTGTTGCGATTCAGCAGCGATTCGCAGATGGAAATTCGGTCCATGAGGTTTTTTTGCAGTAACTCGTGTGGCACCCATACATCGAGCTTCTTTTTGTATCCAGCCTTATTCAAATGGTTCCAAACGGTTTTTTGTGCAATCTTTAGCTCTTGGGCAATCGAAACAGTGCTTACATGGTCGGACTCGACAATGTCCATGATTTTATCGATATTTTCGACAATTGGCCTTCCAGTGCGTGGTGCATCTTTGACATCGAAATTACCGGAACGGAATCGACGAAACCAAAATTGCGCGTGATTGGCTGTTACAGTATCAGGACCATAAACACTATTCACATTTTCAGCCGCCTGGCTTGCGTTTTCGCCTTTATCGAAGAAAAACTGTAAAATATAGCGTATTTTCTCTTTGCTAGTGTCCATCTTTGACGCGCGCTCAATCAAAACTGAGTCAACTAATCACAAAACTGTCAGAAAAGTTTTTTTAGTACGAAATCTCATCTTTCTAACGCCATCTAGTGGAACCCGATCGGACTTATACAACGCGATACAGATAACTAAAGCCATCTATTGGAAAAATAAGGGATTTCTTTTTATTACACCTGATATTTTCTGCCGTATTGGAAACGCCTAATTATAAATTGCAATTCACTGTAGAACAAATCTGAATAATTATGCAAGATTAAAAACTAAAGAAGGAGAAAAAATAAAGATGAAAAATTCAAAAATAACAAGATATCTTTTTGCATAATAAGAAAATCTCGAGAAGCAGCTCTGACAAGAACTAGTTTTATTTTTATTGTAACCAGGTACCTGGGTACGCGCATATACGCATTTTGTGTATCTCTGACATTAAGATGTGAGATCGGGTCCGATATAAGGCCATGGACATAAACTTGGTCTATTGAATTAAAAGCTTAAGGGATCGTAGTTGTTCGAAAAGGTGCATGCAGTTCTTAAAACAGTTCTTTTCAAAACTTCGTATTTAGCCTTGCGGCAGAAAATACGTCAGTCATTTCTTTCAGAAGTATTTGTAATAAGTGTTTCTACGTGATCTACGATAGTATTTTGGAAAGCTCTCGAGATAAGCTACAAGATATGTAAAAATAGGGGGTTCTACATAAAATATTGAAATCGACATTCACGTGACCTTCAAATGACTATCCAAGGTCAAACCAATGATACCATTTTATGTCCCCCTTGAAACCATACAACTTTTATCTGAAACATTTTTCTCAGAAACGCTTAGTTTTCCAAAGAAATGCTTGATACGGGCGCGCTGATGCACCATGTATACTTAATGTATACACTCTAAATACTTCCGTTTAGGCTGGAATTGACTAAATATTACTTCTAAGGGTATAAGGAAGTGATTCCAGTCATTTTGGTCCAATTTTGAAGGGTGCCGAAAACAGGCCTTAGGGACCCTCCTCCTTTGTCACAGATCCTGTTACTTTAAACTTTTTAACGAGTTGTATTACATACGTATGAGAAACATATTTACCAGGATATTTCTTATTAAATATAGCTGCAGTTCTACGAGCACACTGATCTTCTGCTGCATAAATAAAAATAATTTCAACTCGTTCTTCTAAAGAATACACCATTTTAAATTAAAGTTTAATTAAAGTTTAATTATGTGATATCCTTTTAGATAATCTCTGATACAAGTTTCACACTTGACTGAATAATACACTATGAAATAATACACTATGAAAGACAGAAAGGAAGTGATTCAATACAATATAAACAAATGGCCAAAGGAAGTTAACTTTGTTTTCGAAAGGTACGTGTTAGTACGATCGGGAAATATCAACGATTTGCGTCAAAGAATTGTACAGGAATGTGAAGCTATTCCAACAGATACCTTCTAAAGTGTTCGTTTAGAATTTCAAAATCGTCTTTATTATTGTTTAGCAAACAATAGAGAACATTTTGAACATTTGTTATAATAAATGACAAATTTGACGCAATAACTATGACTTACTTAAGTATTTTCCAACATAGTGCTCAGACAAAAAAAATGTTTCCTACAGAAGTTGCTGGTTTTTTTACGTAGAATAATATTCCGTAATAAAAAATATAGGTTTCCGTTTATAAAAACCAGATTGATCTTCGAATGACCTAGAAAACGTCCTCCAAATAAAAAACTGATAATGCCATTCTTTTCCCTTCGAAATCATGGAACATGTGTTCTAGCTTTTTCTAATATCTTTCATAGTTTTCGAGATAATTAGCTGGAAAGTTTTCAAATGAACACCCTGTATAATGAAAAATGAGGGTTTCTATTAAAAAAAATTAAGTTGACCTTAACCTGACCTTGGCAACGTCACTCAGGGTCAAATTGATAAGACTAGTAGATAGACCTCTTGAAACCCTACCACATTTATATTTAACAAGTTTTTTCTAAAATGTAACACTTTTGAGATATTTAAAAGTCCCGGGACTTTTTATACACCCTTATATACAGGGTGTCCTATTTTGAAAAACGCACCTCGATAATTCTTCAACGAAGCATTTTCAGCAAAAATGTTTCGGACAAAAGTTGTATGATTTCAAGGAAGACATAAAACAGCTATACCATTTTGTTTATAAATGACACGACTTTCAAGATATATTTACTGATCATTACTTTCCCAAAATGGAAACCCCAACTTTTTATTATACCGTCTTTTTCTAGCAATTAATTTAAACAACTTTTGTCTGAAACGTTTTTTTATTTGCCTAATATTTTTCTAGATATTTAAAGAAAACTTGATAACTTTTTCAATATTTAACTCGCGATATTTCGCTAACTATTTGTTGGAAGAAAAAGTGGTACTAGACTTTTATGCTCCATTTAATCTCAAGAATATATTGTTATAATAGGGCTAACTTTTGTTAACTTACTGATTTTTGGAAATTTCAAAATCATCAAATACACACACACACACATGCACGCATGCACACAACAAAGATATAAATCCGACCGTGCAACGTCCACCGGTATACCTTAGGTAATGATAATGCCGACGCTACTCTTTCAGGGCTCATAACTTGGAAAGTACCTAATGGAAAAATACTTCATTGTAGTGTTTTGCAAAGCTCTCATGATAAGCTATAAGAATATGCAATGAAAAATGGGGGTTTTATTTAAAAAATTGAAGGTGACTTACACGTGATCTTAAAAACGTTATTCAAGGTCATACTAATACAACTATCTGATGCGTTACTTAAAACTCTACAACTTTTGTCTGAAATATTTTTCTCTAAAATGTCGTGTTTACGAAAAAATCGGGTGAACCAGGTGGTCTGAAACACTCCGTATACATACAGAGTGCTAAATTTCAAACGTAACAAGTAAAAAATTTCGAAAACTAGATGATATTGAAGTCCGTCTTTTTTATATTGTATTGTTTTGAAAAGGACACATTTTGATTAAAACAAAATTTAATTTTAAGTGGAGGCGTCAAAGTAAAAAGAAGGTCAAACTTTTTTTTAAATAGAACTCTAATTTTTTTAGCACCTACATTTGTAGCCCTTGTCATGACGAATTCAACAATCACATACTCAAGGTGATTAGAAGTCAAATAATGAAAAAAAGACTCAGGAAAGAAAAAATAATGCTTGAATAAAGTAAAGAAGAAATAAATTTTAGTAATAAATTTTCAATAAGAACAATATCTTAGAAGAAAAGCGTTTTTTTCGAAATAAAGAGTTTCATTAATTTAAGTGTTCGAAATGTTGTCCCCTTGCATCTATGCAAGCCTGCAATCTTTGTTGAAAATCATTAAGCACTCTTTATAATTCGTTCGTCGAAATTATTTGACTCGCTTCGCATATTTGTTGCATCATATTTTCTCTTGTAGTTGGAGGATTAACATAAACAATTTCCCAGATTCTACCCCAAAAATAATAATCTAGGCAGGTTAAGTCAAATGATCTGGGTGGCCAAGACACTGGACCTCCTCGACTTATCCATCGATTAGGAAAAATAACATTCATATGTTGTCTGACAGCCAAACTAAAGTGAGGAGGTGCTCCATCAAGTTGCAACCACATATTTTATCGAAGGTTTAGAGGCAAATTTTCCAGAAGAAGGTAAGTAATTTCTCAACTAAGAAATTCAGAAAAACTCATCTACTTACGATAACATCGAAAAAAATGAACCGATAATTGTGATACCAATAATGGCATACCACACATTCAACGACCATACATGTTGATTATCAATTTATCTTAACCATCTAGGATTTTAGTCGCTCCAATAATGAAAATTATGACGATTTACATGCCTATTGCTACGTAGCTTCATCGCTTCATAACTCTAGAAAAGAACATTTCATCTTCTTCATAGCGTTATAAAGCCCATCAACAAAATTCCATTCTCCTACCATAATCCTCCTGCGTTAAGGCTTGATGTAAGTTAATATGGAACAGATGTTGGCGCTCACGATGCAAGGTATTTTAAATATTTACGTGGGATATTCCAAGTTCCCGTGACAATTGTCGTGTACTATAATGAGGATTTACAATAATTGTTGCTAAAACATTTATTGTTGTGTCCTAATTACAAACTGGACAAGACCGATTCATATTGCGATGAACTGCAAAAGTTCCATGTTCTCCCAAACAATGATATAAACGAATGAAGACCATAGGAGATGGATAATGGGGTCTATTAGAATATCTTTGACGGTAAATTCTAGCAGCTTCTCTAGCATTTTGTTGACGTTCACCATAAATTAAGACTATGTCACGATATTCCTCATTAGTATAACGTACTATAATGCAAATGACGAAAGAAAAGAAAGTGAAAACACAACTTATTCTAATGATTACACTAGTCACACTCGTGCTCAATATCAATAACTGACTTGGTTGAAATAGTGCCCATCCCCACATGTACATACGCCTAGTCTATCTGTTATGTGTTTATTTTCTGAAGAATGTTTACAGTTTTTGCATCGTCAACGCCAACATCCATTCCATCTCCACTTCTACTAAGCTTTAACGCAGGAAGATCATGATAGAATTTTGCCAATATAAACAAGATAAACTTTGATTTTATTAAGATGTATTAATAAAGTTAATGAGCCTTTTTTCCATTATTTAACCTCTAATCACCTTGAGTATGTGGTTGTTGAATTCGTCATAACAAGGGCTACAAACGTAGGTGCTAAAAAAATTGAAGTTTTATTTAAAAAAAAGTTTGACCTTCTTTTTACTTTGACGCCTCCACTTAAAATTAAATTTTGTTTTAATCAAAATGTGTCTCCTTCGAAACAATACAATATAAAAAAAAGGCGAACCTCAATATCATTTAGTTTTCGAGATTTTTTACCTGTTACGTTTGAAATTTAGCACCCTATATATACAGGATGTCCCATTTAACTTAAGACATTAAACAAAGAAGAAAAACAAAAATCGCTGAAGCACGTGTCGAACGAATTCCGAAGACGAGTAACATGGTATGATTCCTTTTATATTTAGTGAACGTTCTTAAGATGATTTTAAGGTCAACTTTGTTATTTCAAATGAAAACTTATATTTTTTATGACAGAAGCATATTCTACGTAAAAAAAAACAGTTAACTTTTGTCCGAAAAATTTTTTATTTAATCATTACTTTCGGAGATATCATACGAAGTAATTCCGATCTTTATTCGAAACAAATAAAATAAATATTTTCATTTCTAGCTGTCTTTTGCTGGTTCTTTTTTCTAGTTGAACACTATCATCTTCAAAAAAATGTTGTACTACCCGATAAAATGATCAACGCGATGGAGACCTTCAAGGAAACCGCAAAATATACAAATTCAACGCGTCATTAATATTTCGTCCTGCTTCACCGTAAATGAAAATCATTTCAACTTTATTTGCAGTGGTAAGATATTCCATATTTAACTCAAAGTTTACTGCATCACTGTAATCTATCGACTAAATATCCAAGAGAACTGTAGCGATAAATTCGCGCTGTTAATATCACGCTGTTCTTCTGTTCACCAAAAAAATAAAACATCTCAGCGGCACGATCGCGCTTCTTTTGTTCATTATAACACGAGAATTCATTATAACACGGAACACTTGTAAACATGAGATTTTCATATGATTATGATTTTCTGATGAATCTACTTTTACTAATAATGGAGAAGTTAATCGGCATAATATGCATTATAAGTCAGATCAAAGTGTTTGGAAATGGAAGGCCATCATTTTGAGCATTTATTGTGATACGTTTATTTTATTCATTTCGAATAAAAATCGGAATTCGTACGATATCTCCGAAAGTAATGATCAAATAAAAAATTTTTCGGACAAAAGTTAATTGTTTTTTTACGTAGAATATGCTTCCGTCATAAAAAATATAGGTTTTTATTTGAAATAACAAAGTTGACCTTACTTTGAGAACATCCATCAAATGAAAAAAGAATCATGCCATTTTACTCGTCCTCGGAATTCGTTCGACACATGTTTCAGTCGCTACAGTTCTCTAAATGAAATTTTAATTTTTCTTGTAGATCGTAATTATTATATGTGAGTCATAATTAAATAGTCTTTTTCTTCTTTGTTTTCGATTATTTTGATGTCTCAAGTTAAATGGGACACCCTGTATAGAGAGGGAGAGAGAGAGAGAGAGAGAGAGAGAGAGAGAGAGAGAGAGAGAGAGAGAGAGAGAGTGGAGAAGGGAGAGAGAAAGAAAGAGAAGGAAGAAGAGAGAGAAAGTAAGAATAATCATATATTTTTGAAAAGGACAAATGTTAAGTTTAACGCATTCGGTGTCGATTAGTGCATTAGATATTCAAATTCATATTCTAGTGAGAAGTATTTTAATCACCGTGAACCTGTAAATTAGATAAAAGCTGTTGGATGTATTTCGTATGAACATGCTCGTCCGACATAAAATTTTCGGTACAATTCTAGCAAGATGGAAGAGCAGAGGGATGTTACTCGCGGTGTGTAGCTTGTTCGAAGCCTGGTTCAGCACGATAATATCGAATTACAGTCAATGCGGCATATGGAATTTCATCAGGACTGTGCGAAATCATTTTGATCAAGCAATTATGCTGTAAAATGTCCATTAAACAACCGTGAGAGTGCTATTAATTGTGAGGCCATACGCCGCACACTTTGCGACGCATCGTCTGCAAACTTTGTATGACTGCTGTCTACAAATGCGCGGCTGCAATTGCGGCTCGAATAGTCGAAACGAACGTTTTCTAACTACACTTATGACTTTTCGAGACGTCGCTTTGAAAAATCTCCAGAAAGATCGGATAATATTCGCGCATGTAAATTACTTTTCATGAAGGATATAACGAGAAGTGTTTGTTTTGATAATAATATTTTTAATGTTGCAAATCTGTTGCAGTTTTTCTTCGAGCTGAGTTGCAAATTCGTTATTATTATCTTTTCTTCCTATTTACATTCTACAATTGCGTTCGTCAGTTTATCTAGCCTAAAATTTTCTATACTGAATGAAATTTTGATTTCCCTCGTAGATCGTAATTATTATATGTGAGTCATAATTAAATAGTCCGCAGACTTAATCTTCATCTTTAGTGCATCACTCATTTATTTATAACATTTTAGTTCGTAAATAGGAATAATTAATGGAAAAGAAATTATATACAGATTTAATATGCAAAATGAATAAGTTAGGAACTCTGAGACTTTGTAAAATTGCTTTCCATGATAACGTATCACAATAGATGCTGTTCATTACATCACATTGAGAGCTGCTTATTGCTTTGAATGTAATAAGCAAATGACATATATAAAAAAATTTAACTAGCGATCGCCAGATATCATTAAAGCGAGATTTTTGCTGCATATCGCGAATTTTGTCAGAAAGTTCTGACATGTGTCTCTTAGCAACATCGTGCGCATGTATTGAAAAGCAAAACGGTTTCGGCAGTTTTTTTTCTAGTGACATGGGTAGTTCGTGAAGTTATGAAGATTGAGAATCACTTATGCAAGAGAGAGAGAGAGAGAGAGAGAGAGAGACCCGCAATCTTTTGTTTTGTGCAGTTTAGCCTTTCAGTCACGCAATTCAGGGAATATAGCAATCATCACATAAAGGGTGGTTTTTTAGTTTTTGGGGTCGCTGAATCTAAATCCGGAGTCAGACTACAAAAGAAATCAAATTTAAGATAGTGGATCAAGGATGGCGTATCAGAAAATTGACAGTTTTGCAAAATTTGATAAATCAAAGATGGTTTGATAAGTTTTTAGGACCGCTGAATACAAATCTGGGCTCTGACCAAAAAAGAATCAAATCTAAGATGGTGCATCCAAGATGACGGATCAGACAATTAACAGTTTTGTGAAATCTGATAAATTAGAGATGGTTTGATAGATTTTTAGCGTCGCTGAGTTCAAATTTGAGATCCGATAAACAAAAATCAAGTTCAAGATAGTGAATTGAAGATGGCGGATCAGAAAATAAACAATTTTTCAGAACAGAAATTAAACAAGTTTGATGAAAATTACAGCTCAGGTGTAGTTTTCATAGATATCAGAAGTCTATAGTTTGAGAACGTTGATATTTGCAGCTTTTCATTTTGAAAAATCCACTTTGAAATGGCAGACTATAATACCTACAAAAAATTACTTTGATATATTTGATTTTTTATATTTGTAAACACCTCTCTCTTCGTAGACATGGACTTGTTACATTTGAAAACATCCTCCTCATCGTAAATACGGGTTTGGAATCGTCGGTGGCTGAGTTATGTTTCTGAGTTATGTTTCTTTTTATTTTTTTATTTCTTTCTTTTTTTGTATTTTTTTTTGTAATATGTATATATTTTTATATTTTTTTGTAATTTTTCAAATATTGTTCATTTTTCAACTTTTTTCTTTCGATTCCATCAATATTTTTCACATATAAAACTTTATTGTCTGTGGAATATTTCATAGCAGCTTTTCTCCTTTTTTATATACAGGGTGTCTCAGAACTTTGGGACACGGGCTCCGTAGAGACATAGAACTAAGTGAAAAGAACAAAAAAGTCCTGTATCATAATGTGAAAATCGTAATAGTTTTTTAGTAATAACCGCGTAAAGTTTGACGTTTTCCACCCCCATCGTGGCCTATAGACGCTCCGCAGCAAGCTGTGTGCGTAGGAACTGAACAATAACGCGTCTCGCGCTGACTGTCGCGATGGCGTCTTGGCGCTTTGACGCCGCGCAACGGTCAGCGCGAACCGCGTTATCGCTCAGCCCCTACGCATACAGCTTGCCGCGGAGCGTCTATAGGCCGCAATGAGCGTGGAAAACGTCAAACTTTACGCGGTTATTACTAAAAACTATTACGATTTTCACATTATGGTACAGGACTTTTTTGTTCTTCTCACTTAGCTCTATGTCCCTACGGAGCCCGTGTCCCAAGGTTCTGAGACACCCTGTATAATGGAGCTTCACATGTTGTACAAATAAGAAATGTTTTGTATGGATTAGCTTTAGTGCTACAACAAAAGTAACGTCTTCGTTTTTCCGTCATAGCTGGAATGTGTAGTACTTGAGAAAATCTTGACCCCAGTGATCCCAAAAACATCAGCGAAAATGATTTATATTAGGAGTACAAATAAGTTTCCGCCGTTTGACAAAAGATGGCTCCATCAGAAGGTTATGTTGAAATTGTCAGATGTAAAACGTAATATCGTAAGTTTGGACATCTGGTAACAACAAAACCTTGAAGTATTAGTGACTCCGTATCAGCATCACATACCTTTTTTCATGCAAAAATGTCAAGTTTTATGCCGAATAAGCGTCATTTGCGGGAACTTTTGATTACTTCTTTAATTTGAAGAAATCTGCAGCTAAGGCGCATCGATTGCTTGTAGAAGCATATGGTGAGACTGCTTTAAGTGAGAGAAGTTGTCGTGACTGGTTTCAAAAGTTTAAAAACGGTGCGTTTGACGTAAAAGACAAAGAACGTAGTGGAAGGCCGAAAGTGTACGAAGACACGGAATTGGAAGCATTATTGGAGGAAGATTCGTGCCAAATGCAAAAAGAACTTGCACTTACATTAGAAGTGACTCAACAAGCAATTTCACATCGTTTAAAATCGTTGGGAATGATTCAAAAACAAGGAAATTGGGTCCCATATGAACTGAAGCCGAGAGACGTTGAACGCCGATTTTGCACGTGTGAAATGCTGCTTTCCAGGCATAAAAGAAAGGGTTTTTTGCATCGTATAGTCACTGGTGATGAAAAATGGATCCATTACGATAACCCAAAGAAGAGACAAGCATGGGGACCATCTGGCCATGCTTCAACATTGACAGCCAAACCGAATATTCATGGAAAGAAACTCATGCTGTGTATTTGATGGGATCAGCTTGGTGTCGTGTATTATGAGTTGCTCAAACCGAGCGAAATCATTACTGGAGCTCTCTACCGAACATAATTAATGAGATTGAGCCGAGCACTTAAGGAAAAACGCGCCCATTACTACTCCAGACACGACAAAATTATTCTCCTACATGACAACGCTCGGCCACATGTTGCAAAACCGGTCAAAACCTATTTGGAAACACTTAATTGGGAAGTACCCCACCCGCCGTATTCACCAGACATTGCCCCTTCCGATTATCACTTGTTCCGGTCGATGGCACGTGGCCTGTCTAAGCAGCGCTTTATATCATATGAAGATACTAAAAATTAGGTCGATTCGTGGATAACCTCAAAAGATGAAGAGTTCTTCCGACGTGGTATCCGAATGCTGCCAGAAAGATGGGAAAAGGTAGTGGCTAGTGATAGACAATACTTTGAATAAAACGTAATGTACCGTTCTTACACAATAAATTCCTAATTTATTGTGTAAGAACGGTATTTTAATAGAAAACGGCGGAAACTTATTTGTACTCCTAATAGTATTAAAAATAAATGATTCGAAGTAGTAGTATTCGGCTGATTGTAAAAATAATCACTTTTCTGTAATACTGGTTGTCATATTGGATCCGCCATTTTGAAGTTTGTAAATTTATTGGTGAATCTGAATTTGACCTCAAGAACATTAAAAACAGTAATTTGCAGTAAATGTTTATAGAAATTAGCCATAAACGAATTAAATTTGAGAAAACATGCATTTTGTATGAATTTGTTAATAAGAAATTCATACAAAATTGTTATAAGAAATAAAAATTATTTGACATTCATAAAATATGTACTGCGTTTTAAAGTTTGAACCTTTTTCTATCTGAAAATGCAAAAGACCCTATGAGTTTGCTTTGAAAACAAAAGATATGATAAAAAAAGAATACCAAAAAAATGTCCTTTGTAAAGGACACTGGAAAGACTGAAAGGATTAAATAGTGATTCTTAAATTCTACAACTACACGCATTACCCATATCACTAGAAAAAAAAAACTGTCGAAATCGCTTTGTTTTCCAGTGTACGCACACATTGTGGCTTGCTACTTTTATGAGATATTATACCTCAAATGCGCAGTAAAATCCCTATGGTAGAGGAGACCAGGGATGGTTGATACACGGGGCACGTTAATATATTTAAAATTATTGCAAAATGACAAACGGTAAAATTACATAAAAATTATATGTAATTCCGCAAAAACATTGCGGTCATATTGTAATAAGTTATTTTAGACTAACTAGTGTATTTTCAGGAACAAAAAATATTTCTAGTTTTTGATAGTCAAAAGTAAAATAAATCAGCCATATATATTATGTTATATTAATAAATCTGGTCATTATATTATGAGTGTAACAGTTTATTTAGAATATTTATGTAAAACATTTACATGAAGCAGCATTGCCGTCGCTGTCCGTTCCTGTATACTCTTTCATGTCAAAGAATTAATTATCTCCAGAGTCACATAAATGTGCGAACATATACGTAATTCATATGCACAATTCGCAGTCGTTGGTGTTCGCAGGCATCTGGAATAACGACGCATTGAACTATTTTCCAAATCCCACGCGATTGATTATAATTTTTAACACAATTGTTTATTCAGTGTATTCATACGTATATATCATCAAATAAGCTCTCATGATTGTCACAACATGAAATAATTTTATGGATATTATATAGTTTTTTAGTTACATTATAAATCGAGCATTCTATATTCTATTTATTTTATATTAAATTGATCATTTAATTTACATCATGCACGATAAAATAAAATTTTTGTTGTATTGATTTAGCAACAAAAAGTTATTCTTCAGTTTTCATATTACATTTTATATGACATATTGTTTTGAGTAAATTCTGATAATTTCTTTTGTATTTTCATTTTGTCATTTCATGTGTCTATATAAATATAAATGTAAAATTTTTATAAGGAATTTGCCTGTTGTATCCTATAAAGGATACGATAGGCAAGTAAAGTCCTACAAAATGCTGGGCTACGTTCGAAAGCGTCACTCGGCGTCACTCGAAAGCGTGCATCTGCTGCGTTGGTGTGAGAGAGACATAAAAATGAGATAACCAAAGAAAGAGAGTATCCGAATGACGTTTCCGAACGCAGCCCTGACTGTCGCGATGGCGTCTTGGCGCTTTGACCCTTTAACGTCGCGCGACGGTCAGCGTGAGCCGCATTACTGCTTAGCCTTGACGCACATAGCTCGCCGCAGAGCGATGGACATGACAAGCGCCAAACTTTACGCGGTTATTACTAAAAAACGATGCGAGATATCGCTAAATGGAACAGAACTTTTTAGTTCCTCTCGCTTAGCTCTACGCCTCTATGGAATTAGTGTGCTACAATTATGAGATACCCTGTATATGAAAATTTACAAATATTTGAAAAATTTTATTCAATATTTTTGCTATTCGTTCTTTCAGAAAAAATTCATATAAATATAAATTTTGAACTTAAGATAGTTACTAAAGTTATTTTAGAAAAATAATTTTGTTTAATAAGTAATAAATTTATAACAGTTTACTTAATAATTGATTCATTGAAGTCACTATATGATAGAAATTCCTTAAATAGAAAAAATTTTACTTGCATTACAAATTCAAGTATGTTATTACATCCATAAGTGTGTAAATTAGCTGAAAATCTTTTAATGTGAGGAGGATCTTTAATGAGGAACTTTTTGTTTCTTGTTATATAACTTATATTCATTTATTTAAAATGTTTTAATTTAATATGTTACATTTATATATAAATTTAATATTTTAGTTCAAAATGTATAAAACGTCACGGTTTATTAATAGCATGTTACACAATAAAACGTTCGAAATTTTTAAAAACATATTTGTTTTTTAAAGAAATAAACATATTCTCTTTTATTCTATTAGGTAATCAACAAACTCCCCCGTGGACGCCACCTTGCCGTGGTGGGGAAGTTTGCGGGTCCTGATGATGTACAGAGCTGTGCCGGCGGAGGCTTCGGCCCCTGACAGATTTTACCATGCCGGAGTGGTCTGTACAGAGGGGCCAGAATAAGAGCGTCCATAATACTCCTGGATGGGCAGCTGCTTCCAGGTTTTAACCAAGGTCTGGAGGCCCTCATTCATGAGGCCCAAAGGACCCTACAGCGCGGGCAGAGCGGGCTCGTTAGCCTGGGAAAGCAACCGATGTAGGGGAAGGAAAACCCCGAAATCAAACCCGTGTGTGTGGGGGCACGTAAAACCCCCATAATTTATGAAGATATGGATAAAAAGGTGGAAAGCGCCCCGGTATTCGGAGCCGGGGCACGGCGGGAGGAGGCGTATCGTCCCGGCACCCCCTCCCCGTCGTCATCGAGCTACGGTCTGGGTGATGGGTGCCAGGCGGGCATATCATCTGAATGGGTTACCGCCCGAAGGGAGGATCTTGAGGATCGGCTGAGGCCGAGGGTGGGTCGTGTGGACCCGCCCTCGGCCTTTGCCGGTCCCAAGAGTGCCAAGAAGAGGAAGCGGCAGGAGGAAGCCTCCGCTTCACAACTATGAGGGGACAGGGAGGTGCACTTCCCTCCTCTCGGGAATGTTAGTATCTCTAGGGAGGGGGGAGTGCAGCTCCCTGTGAGCGTGGATCGGACACTATGTCCGCCACGCAAACGTGGAGGAGGCTTTTCCCGGGGGAGGAGTTCCCTCCGGTCGAGGATAAAGAAGTTCCTGCGGCCGGAGGAGCTCCTCTCTGAAACGCGCGGGAGGGCGAAGCCACCGGGGGGCGTAGACGACAGCAGTGGGGGCTCCCGTCCGTGCGGAAGCCCTCACGGCTGATAAGGAGATGACGCAACCTGTTTCATCGATTTCAACACGAGTCATAAAAGCATATAAAACATAACAGTTATTTGCGCCAACTGCACGTAATGAACGCATGATTTTTTGCACAAATACACTTTTGACTATGTATAGTTGGTGGAAAACATATTTGATTGACGTTGTAAAATACCTCGCGACTGTCAACAAGACTGGACGCATACCATGTATATTGGAGCATAAAATTGAAAACTGGTGCTGATAACAGATAGTGTGTGAGCGATTGTATACGAATCGCATCAGCGCGAGTGTTCAAATTTATATTTTCGTCGCCGGTATATAAAGAAGGGCAGTTCTGTATACGCTTTATAACGCTCCGCCCTCCCGCCGTTCGTCTCGCCGCGCTCCATCCTCGCGAGGTTGACAAGTCGCGGGTCGGAGGTCTCACAAGGAGATGCCACGAACTGCTAACTCTACTTTTGAATGAACTATAGTGCATTCGAAAGAGGAGGTCGAGAGTATAAACCGTGTCAGAGCTTTTGGGTGTATGGGCTTTAGTTTCGGAGAAAATTTATTATAAAATGATGTATTTTTCAGCTGTACGGTAAGTACAATGGATAGCCATAATTTTGGATGAAGCGCGCTGGCTGTGCAGGTTAGGCGTGCGGCTACTATTTTGCGTCCGTGCGAGCAGAGTTCAATTCCCCTTAGTGACAATTTTTTTTTGTTTTTTTTAGAATAAATGATTGTTTATGAATTAATTGTAAATTTATTTATTTATTATTCGTTATAGTAAGAGAACATAATGAAAAATATTAATAAATTTTGTGTTTTTATTGTACTGTGTCTTTATTCATTATAAAATTCCGACTGTACAATGTTGCGGGTGATAATTTATATAAAAACATTCGAAGCATAAATGGATCGCACACCATGAACATTTTATAAACGAAAACTGCGTATTGCAGATACATTTTTTCTTATGTACATCCAGTGGAAAACACAATTGATTAACATTATAAAATATGTCACGTTTATCTGCTAATTTTGACGCGTACCAAGCGAATTCAATCATTTTTACATATCGCGGAGCACATAATAAATAATGAGTTAATGATTGAATTCGAATTGCATCATATCGCGAATTTAATTCTTTCTTTTCTTCGCTAACCATAATATCCGGACAATTTTGAATACGTTTTATAATAATTTTCACTTGCCTATAAAAATAAACGTCGCAAGGTTGGCAGATTAGAGTACATTTTGGCGGTATTATTTGCAAATTGCATGTTGGTTTATTTCCATCATTTACAAAAATTTCATTGTACATATGAATATTTTTTTGACGTCCCCAAGAGTCGACAATCATCAAGAAGGAATCGTTTCCAACATACGGTTTTACAACTGTTTTTAAATATTCTTTATAGAATTGAGAGGTCAGTTTACCCGACTTTGAACAAATGACAATAATATTTTTACATAATTTTACAAGTTCGTCAACTTCTGCTTTGACACGGACTCCAAATGTGTCTCCAGGTTCTTATAAACATACAAAAACTTTATTTAATAATATTCCGGATTTTGTCATGGAATATTGAACAGTATACGAATGAGTTATCTTATTTAAGTCACCTATAAAAAGTTCTACTGTTTTTCACCCTTATGTGTGTACGTTCTTGAAACATTAGCTCGATACTCACAACCTGTTTGATCTGTATTGATAATATAATCAGAATCGTAATCCGTAGAAATTGATTGTATCAAGTTTTGAAATTGTATTGCAGATTTGGAAACTTCTAGCGATTTCATTTCTCTTTTGGATACATAGCGAACGACGCGACGATTAGAAATGCCATAATTTTTAATAAAATTCGTTACCCAAGATGCCGATGCTGAAAAACGTTTCCTTCTGTTTCTGCATCTCGAAATTGCATTGCAGTAGCCATAGCCCACTGTTGTAATTGTCGCCTTGTTACTAATTATTTATGGTCACGTGCTTCAGAAAATCGATCATAGACACATTTTTTTACATTATCCAGTTTTTCTGCATAAGTGCCACCATTTATTACATCTTTTCTAAATCGTGCAATATCAGTTTTGTGGCGTAAATGTTGTTTAAATCGCTTTTGTAGACCATGAAAACTCCACGTTGGATGCTCGTTTGCGGTCATAACAATCTTTTCAATTTTGTATCAAAAGGCACTCTATCCTGATATGAAACTTTTTCAGGTGGCACATATTCTTCCTCCAATGTTGATGATGTCGATTCTTGCAGTTCCTCTTCTTGAATATTCTCTACTTCTTTTTCGTTTGGTGAAAAATATTCCACATCTTCTACCATCATACATTTTCCTAACATTGAAACGAAGCTTTCGAATAATTTTCCAGCAACCTCTTTAGCCGAATGCGTAAATTTTTTGGGTACTTCAGCATAAATCAAATCAAATTTTATTAGCATATCTGCAAAAAAGGAAATATTTTTGTATATTTCTGCATATGTTCACAAATGTGAGTGTTTATAAAAATATACACACAAATTATTTAATTATTGTTATTTGATTATTAAATTATTAAATTATTTATTACCTTTAAAATATGCAATGCTGTCAGTTAAATCTTCTTTTGTAATATCACACTTTGCCAATGCTTGGATATGTTCTTTCAAAAACAAATCCACACTTGACCCTTCCATTTTTATTATATAAAATCAATTTAACACAAAGGATGCTCGCAGACTTGCTTACTGATCGACATACGTAAGAACAGTGAAGGAAATCCAACGGACTTTAGGGTCACGGTCCTAACGGTTGTTGCCTGTGCGCATGTGCCACAGACAAATACTAGAAACTTCTTAAAAAATCCGTTATATGATGCAATTCGAATTCAATCATTAACTCATTATTTATTATGTGCTCCGCGATGTGTAAAAATGATTGAATTCGCTTGGTACGCGTCAAAATTAGCAGATAAACGTGACATATTTTATAATGTTAATCAATTGTGTTTTCCACCAGATGTACATAAGAAAAAATGTATCTGCAATACGCAGTTTTCGTTTATAAAATGTTCATGGTGTGCGATCCATTTATGCTTCGAATGTTTTTATATAAATTATCACCCGCAACATTGTACAGTCGGAATTTTATAATGAATAAAGACACAGTACAATAAAAACACAAAATTTATTGATATTTTTCATTATGTTCTCTTACTATAACGAATAATAAATAAATAAATTTATAAACTTATAAATTTATAAACAATTAATTCATAAACAATCATTTATTCTAAAAAAAACAAAAAAAAATTGTCACTACGGGGAATTGAACTCTGCTCGCACGGACGCAAAATAGTAGCCGCACGCCTAACCTGCACAGCCAGCGCGCTTCATGCAAAATTATGGCTATCCATTGTACTTACCGTACAGCTGAAAAATACATCATTTTATAATAAATTTTCTCCGAAACTAAAGCCCATACACCCAGAAGCTCTGACACGGTTTATACTCTCGACCTCCCCTTTCGAATGCACTATAGCTCATTCAAAAGTAGAGTTAGCAGTTCGTGGCATCTCCTTGTCAGTACGGTTCGTCTTGATCGGCTTTCCGCTGTCGGCCGTGCTCTCTTGCCGTGGACCGACGAACGGGGGTTCGCTGCGAGATTGCGAGGTAGGATCAATTGATTGGAACGCTTAATTTCACTCTTCTTGAGGAGTGGCGTAATGCTGGTCTCTCACTCGGCCTCACTGCCGATTTATTCGGGTTCTTTTTGTTTTTGTACACTCCTTATTCGCTATACACTTGTCCGCGTAAGAAACGGCTATCTGTTACGGCTCGCGCCGGCGGCCTCACTAAATTTCGTGAAGCAGCTTCGAATTCGCACCGGGAAGTGTTTACAAATTTTCGTGCCACGGATTTTCGACCGACAACGTGCTCGAGATCTGTCAACGGTTGACGAGGGTCGGCCGCTCTTCGCCGGCGGGAACAATAGATGCACGCGGTTCCTAGTAACTCGAAATGATGGAAGAAAACAAGCGAGACAATTTATGAGCGCCGCATCTGCCTGCTCTCGTTCGGAAATAATTATCATAAAATGTTACTGATGGGCCAGTTACACTCTTAACCGGCTGTGCGTCGCACCAATTCTATTCGCGTTGGATAGATAACGACTCGCGTCCCGTGCTCTCGACAATATCTGGTAGACTTTTCTATGTTGTAAACAGCTCGCGTCCGGAACTTTTGAGCAGACCTCAGGTGACGCTGATAAGTGTCATACCAGAGTCGCGACCGCGAATATCAATAATGTATTGCTGAATAATACTAAATAAATTGCTATAGGAGCAGCGTTGCTAATGACGAACATGCGGCCTTCTGAACAATACTCCCAGGGATCTTATAATTGTCGCAAACGACTCACGCCCGGAGCCTTAACGATAATGCGGTATTAGCCGGTTCGAAAGAGACGCCGATAAATAATAATATTCTTGCGCTGTGACCTCTGAATTGCTCGAATTATAAGATCCGGGATAACACTCGGTCGCTTTGATTGTTTAGAAACAAACTCGCTGGTGATAAATCTTCAGTATTAGTACGTTCGAAAGAGACGTCAGTAAATAATAATATTCTTCCAGTATACCGGATTTTCTCGACTTATATGATTCGTGATGATATTCGTTCGGACGGACAAGCGCTTAGAATTGCGAGACGGTGGCTAACTGCTGCTGTTCTCTTCGAAAACAGAAAACTTATTCTAAGTCGGCGCGGCGGCTAACTACTGCCTAATATAGACGGACGAGCACTTAGAATCGCGAGACGGTGGCTAACTGCTGCCGTTCTCTCGAAAACAGAAAACTTATTCTAAGTCGGCGCGGCAGCTAACTGCTGCCTAACGTCGACGGACGAGCACTTAGAAATTCGCGAGACGGTGACTAACTGCTGCCGTTCTCTCGAAACAGAAACTTATTCTAAGTCGGCGCGGCGGCTAACTGCTGCCTAACGTCGACGGACAAGCACTTAGAAATTCGTGAGACGGTGGCTAACTGCTGCCGTTCTCTCGAAACAGAAACTTATTCTAAGTCGGCGCGGCGGCTAACTGCTGCCTATCGTCGACGGACGAGCACTTAGAAATTCACGAGATGGTGGCTAACTGCTGCCGTTCTCTCGAGACAGAAAACTTATGCTAAGTCGGCGCGGCGGCTAACTGTTGCCTAACGTCGACGGACGAGCACTTAGAAATTCGCGAGACGGTGGCTAACTGCTGCCGTTCTCTCGAAACAGAAAACTTATTCTAAGTCGGCGCGGCGGCTAACTGCTGCCTAACGTCGATGGACGAGCACTTATAAATCGCGGAACGGTGGCTAACTGCTGCCGTCCTTTCGGAAACAGAAAACCTATTCTAAGTCGGCGCGGCGGCTAATTGCTGCTTAACATCGACGGACGAGCACTTATAAATCGCGGAACGGTCTTTCGGAAACAGAAAACTTAATCTAAGTCGGATCCGAGTGGATCGTATCGGTGGAACGTTAAGCGTCCGCCTCGCGCATGCCGCCGGGTCTTGTAATATTGCTTCCCGGACTCTCTGTTCGCTTACTGATCCTGGTCCTCGGTCTTCTCGTCGGATGCCTCTTTTCGTCAGGGAGCTCTGCTCGGAAGACTGTCTCGCTCGAGACGACGACTCTCCCTATCTCGGCGAGAGAACGAGTTATATACCCTTAAAATCGAGAGTCGAGCGCGGAAAGGGTTATCCCCCCTGAATTCCTGCGAAATTTGCGCATGCGGATTTTGGGATTACCTCTTTTCGTGTCTTAATCCCGATTTTTCCCGAGCGAGCGAGCGATCGCTCGTCATCTTTCGGCGCTCGGGCCTAGTTGCCGCAGCACTGATGGTCGGTGCGATGCGGGGATGGTAGCGGCGATGTTCGATCGCGCGGCGACCGATCGTCGTCGCCGCGCGATTCGTAACGGGGACAAGGGTCTTTGTCCCACGTTACATCTTTATAATGATTTTGACCTGTCTATAGAAATAAACATCGCACGGTTGATAAATTGGCGTACATTTTGGTGGTATTATTTGTAGGTTACACGTTGGCCTATTGTTATTATCGCGAAATATTTCGTTATACATATGGATATTCTTTTGTCCTCCCCAAGAATCAACAAGAAATAAAAACTGATGATTACCAACGTACGGCTTGAGAACCAGTTTCAAATATTGCTAGTAGAGTGACGTTGTTAATTTCCCTGATTTGGAGCAGACTGGAACAACATTTTTACATAATAGCAATAACGCGTCTACCTCTTTCTTACCTGGACTCCAAATGTGTCGGAAGTCTCTTGTAAGCAAACGAACACTTTATTTAATAGCTTGCCCGATTGTGTGACAGAATATTGTGCAGTATAAGAGTGAGTCACTTTGTTTAGATCGCCGATATATAATTGTACGAATTTTTCGCCAGTATGCGTGTACGTTCGTGCTACATTTATGCGATATTCACAGCCCGTTTGGTCAGAATTTATTATGAAATCCGGGTCGTAATCCGGTGATATACTTCTAATTAATTCTTGAAAGTGTACAGCGGATTCCATCATAGCTTGCGGTGATATTATTTCTCTTTTTGATAAATACCGAACAACTCGACAGTTAGAAATTTTGTATTCACGTAGAAATGACGTTAACCATATGTTCGATGCTACAAAGCGGAAAGCTTTGTCATGTTCTTCGCTTTCTTTTCCTTGTTTGTTATATTGAACGGCTGCAGCCATCGCCCACTGTTGAAGGAGACGTCGTGTAACAAGTTGCCTTTGCTCTCTTGCTTCCGTAAACCAATCATACACATTCCGTTTTATTAATTGCAGCTTATCCCAATAATTTCCACCAGATAAAATGTATTTGCGGAAGCGTGCAACTTCACTGTGATAATGCAAATGCTGTTTAAACTTGCTTTGTAACGTACGGAAGCTCCAATTCGGATGTTCGTTTGCGGTCATAACTATTTTCAATTTTACGTCATACGGCACTAGATCTATCACTGCAACTTTTTGCGGAGGTTCGTAGTCTTCCGTTCTTTGACTCGTATGAGGCTTGTCCGGAGAAGACTCTTCCGTTCTTTGACTCGTATGAAGCTCGTCCGAAGAAGACGATTGAACATCTTCCATCGCGTCTTCTTCAATCACGTCTTCTCCTTCTGCTATATAATATTCCACCTCATCTGATATTTTATGTTTTCCCAACAGTTCAATTAATTTTTCAAACAATTTTCCGCCAATTAATTTGGAATTTTCTTGACGCTTCATTATTAATTAAATTAAATTGTATCAGGACATCTGAAAATATGAATTCAATATAATTGATATTGTATACAAGACCAATAACAATATGTACAAATATATCTTTCCGTTGCTCACACATTCAATATATTTACCTCGAAGATATTCTATTGTGTTCGTCAACTCTTCTTTCGTAATATCACATTTTGCTAGATTTTGCACATAACTGATCGTTGCTTCATCTACGAACGTGGTTTCCATTTTTAACACAAGTTTTTCACTGTTCACGTTACGAAGACTGCCCAGAGAATGAAGCGAGCACGTCACAAAACATAAGAATCCCTCTGCGAGAAGGGGAAAGGGAAGAGGGTTCCTTTCCACTTGTAACGGTTCTAACGGCTCTCGGGTTTCTCTCACATAAAATAATCACTGTCTGGCCATTTCTTTCCCATACCATACGAAATATTTATGCGAAATAGATTTACACGAAAAAAACATTTTATTATAATTAATAAAAAAGTTGTGTTCATATTTGAAAGACCTGACTCTCCTAATTAGCCTTGATTAATAGCGTAGAAACAAAAAAAGGAATTATACATAAGAACAATATAAAAATATTTATTACATGTCTTTACATACGAAAAAAAAACGAACCTGTCGTCGGCGGGACTCGAACGCCGTCGTCGGCGCAAAAGTGTTCGCGGCGCGAGAGCCTCTGTCTGCTCAGCCACGCCGCTTCGTGAAAGAGTGTCGTAACTTGCGCCCTATGTGTGGCACGGCTCCGCAAGCCAAACTTTAACTGCAAATTACTCGTAAACAAAGACGCATTCACGCATATTATGTTAGGGCGTTTATACACGGCATCATAGCTATCGAGTGTGCTATGACTCGTGTTGAAATCGATGAAACAGGTTGCGTCATCTCCTTGTGAGTGAGACCCTGGCCGCGGAGGCTATCGACGGAGTTCGGTACCTTCGCGAGCTCAGGGTCAAACCGGGACGGAAGACTACGGGAGGCTATGCGGGGAAGCCCCTCGCATGTCTTAACGAAATGGTCGGCCGGTGCCTCGAAGAGATGGAAGAGGCACTGGGGGACTATGGGGAGATGGCGAGGGATGAGGGTCCGGATGGACGCCTTGGGGCACTTGAGATCCAGGTCAGGGGCCTCAAGGCGGAAATCACGCGCATAGGGCGGTTACTGGAGAGGATTCTCCCCTCTTCGGTACCCGCAGCTGCGGGCAGCGGGACCTCCCTCCCTCGCCCCCCCCCCACAGCAACCGGCGGCCGACGGGGTGGCCCGCGAAGGGTAGACGACGCTGTCCACCCACAAGGGAAAAGGGAAGGGGGTTGGCAAGAAGTCCAAACCTCTTATCCCTGATAAGGGGGTTAGTGCGGCAAAGAAGGCTGCACCGCCCCCTAAGGGAGGGAAGGCCAGGGAGGAAGGGGCCCCAAAGAAGGGGCCCTCCACCCAAGAGACTATAATTACGGAACCCCCGCGCAATCCGGTCGTCACCGTGACCGCATTGCCGGGGGGTTCCATCGCGGACGTAATGGTGCGGGCCAGGCACCAGGTCGACATTCAGGAGGTCGGCCTGCAGCCTGGCGAATTTAAAATCAAACGCGCTAGGAACGGGGGATAATCTTGGAGATCCCTGGGAAGGACGGGAAGGGCAAGGCAGACTGCTTTGCCAGGGACCTCCAAGACGCACTATGCGGGGTGGCCGTGGTCGCCAGGTCGGCGAGGCGGGCGGAACTCCGCCTCGTCGACCTGGATGATTCGGTGACCCCGCTTATGGTTAAGGCTGCCATCATGAAGATGACGGGTTGCCCTTCGGAGGACCTCCAGACGGGGGATGTCAGGAGGTCCTCCGGAGGACTGGGAGCTATCTGGGTTCGATGCTCATTGGCGCCGGCCCAGAGAATTGTTGCAGCCGGGGGACTGCCAGTGGGGTGGTCGAGGGCAAGAGTTCGGGTATTGGAGGAGCGGCCCCTCCAATGCTACAAGTGCCTTCGGTACGGCCATATGGCAGCGGCCTGCCAGTCCGAGGAAGGACTGGGAAGCCGCTACTTTCGCTGCGGAGGGGCCGACCATGTGGCGAGGGGATGCACCTCAGAAGTGAGGTACATCCTCTGCCAAAAAGATGGGAGGGAGGCCGCACACCGTATGGGTGGGCGGTCCTGCAAGGCGATCCCCCGGACTGCCATTAGAGGGGGAGTTCCTCTTCGCCGTAGAAGGCGAAAGAGGAAAAAGGCGGCGCGTGGGGGGACGGAGGTTGCGGGTAAGGGCCTGCGCATCCTCGGACCTCCCACGGCGCCGCCGCCAATGTAATACCTGGTATGGTAGTCCCTGCGGCGGCTCCAACAAGGCCCATAGAGCCAGAGAAGGGAGAGGTGGAGGCTGGAGTGTTCCAGTCTCCTCTCCCACAGTTCGTGCAGGGCCAGCATCGGCTGCTCCACATGCGCTGGACCCTCCTCCGGCGGTAAGGCCGGAGGGGGTCTCTGAGGCGGAACTGTCTATGGAGGTTGAGACTTCTGTTTCTCTCCTAGCGGAGGGGGGTGGGAGGAGTGCGGGGGGAGTAATGAGCAGAGTTAGCTCTCCCCACACACTCCCTCACCCCAGGCCCATGGGATCTGTCGGTGCGGTAGTAGCCTCGGGGTGTTAGAGCCCCCGCACCGGGACCCATAGGCCAGGCAGGAGCGGGTGGGGGTGGGCCGACCCTCTCGAGGGAACACCCCCACCCGCGCTAGGAGAGAACAGCCCCGACCCGGGGTGAGACCCCCACCGTTGATTACATGAAGCAGCGGTGAAGGGAGCCCCGGGAAGGGAAGACCTGCCCCCCCTGCGAGGGGCAGGTGTTGCAGGGTCCCCCTCGGTTCCTCACCGAGGGGGGGGGGTTTTGGGGTGGTCCCGTTGGGACCCCCAAACATCTTTCTTCTGCGATGGTCGCCACCTTGTCGTGGTGCAGAAGCTTGACAGCCATAATGATCCAAGGGGATGGACTCGATTTGGAATCTTAGGATTCGAAGTTCGAGGGTGAACCGAGGGGAGTGGCTACTAAGAGCGAACAATACATGCTCCGAGATGGGTAGCTGCCTCTCGAAGCATTAAGAGACCCGAGGGCTGCTCTAAAGCGGCATGAAGGACCCTTCAGCGCGGGCGTTCGGGCTCGTCAGCCTCGCTTTTGGGAAGCATCCGAACAAGGGAAGGAAACCCATAATAAAACCCGTGGCGATGAGGCCCGTTAGCCTATTTTCCAGGCACCCAACGAGGGGAAGGAAAACCCACTCTAAAAACCCGGGCTAGTGGGCTCGTCAGCCTTGAACAACCTATTCCAGAGATTGCAAACTCCGTTATCAAACCCGGGCGAGGGCTCGAGAGCTTGACTTCGTGGGCAAGTAACCAATTATTAGGGGAGAAAGAACCTCAATCCCAAATCCGGGCGTGCGGCCCGTTAGCCTGAGGGCATCCGCACCGGAGAGAAAGCTCCGTACAAACCGGGCGTACGGGCTCGTGAGTCTAGCGGTCCAGACATCCGAAACGGAAAGAAAACTCTGGACCAAACCGGGCGTTCGGGCTCATGAGTCTGGCAGTCCAGACACCTGAACTGAGAGGGAAGGAAGAACCCTGACAAATACACCCGGACGATCGGGCCTGTGAGTCTATTTTTCTCAGACATCCGGACGAGGGGAAGGAAAACCCAATGGAAAAACCAAGGGACGGAAAGCCCATTAAAACCCGGGTATCGGACTCGTTAGTTTGGGAGGTTGCCAAACAATCCGACGAGAGGTAAGACACCCACTGGAAAAAGCCGGGCTAGTGGGCTCGTTAGCCTTCTACAACCTATTCCGGAGATTGGAAACTCCGTTATCAAATCCGGGCGAGGGCTCGAGAGCTTGACTTCGTGGGCAAGCGACCAAAGTGAAGGGGAGGGAGAACCCCAATACGAAACTCGGGCGATTGGGCTCGTTAGTCTGGTGGTACCAGACACCCGAACGAGGGGAAGGAAAACCCAATGGAAAAACCCGGGTGATCGGACCTGTTAGTCTGGCGGTGCCAGGCATCCGAACGAGGGGAGGAAACCCAAAATAAAAACCCGGGGGGACGGACTCGTTAGCCTAGTGAGGCAGCCGACCATAGTATGGATGAATGGAGTCCTTTCAGCGGTTCTCGTGTGGTTTAATTCCTCCACATGGGAGTGGCTGAGAGGCAACACCTGGTGGAGCGTGCCGCGGACCCGGTGGGTCCTGGTCTCGTCGTTGGGTCGGACGCCTTCTGGTTTCTGGGGGAGGCGGATAGTCGGCAACGGGGAGCGAGCGCTGTCGTGCACCCCCTGATCCGTTAGGCCAATGCTCTTGGTGGCTAGAGGGGTCCTCGGATGCCGGAGGGCGGAGGTTAGTCGGCAACGGTGGGCGCGCGCTGTAGTGCACTCACTGATCCGTCAGGCCGAGGTCCTGCGACATCCGGGGGTTCGCTCGACGGTGGGAGCAGGGGTGCTCTCGGGGGACGGTGTGGGTTCCATGAGGGTGTAGGATGGCATCGCCATCCAGAATAAATGTGTGTGTGGGGGGAGGGGTTCCGGAGGCGGCTCGCGACGTCACTGATCCTCGAAGGGTTGGGGCTGGAGCAGTAGCGGCTGGGGCCGTTCCCGCTCCAGTGCCAGAGAGGATATGTGTGTCGAATGAACCAGCTTAGGTCGCCTCTGAAGGAGGGATTTCTGGGTGGGCATTCCTTGAGGAAACTTGGGGAATGCACTCATCGGTGTCCTAGTCTCATCTTTGCGAATGACACCAGCCGGCTGCTAAGGGTGTATGGATCGTAGAGGCATGCCACTGTTGAGAGTCGATGCTGCAGCGGCCTGCCCTGAGGGGTGGCCGGATGGGCGCCGAACCGCTGACCTTCCCCGGTCTTGGCGGGCTGATGCCTGTTTGGCCGACCCCGAAGGGAGTGGTAGCGTGGTATCGGCGACGGTGATGAGGCCTCACGGATGCACTACTACAGGACTGGAAAACTCCCGCAGCTGGAAATCCCTGCGCCTTGACCGGTCCTGTAAAGGGTGTATACGAACACACGATACCGCATCCGGAAGCGGTTCGGCTGGCACGTGCCTAAAGCACGACATTTACGGTGCCAAGGTTGCATGCGGGATAGACGAGGTCCACCACCCACTATCCATCATGCGATCAACGGTACAACACCCGGTGTCCGGGAAACCTGGAGCACACAATCTGGGGTGGTCCATCCGGGAGGGAGTACCTTGGTGTTCGGCGGCTGGAGATAGTCGGCAACGGGGAACACGCAGGTGGCGGGCGACCTGATCCATCAGGCAAAAGTCGTCGAGCACTGGGGCCCATTCGGAAGGGATAACTGTTGATTGTGCCAGGTTGCTGGTCATCGGGTGGGGGAAGGGAATAAAAAAGCGTCCCCTTTTTCTCCCCCGTGGACGCCACCTTACCGTGGTGGGGGAGCTTGTTTGTCCCTATGATGTACAGAGCTGTGCCGGCGGGGTTTCGGCCCCTGGCAGGTTCTACTATGCCGGAGTGGTCTGTACGGAGGGGCCAGAATAAGAGCGTCCATAATACTCCTGGATGGGCAGCTGCCTCCAGGTTTTATCCAGGGTCTGGAGGGTCTCATTCGTGGAGCCCGAAGGACCTTACAGCGCGGGCAGAGCGGGCTCGTTAACCTGGTGAAGGCAACCGGTATAGGGGAAGGAAAACTCCGAAATCAAACCCGTGTATATGGGGGCACGTAAAACCCCCACACTTTATGGAGTAATGGAAAATAAGGAGTATAATTTCCCGGTACTCGGAGCCGGGAGCCGGCGGACACGTTGCAAAGGGGTGCACCACAGATATGCGGTGCCCCCTTTGCAGCAAAGAGGGGAGGGACGCTGGCCACCGGATGGGTGGCCGTGCGTGTAGGGCGGTCCCCCGGGCAGTTCCGAGAAGGGAGGTGCCTCCGCGCAGGAAAAGGCGGAGGAAGAAGAAGGCGATGCGCGGGGGCCGCTCCGCAGCCCCAACCCCCTGGCGATGCCGCCGAAAAAGGAATCCAAGGGACCTCGGTTTCCACTGTGGGTCCGACTGAGCCAGGGGAGGTAGGGAAGGATGTGACGGAGATCGAGAATAGTCGACCTCCGTCACACAGTGATCAGGAAGAACCGGATACCGAAGGAGCGACGGCCGCTCCAACAGTGCCGGACCCTCCCTCGGCGGTTAGGCTGAGGGGGATCTCCGAGGCGGACTCGATGGAAGTGGAGGCTTCGGCCACCCTCCTGGCAGAGGAGGGATGGGAGTGGGCGGGCTGAGAACGAAGTGCCAGTTCCCCTGCACACTTCCCCATCCCAGGCCGATGGCATCTGCTGGTGGAGTAGCGGCCACAGGCGGCCCCTCCACCGGGACCCATGGGCCAGGAAGGAGCGATCGGGAGTGGGCCACCCTTTATGGAAACACTGTGCCGACTGTGCCAGGAGGGATAGCTCCTCCCCAAGGTGTGACCTACGTCTGTGGTATTTTATACGGAGACGAAGGGAGCCCTGGGGAGGGAAGACCTGCCCCGGGGAGGGGCAGGTGCGGTAGGGTTCCCCTCAGTTCCTCACCGAGGGGGGGGGGTTTGGGGGGGTCCCGAAAGGGACCCCTACACACCTTTCTTCTGCGGATGGTCGCCACCTTGTCGTGGTGCAGAAGATTGATGGCCACAATGATCCAAGGGGATGGACTCGACTTGGAATCTCAGGATTCCAAGTTAGAGGGTGAACCGAGGAGAGTGGCTACTAAGAGCGACCAATACATGCTTCGAGATGGGCAGCCTCTTGACTGGAGGCAGCTGCCCATCTGCTGTCGAGCGGCACGAAGGACCCTGCAGCGCGGGCGTTTGGGCTCGTTAGCCTCGCCTTTGGGAGACAACCAAACAGGGGAAGGACACCCATAAAAACCCGTGGCGATGAGGGCCCGTTAGCCTATTTTCCAGGCACCCAACGAGGGGATGGAAAACCCATTGTAAAAACCCGGGTGTCGGACTCGTTAGTCTGGGAAGTTTCCAGACAACCCGACGAGGGGAAGGAAAACCCACTGCAAAAACCCAGGCTAGTGGGCTCTTCAGCCTTGAGCAACCTATTCCGGAGATTGGAAACTCCTTTATCAAACCCGGGCGAGGGCTCGAGAGCTTGACTTCGTGGGCAAGCAACCTATGTGAAGGAGAGGAAGAACCCCAATACCAAAGCCGGGCATCGGGTTCGTTAGTCTGGGAGGTTGCCAGACAATCCGACGAGGGGAAGGAAAACCCACTGTAAAAACCCGGATTAGTGGGCTCGTTAGCCTTGTGCAACCAATTCCGCAGATTGGCAACTCCATTATTAAACCCGGGCGAGGGCTCGAGGGCTTGACTTCGTGGGCAAGCAACCTATTATTAGGGGAGGAAGAATACCAAACCCGGGTGTGCAGCTCGTTAGCCTGAAAGCATCTGCATCGGAGAGAAAACTCCGCACAAACTGGGCGTTCGGGCTCGTGAGTCTGGCAGTCCAGGCACCTGAACTAGAGGGAAGGAAGAACCCTGACTAATAAACCCGGGCGTGCGGCTCGTTAGCCTAACGGCATTGCACCGGAGAGAAAACTCCGCACAAACCGGGCGTTCGGGCTCGTGAGTCTGGCGGTCCAGACATCCGAAACGGAGAGAAAACTCCGAACCAAACCGGGCGTTCAGGCTCGCAAGTCTGGCAGTCCAGGCACCTAAACTAGAGGGAAGGAAGGACCCTGACTAATAAACCCGGGCGATCGGGCCCGTGAGTCTATTTCTCCAAGACATCCGAACAAGGGGAAGGAAAACCTAATGTAAAAACTGAGGGATGGAAAACCCACGAAAACCCGGGTATCGGACTCGTTAGTTTGGGAGGTTGCCAAACAACCCGACAAGGGGAAGAACACCCACTATAAAAAGCCGGGCTAGTGGGCTCGTCAGCCTTCAGGCGACTGCAATAGAGAGCGAATCTGACAACAACCGGGCGTTCGGGCTCGTGAGTCTGGCAGTCCAGGCAGCCGATACTATGGGAGGAAAAACCCCGAATAATAAACCCGGGCGATTGGGCCTGTTAGTCTGTTTAACAGACACCAAACGAGGGGAAGGAAGACCCAAAGTAAAAACCCGGGAGTTTGGGCTCGTTAGCAGCATGGCAACCAAACCGGATAGGAAAACTCCGATTAAAACCGGTCGGGTGTTTGGACTCGTTAGTTCCGGGGCAGTGTTTAGGACTCGCCAGTCCCGGGGCGATCAAACCGGAGAGGCAACTTCGTGAACAAACCGCTCGGACTCGTGAGACTGGTTTACCTGTCCACCGAGGAGGAAGGAAGAACCTCAAAGAATAAACCCGAGGAGTCGGCCTCGTTAGTCTTGTGAGGCAGCCGAGCGTATGAAGTCCACAAGGCGGTGCTCATGTGATCTTATTCCTCTACATGAGCGCTGCTGAACGGCAATACCCGATGGAGCGTGTGGCGGACCCCGTGGGTCCTGGTTCTGTCGTCGGAGGGGCCTTTTGGGCGCCGGGGGGCGGAGGATAGTCGGCAACGGTGGGCTAGCACTCACTGATCCGTTAGGCCAAAGTCCTGCGGCGCCTGGGGGGTTCGCTCGGCGGTGGGGGCAGGGGTGCTCTCGCGGGACGGGACGGGCTCCTCCTGGATGTAGGATGGCTTGCCATCTAGAATGAATGTGTGTGTAGGGGATGGGGTCCGGAGGGGGGCTGGGGACGGCGCTGATCCTCGATGGGTTGGGACTATGGCGGTGGTGGACGGGGCCACTTCCCCCACAATGCCGGAGAGGATATGTGCGTCGAATGAGCCAGCTTAGGTCGCCTCTGAAGAAGGGTCTTGCTGGGTGCCGAGTGGGTATCCCTTGAGGAAACTTGGGGGATGCACTCATCGGTGTCCTAGCAACACCCTTGCGAGGGACCGGAAGGCTCTCTTCGTGGGTGTGGGTCGTGGAGGCATGCCACCGTTGGAAGTCGGAGCCTTCGTAACCCGCCCAGGAGGTTGGCCTGCGGGATCACTGGGGTCCGGCCGTCCACCGGGATGGCGGACCCTTGGGCCGACTGAGCGGTAGCGGGTAGCATGGTTGCGATGGCGGTGATGGTGTCTCCCGTTTGCGCCTTACTGGACCTGACGATTGCTGTGGACCGGTGTGCCTCTGGCCCGTACCGCCCCTCTGATGGTCCAGTGGGGATGCAAACGGTCACACGATACCGCACCCGGAGAGAGTTCGTCTGGGCATGTCATAGGGCGCAGAGTCCGGCGCATGGGTTGCATGCGGGGTGGTGACACCACCTCCCATGCGACTTTTGCGCAACACCCGGTGTTCAGGGGGCTTGGGTACACCCGGGGGTTATCCTTCATCCGGGATGGAGTATTCTGGTGCACGGCGGCTGGAGATAGTCGGCAACGGGGAACCCGCAAGGGCGACCTGATCCGTTAGGCAAAGGCTGTCGAGCATTGGGGCCTTCTCGGAGGGGATGGCCGTTGGTTGTGCCGGGTCAACTGGACGCTGGGTGGGAAAGGGGACCAAGAAGTGTCCCCTTTTTTGGCGGCCCTGAGGTCTCAGGTCAGAGCCCGGGTATTCGAACAGTGGAACGCCCTACTGGCGGATCCGCGCGTACCCGGGCTCCGAGCGGCCGAGACCGTCCGCCCCTGATGGCGCGGTGATGGCAGACAGGAGGGGACGCGGACTCTCGTTCCATCTGGTGCAGGTGTTGAAGGGACATGGATGTTTCGGTCGATACCTGCACCGGATTCAGAAGGAGCCCACTGCGCGAAGCCACCACTGCCCGGCACTCGAGGACACGATGCATCATACGCTGGCCACATGTGAAGCATGGGGCCAGCAGCGCCGTGTCCTCGCCCGGGCGGTGAGTTGCGGGGAGGAGGCCCTCTCGCTCCCGCGCATGGTCCAGGCCATGTGCGGGAGCGAGGAGGCATGGGAGGCGGCGGCCTCCTTCTCCAGGGACGTAATGGCCCGAAAGGAGGCCGCCGAATGGGAGCGCCGTCCCGAAGCCCGTCGCAAGGAGCGACGGGGGAGGAAGCGGCGTTCCCCGGGTATAGGGAACGGGCCCGAAGTGGCGCCGGCCGAGGAGCCGCCCCCGATTCGTCGGGGGCCTCCTCGGCCGCCTCGGGCCCGCCTTCGTCAGCGCGGGGGAAGACGGGGTTAATCCGACTCCTCCCGCGCCACGGATATGGTAGGAAAGGGGGGGTGGTGGCCTGTTTGGGGACAGGCCCCACTCCTCCAGCCTACCTCAAAAAGTGAGGGAGGCTTAGCAGGAGAGGTGGGTGGGTGTCCCCTCTCTTTTTAATTGAACCGGAAGGCCAACCCGGCCGGGATTCCGGCCGGGGCACTGCATCTCTCAACTCCCCTCGGGGAAGAGGCGCGGTACGTGGGCGTGGGGCTCCATTAGAACCCCGGGGCCGGGTGTCGGGGAGGGAGTGCCGGCGCAGTTCCCCCGACTCCCAACATTCCAGCCCGAATGGTAGACATCCCGTTGGGGTTTTAGCCGGTAAGAGTCCGGCATAACCCCTGCCCCTCCCAAGGGGCGGGGGTATCCATGAGGATTTCCCCACCGTGATAAAAAAAAAAAGGTAATCAAGAAAGTTTATACCGTTTTAATCAATAGATAAATAATAAATAATAAGTTTCTGTAATAATTAATTTTCAAAAGTGTTAAATACCAGTGATTTCTCTGTTAAATACGTTTTTGTTTAAATACGTATAACCACGCTTTGATTAAATTAATGATGTGCGCATGTACAATTTAACAATAATAGAAACGGCACGAACTTTCTTGATTATCTAATATGTTTATACAGGGTGAAGAAAAAATCCCGGGACCCCAGAAAATTTCGAAAAATATACACTTTATAAAAAAATGTTTCAGACAAAAGTTGTAGCGTTGAAAAAGATCTATTTACTGATCTTCACAATTTGACCTTGGGTTGCGTCATCAAGGTCAGGATAAGGTCACCTCGGATTTTTTTAATGGAACCCCCAATTTTTATTGCATATTCTTATAGCCCTTCTTCAGACATTTTCAAAGCATTATAGTTTTATCCAATTTAAATAAGCTGTTCCGAAGTTATCGAGTTTTTTAAAGTAAGATATCTAGCCAACTAAGGCAAGATCGGAGGATGATCCGGCCAACTAAGGCAAGGTCGTAGGATGATCCGGCCAACTAAGACAAGATCGGAGGATGATCCAGCCAACTAAGGCAAGAGCGGAGGATGATCCGGCCAACTAAGGCAAGATCGGAGGATGATCCAGCCAACTAAGGTAAGATCGGAGGATGATCCGGCCAACTAAGGCAAGATCGTAGGATGATTCGGCCAACTAAGGCAAGGTCGGGAGTTGTCCGGCCAACTAAGGCAATATTGGAAAGCTTTAAAGTAATTGTTCAAAACGTCCGCCATCAACAGTTTGACAATAAGCTAATCTATCGTAAAAAGATGAAACGGCTTTTTGAATATAATCAGCAGGGATGAGAGCAGCTTCATCAAGAATTCGATTTCGTAAGTCATCCAAATTTTGTGGTTTCGTTTTGTAAACTCTATCTTTTAAATGGCCCCACAGGAAGTAATCGTTAGATGATAAATTGGGTGATCGAAGAAGCCATTCTATAGGTCCTCTTCTACTTATCCATCGATGAGGAAACACTGTGTCCAGATAATTACGGACGTCCCTTCCATAATGTGGGGGGGGGGCACCATCTTGTTGGAACCATGTATGCTCGAAGTTGTCATGCATGATTGCTTGTATCGCTGGAACTATTTCGTTTCTTAGCATATTCTCATATTTTATCGCTGATAAAATAGGTGACTGCTGCTCGCTATGAAGAAGACAGCACTGCATCAAAGATTCAAATCAGTGATCAGCATTGTTTGCTCAAGAGCTTGTATTACTATTGGTGCCTGCGAGAGTGAGACAATAAAGATCGGCCCCGCCAACGCTTTTGGGCAGATTCCCGCTAAAGCCTTCGGACATCATGCATTCGAGCAGCTTCTCGCGACCTTCGGGCAGTTTTCCGCCATAGCCTACTAGCATAACCGCTTGAAACCGTACAACTTTGCTATTGGACATTTTTCCAAAATGAATTCTTACTGAAAATATTAGGGAAAGCCGATACTTTTCGATTAATGTATTTTCTTTAAACCAATTAATTGGTCTCATTATTTCACGCACAAAAGTATTAAGGTTATGATTACTGAAAACTAAATAATATTTTACAAGATATTTTACATTTTGTGTCAAAAACTTGTTAACTTCAAACCTTTATAACTCAAAAAGTACTTAATGAAAAAATGTTTTATTGTAGTGTTTTGAAAAGCTCTTGAGATAAGCTATAAGAATATGTAATAAAATGTTGGGAGTTCCATTTAAAAAAATAAGGTTGACCTTGAAATGACCTTGAAGGACATAGTCAAGGTCAAAGTTAAGGTCATCATCTTACTCTCCGCTTGGAACCACACAACTTTGCTATTGGACATTTTCTCCAAAATGTATTCTAACTAGAAGATATTAGGGATGTCCGATACTTTTCGATGACCCTGTATGTGTACTTTAGAAAAGTACGTTGCGAAATCATCAATAAATAGCAAAGCAGTACACACAGGACACCGTTGTTACATACACATATATATGGTATATGCAAAGTCGTATCTGCTTACGTTTATATCGTATGTAAAACGATGCGTGTATCATTAAGTTTTCATTTCAGTATCATTTAGAATTAAGTTTTTCTTCGCTTGTAGATAAGATTATACTGTTATCAAGCACCACGGCCGCAGCGCAAGGCCGAGTGCATTTTAAACGTAAGTCCTTCAAATTGTAAAGAGTGAGAGCGACCAGTATCAAATGATGTGCGACAATAACAAAAGTGCACGATAACGTTTATCGCTCTGGGAAGTTGTACCAATTCTATTTATGGACAGAATTCATTCAGACATATCTTAACTTTTAAGCCGCTCTTGTGTTTATCCACTGATTTCGTACTTGTTTTATTGGATACGAAATAACTGCATATGAACTCACGTTCATATGATATTTAATACGTTGTGTTAATGATAGTTAATACGTTGTGTATATCATTAGGAAGTTTTATCAGGTTATACAAAAGAAAATACAGAAATATCGACAACAGCGTAAATAAGGAGCACCTACCTTATAGTGCAGCGTTTATAGCTCCATGTTATCATCTCTATACAGGGTGTTATAAAAGTCCCAGAAGAGCAGAATAATTCGAAAAATATTAGTCCTAGGAAAAATGCGAAGTACTGAATTTTTATGATTTTTTCCTGGCTATCTGACGGTGACCTTGACTTTGACTTCGACAATGACCTTGAAGGCCATTTCAAGGTTAGGTCAATTTTTTTAAGAAGGACCCCATACTTTTGACCCCAGAAATGAAAAAAGCGGAAAATTTTACGTTCGGATATGACCTTGAACACTGCCAAGTTTGACCTCTGAAGGTCACATAAAGGTCTAAGCTTGTTTTAGGCTGAAAACGCGAATATCTTCGAAAATGCACCTGCTAGAGAGCAATGTTACGCATAAGAATAAGAATGTAGAGGTCAACGAGGGACATTCAGCCGTGACCTTGCTCTTATTTTCAAGGTCATGAGTTAAGATTATTATTAAGGTCAAACCGGACTTTTTTAGGACTGAAAATCCATACTTTTGACTTAAAGTGTTAAGATTGAAAAATTTTACGTTCGGATATGACGTTTTCAACCTTGACCTTGTTCTTAAAGTTATGTGTCAGTCATATCAAGATCCATTAATTTTTTTAGGCTGAAAACATACTATTACCCCCCTCCCCATAATGTGAAGAGTGAGATTTTACGTTACGTACGAGGTCACACTCCGATTGTTGGTAATTTCTCAATATCGGGCGCCATTTTGGCTCGGTTATCTTGAATTTGCAAAATCCGACGTCGGATTCGGTTTTAGCGAGCTCAAAAATCCCAGGATCGGTATCCGAAAAATTGATTCGCCATCGAGAAAGTGTATGCTTCAAGGTTTTTATTTGTCTCGATTCTATCAATGTCAAACAGATAATAGATTGTTTTTGAGTTTTCATCGATTTAACAAGTTTTGATGTCATTTTAGTCCGTTTTGAATTATTATCATATTATTATTAACGATCAATGGTACATTACTTATTATTTTTATTTAAAGGTAAAGAAACCGAATTTTTTATACCAATTTTTTGCAAATTTTTTGTTTTCAACTCCAAATGGCTTCTCTTACAGAGCATGAGAGAGTTTTGCTTCTGATGATGAGAGGATAGGGGGATAGACAAAGGTCATACAGTGAAGTGAGATTGCTGTTCAATGAAAACTTTCGTAATGAAGGCGAAGGTATTTCAATATCGACCATCAGACCACTATCAGACGATTTATAGAAACTGGGAGTAATAAATCCGCCAAAAATCTGGGAGGCCAAGGTCCCAAACGACAGAAGAGCGACAATTTGAAGTAGCCCAATCATTTATTGAAAATCCCAGATTGTCAATTAGAAAAACATCTCAACAGCTTCAAATGAGTGTATTGTCAATTTCCAAAAATCTAAAGACCATTAAGTTCCACCCCAAAATTCATCTTCACTATGAGTTGAATGAGGATGATTTTGATCTCAGGGTGCAATTTTCAGAAGTTATGATGCAAAGAATTGATCAGCAACCGAACTTTTTGCATAATATCGTTTTTTCAAAGGAAGCGTCTTTTGAAATTACTGGTAAGGAACACCGTCATAATTTTAGATATTGGGACAACGAATATCCTCATTGGATGCTTGAAGCACATACGCAGCGACCTCAAAAATTGAATGTTTGGGCAGGTCTTTATGATAATCAAGTGTTCGGGCCCTTTTTATAAATGGGAATTTGAACTCAGAAACCTATCTGCAGCTTCTAACAGACCAAATTGTTCCATCAATATAGGAGATTGTTGATGATAATTTTGATGATGTTTGTTTCCAGCAAGATGGGGGCACCGCCACATTATGGACGCATTGTTCGGAACTATTTAAACGATATTTTCCCTAATCGATGAATAAGTAGAAAAGGAACAATCGAATGGCCACCAAGATCGTCTGACATTGCACCACTTGATTTCTTTCTTTGGGGCTACATAAAAAATAAAGTTTATTTCACTAAACCTCGTAACCTGGATGAGCTTCAACAACGGATCATAGACGAATGTGCTGCAATACCTCCAGAAATGATAAGGAGTGCGACTGACAATTTGTACGTCCACTTAGCACACTGTCAAATGGTCAATGGGGAACATTTTGAACATCTCTTGTAATCTCAGGCCGAGTTACAAGATGCTTTGCCTTCAGTGGCCGGGACTAACTGAACCTTGCCTTCAGTGGTCGGGTTTGAGACACCTTGCCTTCAGTGGTCGGGTTTGATACACCTTGCCTTAAGTGGCCGGGTTTGAGACACCTTGCCTTCAGTGGTCGGGTTTGAGACACCTTGCCTTCAGTGGTCGGGTTTGAGACACTTTGCCTTAAGTGGCCGGGTTTGAGACACCTTGCCTTCAGTGGTCGGGTTCCGAGACGCTTTACTTTCAGTAGACTTCACGATCAGTGAAGTAACGTAAAACGCATAATTTTGACAAGGTCAAGGTTAAAGACGTCATTTCCGAACGTAAAATTTTTCAATCTTGACACTTTAAGTCAAAAGTATGGATTTTCAGTCCTAAAAAAGTCCGGTTTGACCTTAATAATAATCTTAACTCATGACCTTGAGAATAAGGGCAAGGTCACGGCTGAATGTCCCTCGTTAACCTCTATATTCTTATTCTTATGCGTAACATTGCTCACTAGCAGGTGCATTTTCGAAGATATTCGCGTTTTCAGCCTAAAACAAGCTTAGACCTTTATGTGACCTTCAGAGGTCAAATTTGGCAGTGTTCAAGGTCATATCTGAACGTAAAATTTTCCGCTCTTTTCATTTCTGGGGTCAAAAGTATGGAGTCCTATTAAAAAAATTGACCTGACCTTGAAATGACCTTCAAGATCATTGTCGAAGTCAAATCCAAGGTCGCCGTCAAATAGCCAGGAAAAATCATAAAAACCCAGTACTTTGCATTTTTTTTAGGACTCATATTTTTCGAGTTATTCTGCTCTTCCGTGACTTTTATAACACCCTGTATTAATCAAATTAATGGCTTCCATTTTCTATTGTTATACATGACTGAATTTGATATTTGATACTTTTTACATTCATCCTAACAAGAATTTAAAAATTTGCGAAGGTAATGAGGAGGGGGGACGAAGTAAACAAAATTTTGCAATTTTGCAAAATTTGAGTGCAAATAATATAAAATTCTCTACAACTTTTATATAAGCCATTTTTCATATGTCTCGTACTTTTCGATATATTCGCTGAAAACGGAAACCTCCCTTTTCTTCGAGGGATGGTTTCACCCCCTACCTCGAGATAAGCACATAAAAAAATATGTGTCTAATATTTTTTGATGTTTTATAACATATCCAAAGCCCATCCAGATCGGTGAGGAATACCTGCAACCGTTCCCTTGTTAGTCTATATGAATAGGCTCCGAATATGTCTGTATACGTTGTATAAGTATGGCTATAGTGTATTTTATATTTGTGTAAGTATGGTTATCGTCAGTATGGTATATATGGCGTATGACTCCGAAACATTAAAATTCTGGCTTAAAACTCATTGAAATTGTCGCATTTATAGCGCCCGTTATCTTCAACAAAGGTTATTATGCCATACTGAAAATTATGCAAATGATGGATATCACTATTGGACAACAATGCAAGCTATGCCCCGATATTCATGACGTGGAACGGCAGGAGCGCTGCAGCCTCAGCAGCACGAAGGAAGCTCGTACAGCTAGGAGAAAGCAACAAATGAAACAGCAACAGTTTTACGAGAAAGCAGAAGCTTCCTGTAAGAAGCTTCGCTGTATAGACCTGGGATAGCAGACTAACGCAAAATAGTTGTAAGTTGGTACTTTCCAATACTCAAAACTTTAAACGCGTTTTTCTCGAAACGATTTTTTTAAGTTAGCATGCAGTATAACTAAAAAAAAATTTGACTAATCGATTTGCCCCTATGCACGCATGTATTGGGTAAGTGCAAAAGTTCGTGCGGAGTTTCAATAGATGGAGTTATAAGCGTCGTAAAGTGTTGTCATTAATACTTCCATCTATATATTATATAACGTTGGAAAGGTGACGTCTTCAGCTGTTATTAAAAAAAAAATCATTTGTTTTCATACAAACTGCTTCGAGAAATATCACTTTAAAAATGAGTATCGATAAGGTGCATTTACGGCATGTTATGCTTTACGAGTTTCGGAAGGGAATAAACGTTGCCGCAGCCGTAAAAAACATTCAGGATGTTTATCAAGATGAAGCACCAGCTAAACGAACTGTGGAAAAATGGTTTGCTAAATTTCGGCGCGGAGAATTTAACCTTGAAGACGAGCCACGCTCTGGTCGACCTTCTGACATTGATGACGATGTTTTGCGTACTTTAGTGCTCAATAATCCGCGAATTTCAACAGAAGAAGTTGCTACAGCACTAAACGTTGACCGATCAACCGCTTTTCGGCGTTTAAAAAAGATGGGATTCGATTTGAAGCTCGATATATGGGTGCCCCATTTGCTGACCGAGAAGAACAAAATCAAGAGAATTTCTGCAGCCGTTTCTTTACTCGGGCGGCTCAATAACGAATCGTTTTTGGATCGACTAGTGACGGGCGATGAGAAATGGGTCCTCTATAACAATGTTCAGCGCAAACGGACATGGAAACAATCAGGTGAGCATGGTGACGCAATGCCAAAGGCCAGTTTACACCCGATGAAGGTGATGCTCTCTGTTTGGTGGGATTGCAAGGGCATAATCTATTACGAGCTTCTCCCCGCTGGCGAAACGATTGATTCGGACAAGTACTGTCGCCAATTAACTAATCTGAATCGAGAAATAAAAGAGAAACGTCCGATTTTGTCAAATCGCAAGGGAGTCGTCTTTCATCACGACAACGCCAAACCATACGTTTGGAAAAAGACGCTGCGCAAACTGAAGAGCCTGAAATGGGATGTCTTAACGCATCCACCATATTCTCCGATACCGCACCATCTGACTATCACTTGTTCCGGTCATTGCAAAATTATTTAAATGGAAAAAACTTTGACTCTTTGGAGGCCTTAAAAAACGGTGTCTCTTCGTTCTTCGAATCTAAACCGCGCAGTTTTTATGATCGAGGCATCCGTATGCTGCCAGAACGTTGGGAAAAGATTATAGAAAACGATGGAGAATATATCATTGATTGAATAAAGATTTTTGTTTGCCTAATCACTGTGTGACTTTTACTCACAAACTCCGCACGAACTTTTGCACTCACCCAATATATAATTAAATTCTGCTCTGGATAAACCAACAAAAGTGATATTATTAACTTTCGTTATTTATTTTGCATACTGAAGACGGAAATTTTTGCGTGAAAATCGCACTTTCGTGTTCTAGGTTTCGCCCTTTCCGTCGTTTTACACTTATTCGTCTATATACGCCGCCGATGTCGCGACCATTACGACAGACTTCTATAACTTCGCCTATAATATTCATTTCCACTAAATAAAAATTTTTTCTATTATTTTAAATATTAAATAAACTATGGTCTAAGTTGTAAAATGATCCATTGAATACGACTTTCAAAAAAAATTCCCAAATATCGCTTTATTTTCAACGAGTTACATGAGGTTCTCTCCTTAATGTGACATCATATTAATGATACCAGTCTTATAATATCGAAGCATTGATGAAGGATAATAATTATTATCCTTCATCAATATTATACTATTATAATATTTCCAAATACTATTTTTACAGGTAATATGCAACTATTAATAATATTCCTAGCCTTCATGCTGGAGTTTACTTTTAGATAGATATTGATATTCAGGTTCAATCATGGAGATAAATAATAATGGAGATAATACGAGGGTCGCCTTTTATATTTCGGGAATGGACGACCCAGGTGCTGCCATCTGACAACCGACGTCCCTAACGTAAAGCTCGACTTTTTGTCAGTATACTTACTCAGAACGTTTTGATGTCCATGCGCCATTTGTGTTGTTTATAGTGACAAGAAAAATTTATGTCGGCCAAGAAATGGAATTAAGTCGTGAACATTTCCATGCGATTATTTTTTACAACTTTCGACGTGGATTATCTCAACAACAGTGCATCGATTCGACTTTTGGCGATGAAGTACCATCAAAAACTATTATATATCGATGGTATACGGAATTCAATCATGGCCGTAGTTCGCTTAGTGATGAATTTCGCGAAGGTCGTCCAAAATCGGTTGTTGTTCCAAAAAATATTGATGCTGTGCGTGAACTGATATTGCAAGATCGTAATGTGACTTATCGTGAGATTGAGGCATCCTTGGGCATTAATGGGACCAGCATACATTCAATATTGCATGAACATTTGGCTGTCAAAAAAATTTGTTCGCGTTGGATCCCACATAATTTAACAATCGCTCAAAAAAAGGCTCTTGTCGATTGGTCGAAAGAAATGCTCAAGAAATACGATTGTGGTGCTTCAAAACACGTCTATGATATCGTAACAGGTGACGAATCATGAATCTATGCGTATGAGCCCGAAAGTAAACAGCAGTCAACTGTATGGGTCTTTCAAGATGAGCCAAATCTAACAAAAGTTGTTCGCGCACGAAGCACTTCGAAGCAAATGGTCGCTTGTTTTTTCGGAAAAACCGGACATGTGGCAACTGTACCATTAGTGCAATGTCGGACGGTCAATTCTGAATGGTACACAACCATTTGTTTGTCAGAAGTCTTCGGAAAAATAAGGGAAACTAACCGCCGAAGACTCATCATTCTCCACCAGGACAATGCGAGCTCTCACACCTCGGCTCAAACAAGAGACTTTTTGAGAACTGAAAAAGTCGAATTGATGAGTCATCCGCCGTACAGCCCTGATTTGGCACCTAACGACTTCTTTTTATTCCCGCAAATCAAAAATAAATTACGAGGTCAACGTTTTTCGACGCCTGAAGAAGCGGTTGATGCGTTCAAAATGCATGTTTTGGAGGTACCTCAATCGAAGTGGAAAAAGTGCTTCGAAAATTGGTTCAAGCGCATGCAAAAGTGTATTGATCTTCATGGAGAATATTTTGAAAAACAATAAACCCATATACGATGATTAATTTCCTTTTTTTGTTCTCTATTCCCGAAATATAAAAGGCAACCCTCGTAACTGGATAACTTTGAATTTTAACACACACATTTTCATGTTCAGAAACGATTGTGTTAGACGCGTAAATAGGTGATTTGTATCACGCGTAGGAATGATTTATACTCTCCGAACGCGCTGCTGAAGAAATGTGTGCGCGAATGAATGTTTCCAACTATTCTAAGCATCCGTGTATTTATGTTTCTCATGGAGAGTATACCAGGTATGTCGGTAATTACTTTCCGGTTTTTGTAACAGATGTCACTAGCCATAAGTATGCAATGTTATGATTTTATACATATGTCATTTTATTCTACTGACATTAACCTCAAAACTACACAAGTTACGTTCCGCCAAAATAACAGCGTTATAGATTAATAATTTTTTGAAAATGTCGAGTTTTGTGCCTGAAAACGTGCATTTGCGGCACGCATTACTTTTCTTGTTTCATCAAAAGAAAAAAGCCGCTGAAAGTCATCGTTTGCTGGTAGAGACTTACGGTGAGCATGCTCCAACCATAAGAACATGTAAAACGTGGTTTCGACAATTCAAATGTGGTGATTTTAACGTTCAAGACAAAAAACGTCCTGATAGGCCGAAAACGTTTGAAGATGCGGAATTGCAGGAGTTATTGGATGAAGACCCAATACAAACTCAAAAACAATTGGCAGAAAAGTTGAATGTGAGCCGAGTAGCAATTTGTGAACAATTACAAGCGATGGGAAAGATCCAAAAGATGGGAAGATGGGTGCCACATGAATTGAATGACAGGCAATTGGAAAATCGAAAAATCGTCAGTGAAATGCTGCTTCAAAGGTATGAAAGGAAGTCATTTCTGCATCGAATAGTAACGGGTGATGAAAAATGGATTTATTTCGAAAATCCCAAGCGAAAAAAATCATGATTATCACCTGGCGAAGGCGGCCCATCGACTGCAAGGCCAAATCGCTTTGATCGCAAGACCATGCTCTGTGTCTGGTGGGACCAGGTTGGTGTCGTATATTATGAACTGTTGAAACCTGGAGAAACAGTTAATACTGATCGCTACCAATAACAAATGATCAATTTGAATTGTGCATTGATCGAAAAACGTCCACAATACGCTCAAAGACATGATAAGGTGATTTTGCAGCATGACAACGCGCCGTCTCATACAGCAAAACCAGTCAAAGAAGTGTTGAAATCACTTGGATGGGAAGTTTTATCGCACACGCCGTACTCTCCAGACCTGGCTCCATCCGACTACCACCTTTTCGCATCGATGGGGCACGCGCTTGCACAGCAGTACTTCGCCGATTTCGAAGAAGTTAAAAAGTGGCTCGATGAATGGTTTAGCTCAAAGGAGAAACAGTTCTTTTGGAATGGCATCCATAAATTGCCTGAGAGATGGGCAAAATGTATGGAATCAAATGGCCAATACTTTGAATAAATATATTTTAACTATCCATTGTAAATAATGTGTTTTCTTTAGCGAAAAAACCGGAAAGGAATTACCGACACACCTTGTAGTTTTCAATATAATTTAATTTTGTTAAAAATATTTCTTCGATAATATGTTCGATTAAAATATAGTAAGTTTTCCGTTTATAGAAATATCAAGAACATCATAATAATATACAAATATAATGCGGTTCGCGACGTTTTCATTACATCGAAAAGTGTACAAATATTCGAAAATAAATTATATCTAACATTATCATGTTGAATAAATTCTGAAAATCATCCACGCTTAATTACCATAAATTTAACGTGATTCCTACAATGTTTCAGTGATTTTGAATGTAATCCACTACAATATAGTTGCTCTATCTTTTAATTTAGAACTTAGTAAAAACAGCGACATCTTTTCACACATTTTAGTGGTGATAAATATTTAATCAGGAAATCTAGACTTAGGATATGGGAAATAGTATTATATTATTAGCGATGTATAATATTATTTAAACTTTTTTGCTATTAGGCTTCTTTCGGCAAAAATTTATTGAAAAGTATTAATTTGAGATAATTTGAAATACTTTCATTAAAATTTACGTTAATGAGATATGGATAATTTCCGGAAGTTGGCTAATTATATTGCATTTAAACCATCTTGGTATTCATCAGCTATACAACGGTTATGCTGCCCACGTAACACACTCATGAGAATCTAGACTGATCAAAAGGCAGTTATTAGAATACAACGTTACCAGACTTAGGGGGAGATAATGTCCGCGTTTCCACAAGTGATAAATATAATCAGCACAATCTTAAGACCGTATTACTGTAATATGGTCTCGAGTACGGTTTATGACTTCTCGAAAGAGCCGTGACCCGTGTCGGCATCATATAACTCCGAGTTCTCCTTTGCCCTTTGCGCATTCTCCTTCTCTCTTTTCTTATCCACTGTCCTCCACGATCCTGTTTCACCCCTCTCCAACTCGCTTTCCTCGTCTTATCACTGCCCTTTTCTGCCACAAATGCAAGGGACGCAAAGTGGCCGTTCAATCCCCGAAGATTACTGTGCGTGATTGCGCTTGTAAGCCAACTTGGTCTTATAGTCAGTGTCAGTGTGGTATAACATTGGTGATATATTTGAGCTGTGGTATTTGATTTTGAATTCGAGAAAGATTCGTGAAGTCGTTATCTTGTTTGTTAAACGATACCTCGAATACGAAATATCGAAGAGAGAAGGAGATAGATATAAAGATAAACAGAGAAAAAGAAAGAGAGAGAGAGGAAAAGAGAGACAGAGAGAGATCCTGATATCGGATCGTAGCGAAAAATCTTGAAGAAGGTTTGCGGGTCTGTTATCTTCTTTGCAAGATAACAAAATACCAAATCTCACTCGTAATTGTTGCGGAACTTATTCATAAAGACCTCTCCTCGTTGGTGAAGAAGCTGGAAAAGGATCTTTAACGAATTTCAAAAGTTAAAGTAATTATTCAATGAAGCTATTCTGGTATACAGCGAGATTTATACGTTACAATTTTAAGGGAATTTACCGTATAAATTTCCCACACACGGCGACGCCCCGCGCAAAGATAAGAAAACTTTGCTTCTTTCTTTTCTTTTTGTTGGCAAAAGGAAACTTAGCTACGAAATCTGCAAACGATTGAAAGTAGATTAGCGTCAAACTCGCGGAGAATCCTACAGGGATTGCACCGCTCTATCCAGAGAGAAGCTTATATATCAAATTAGAGAACGATTAAAGTTAAGTCAGGGTGGGCAAAAATCTTTCTAGGATTTTTCTTCATCCGCCAAATTCCTAAACAATCAGAGAGACCAGTAACTTCGCGGAATTTTATCGCGCTCGATTCTCCATTTGAATTTAAAATACAGTCTAATTCGGCCGCATCGAAACAACGTGACATTTCACGCACATAATCAACGTGGCTATTATATTATAAACCAGGATATGGTAGGGAACATAAAATCACAGCAAACTTTCTTTCCTAAGTTCGCCGGCCAGCTATAATTCGCCATTGGAAAAACGATGAATCTCTCGACGCGTGACGGCAATAGCGAGTTAGCCTAATCTTACGCAAGTATGACGCACGAAAAATTGAACGAAGCCTGAAGACCGTATCACACTAGTGACTCGCGGCTGCGACTGCGACTGCGATTGCAATTGCGATTTCTTGTTTTCCAATCACACTTGCGATTGGCGACCGCGGCTGCGGCTAAATACTGTTAATATACTGTCACACACAATCCCAGAGAAGGGGTTTACATTCTACGAGATCTACTAAATAATAGTCTATCTCTTTATTAAATTATTCCGACATTAAAAAAATATATGTTACACATAAAACAACACTAGATATAACCTTATTCTAATGATCACCGACTTCTACATACTATTAAATAAATGCGATTATGACGAGCGGGTCACGTGATTATATGGAGTTCTGTGATTGGTTGCGACTGCAGCTGCGACTCGAAAAATGGACAGCCGTCCAAACGATAGTTGCGAGTCGCATTGCGAGATACGAGATAAACCGATCCTTCAAATAGGAAGATCCTACATAGGCTCCATATCTCCATCTTCGTAATCCCTCTCTCCACTTCATTTTTTACTACCAAGTATGAAAGTACTCTTTGGACCCATAATCAAATTCGAGTTCAAACTATCCCCATTCAGGGAGTAGATCTCGCGCGATAACTTGCAGACGTTACTTAAGCGCACTGTACCGAGTGGCTCTTGTTTTTGCCCATGTACACCTAGTCTTACCTAATACACACGCACTTATGCATACATCCACATATGCACACCGCAACTAAAGGGGTAATATGTACTTAGGAGCGCAACCTGGCACGTAAGGCACGTAACCTGGCGGTACTCAAAGTTTCGGCAGTTTGTAAGGAGGTACGAGGCACCACGCCCGCCTTCGGCCTCTTCCTTCCTCCCTTGTCCATCCCTACTCCAGATTCACCGAGCTTCTTCTTCGGTTACGGCTGAGGGATAACGTAGTACGGCTCCGTCATCGAGTTAGCTCGACACTCCTCAACCCCCGGTAAACCCCGTTTTTTGCTCTCATGGCTACGTTCTTCCCACAGTCATTCCCCCTGGCGTTCTCTTACTCGCACACTGCCAGCCTCACCTCGTCTTCTTTATTGCTCTGTTGTTCTCGTCTTTATTCTTTCCCGCGAGCGTAACCTTCTGCCTGACGGGTTCCACTTCCGACGACCATCTCTGTTACCAACCTGGCTTCTCTCACGCAAACCACGATTTTCCAGTCTTCCTTCTCCCTGTCGCCACCCTCTTCCCCTCACCTACATCCTCTTCATACCCGCCCCCCTCCTCTCTCTCGCTCTCTCTCTCTCTCTCTCTCTCTCTCTCTCTCTCTCTCTCTCTCTCTCTCTCTTTCATGCAACATTTCCGTCCTTGCTCACCCACGGCTCTATCAGCCGGATTTATTCGAGAGACAAAATATGCTGGGGACTTTTATTCCTCACGGAAGAGGATAAGAGGAAGAAAGAATGAAAGATAGAAGGTAGAGGCAGAGCGACTCTTTCTCTCGGAAATAGAAACGAGAACTGCGTGAATCCTACGAGTACTTCGGTACACCTGCTCGCCCATAAGGGATATAATGGTCAACGGTCAACGGTGGACGCAAGGGAGGGAGGGAAAGGAGAAGAATCAACACGGAGAACGAGAAAGTGCGGCGCCGTGTAACAACTTTTTGCTTCTCACAACAGGGGACGATCAGGCGAAATAATTGAACACACTCGGTGTCGTTAATTCATTTTTCCAGCAACGTGCCCATTGTCTGAATGCTCACACTTCGAATCTTGCGTCACTAATAATAGGCTCGTGATTAGTTTATCTAAGAGAATCACGTACGTTACGAGCACAACCTTTACAAGCGTCTAATGATATCACGGGGTTTTCATGTAGGACAGGCAGGATGCTTTCTATTTTTCATCTTGTCCGCAAATTTTTGCAAAAACAAGTTTGTGATAAATTGACAAAAATTATCGAGAGCGAGAGAAAGAGAGAGAGAATTAAAATTTCCCAATTACGCTAAAATCAACTGCGATAAATAGGAAAGATAAAGTTCACGGAACGTTTCTAAATTTGTTATTATGTTCACCGCAAAAAGAATAAGAAATGGTAATTTATTCTTGCTAAAAAGAATAAACTTTAAATTTTTCCAGAAGAATCTGCTTTTAAGATGTTGCGCGATAAACTTAGACATTACATATTAATAAGAAATCAAATTATTATAAATGCTATGATTGATTTCCAATGACAATTAAATTGGATCTTCACCATAAATTGCGTGCAGGTCTAAACAAACCAGGTAAAATCGCGTTCTGTTAATATTTTCTAGTCACTATTATATCGGTTTGACGAACTATTATGTAAGTTGTTGGAAAATGTAAATATTTCAATCGACAAATTTTACGCTTTCCCGCCAAATATTTGCTTTTTACCGAACGTTAATTAATTCCCTTCATTATGGGAACTGCATTATGTGTACGTACACAGTCTGTCCCAGATACGATGAGACTGGTTCCATCAAAGTTCTTAACGCAGCGATATCTATGAATGAATGATGGTAGGTGAATGTTCTACCCTTCATCTACCTAACCTCAAAATTTGAGCGAATTCGGTTGATATTTGACTGTGATTTGACATTTTATGTAAAGTCACTTTATGTACGTCGGTCGAAAAACCAACATGGAACATGTTTTAAATTGGGTAAAAGTGGTGCAGAAACGTACGAAACGATAAAAAATGTGTACGGAGATGAATGCATGTCCCGTGCACAGGTTTTCCGTTGGTTTGGCCGATTCCGTGACAGTCGTGAGGACCTTGCAGACGATGACCGAGTACCGCCGCCAAAAACCACTCGCAATGAAGAAAACATCGAGAAAGTCAAAGAAATTCTTCGAAGCGACCGCTGTGTGTCTGCAAGACTCATCGAAGAGGAAACTGGGATACCGAAAAGCACAGTCTATCGAATTTTGACCGAAGATTTGGGCAAACGGAAGGTTTGTGCACGCTTCGTGCCACACATTCTGACAGACAACCAAAAAGATTGGAGAGTTCAGCATTGCAAAGACATGTTAAAAATGTCCCGAAGGAATCCGGCAAGCATGTCAGCCATTGTAACTGGTGATGAAACGTGGTGTTTTCAATAAGAGCCGAAAACAAAACGTCAGAGTGCGGCATGGAAGTCACCAGAAGAGCCAAAAGAGAAAAAATTACGCTTTCAAAAGAGCAAAATCAAGACAATGCTGACCGTTTTCTTCGATTCAAAGGGAATTGTTCACAGTGAATTCGTCCCAGAAGGTCAGACGGTGAACGCAGAATATTATCGGGGAGTTCTACAACGATTGTGGGCCAGAATTCGACGAGTTCGACCGGAATATCGAGAGCCAGGCAGTTGGTTTTTGTTGCACGATAATGCACCATCGCACAAAGTCATCATGATACGTGAATTCTTGACCAAAAAAGGCATCATTGTTATCGATCATCTACCGTATTCACCTGATTTGGCTCCGTGCGACTTCTGGCTATTTCCCAAACTGAAATTGGCGATGAAAGGAAATCGTTTCGATACCATCCCGGTCATCCAAAAGACTTCGACCACCATACTAAAGGCCATTCCAGCTGATGAGTGTAAAAAATGTTTCGAAAAATTTGTTGAACGTTTCCAGCGCTGAATTGACTCAGAAGAAGACTATTTTGGATAAACAAGAATAAAAAATCAAAATAATAAACGCTTTGTATTTTTTTTAGACCAGTCTCATTGGATCTGGGACAGACTGTGTATGTATATATGCGAATAAGCAGACATATGCATGTATGTATATGAGAAAAGGAGCGTAGTTTTCTATTATTATAGCTGGTACGTGAAGCCAGTGTAATTCGACTAAAATTGTAACATTAAAACCATGCTTGCCTTTTCACAAGACAACTTATATTTTCATCAGCCATTTCATTGCCCGCATATTTATTCCATAATGTATTCCGCATTTTATAATAATTCTGAGACACCAAGGATATTCTCGACGAGATATTCTCGCAACTTTGCACCAGTAACACAACTTATGCAATTTTATTTTTTATTTTAAGAATTTAATGACGGCTGAACTACACGCACGTGCATGAAAGGGAATAATTAATATTTATAATATTAACGTTCGAGTCTTTTTATCGGAGATTATTTGTATTTAAATGTCTGATCTCTGTCGTTAAAAGACGATGGATAAAATAAAATATAATTTAATTGATAAATAGAATCGTGTTATACTTAAATTACAAATGTTGATATTTATGTTAATAAAACGCGTATTATTTTACAACTGAATAAAATAAACACAAGTGCACGCATTAAGAGGCACGGTAGTGCCTCGCGCCAAGTTTAAGCGCAACGAAGTTGCGCCCATACGGCGTGAGACACACCGTGCTTATATTATGCGAAACTGCGAGTTGAAATGAGGTGAGACATTCATATCTCAGTAATGGCTGAACCGAGCGAAGTTTTTTAGTCCCAATCGATTCGGTCTTAAAAAATAGGAAGAAAAGTGTTCTTGTGCTTTTTATATACGTTGTCTCTAAGTGGAGGTATTTTAAGATAAAGTCTGAATCACGGAAAGTTTCAATTCAGTAAGAAAGAAACGTCGGACATAGAGGAGTGGAGATATGCGTGCACATTGCTTTTCCGACACCAGGGATGCTACAAGAGCGCTGAAGAAGCAGACAGCAGCGAATGTGAGCGAGTAAGCAAGAGATATGCAAGAATACAATATAGGAGAAAAAATGTACTAGAGAGAGAGAGAGAGAGAGAGAGAGAAAGAGAGAATGAATGAATAATCTTTATTTAGCTTTCTCAGCTATTAGTTATACATTAAGTTTCTTACTATCTAGGTATAGAAGATATAATATAATTTTTTAACATACGCTTATATGTTACTAGCCTCTCACATATCTTTATATCCCTCGGCAAGGCATTATATTATACATATTTACTCCTTCATAAAACAAACACTTTTGCGCACTTCTTGTATTTCGATGTGGTATTACAATATTCTCACTTTGTCTACTTTGCCTCTCGTTCGCATCTCCTACTGTCTCCAACCTATTTCTAAGATCTTCCGGCAACATCCCTTTTATTATTTTAAAAATGAAAATACATACATTGTAACGTAATCTTTGTCTTATGGACATAAATTGTAGTGCTTGCAGTATTCTATCTGTTTTGGTATGTCTGTCACATTGCAATATGACCTGTATGGCGCGATTTTGCACTTGCAGTTTTGTCAGCTGAGTTTCACTCATACCCGTTTGTATTGTTGCACAATATTCAAAGTGTGGTACTATAATTGATTTATAAACCATGCATCTAGCATTACCCGAAATATCGTTACCAATTCTATTTAAGAAGCTTATTTTTTTTCCTATTTTCTTTATCATGTAATCGCAATGATCTTCAAATCGGAGTTTACTGTCTATAATTACACCGAGATATTTAATCTTTTCCACTCTTTCAATCACAGTACCGTCTCGACATTTTAATACAGTATTTCTCTTCAATTCTTTTCTTACACTTTTAATTAACATATATTTTGTTTTAGACGCATTCATTTTCAATTCATTTACATTCATCTATTTCTCTACTAAAGGTAATGCTATATTTAATTTTCTTTCCACTTCCTCACTACTCCCTCCTTTTATATATATTAACGTATCATCTGCAAACATTTTTATACTACACTCCTCAGAACTAATATTTACTATGTCATTTATATATACGGTAAATAGTAAGGGTCCCAATACAGATCCCTGTGGAACTCCATACTTTGTCCTAATACACTTTGACCATTTATTATTAAATCTAACTTGTTGCGATCTATTATTTAAATACGATCGCAACCATTCTAATACTGTTCCTCTTATTCTATATTGGTGTAATTTTCCCAGCAATCGCCTCCTATCTACTGTTTCGAATGCACGTTTCAAATCCAAGAATATCATACCTACAATTTCACCTTTGCTAATTGACAATTTCCAATCATCTATGACAGATTGGATTGCTGTTTCACATGAATGTTGTTTTCTAAAGCCCGATTGTTACTCTGTAATAATATTATTACTTTCTAAATATATTTCAAGTTATTCTTTTACTATTAACTCTAATATTTTTTCATAAATTGGCAATATATTAATTGGTCTATATTCACTTGCTTTCATTGGTTTTTGCACTTTTAGAATTGGTATTATTGTGGATGTTTTCCATCCCTCTGGATATATTCCATTTCTCAGCGATTCATTTACTAATGACAAGAATTCGTCCTTGATTGCGTGAAAGCTTATTTTTAGTATGCCGCTACTTATTCCTTCTTCCGTTCCTTTCTTATTTGGCAAGCCCATAACAATACTTTCTAATTTTAGCACATTTATCAATTCAAAATTCTCTATAATTCCTTTATTTTCTATGTCATAAATAATTTCTTTTTGACTATTATTATCATTTACTTCTATGGATGCAAGTATATCATTGATACTCTGTATATAAAATAAATTAAACATATCCACTAAATTGCACTCTTCCTTAACCGCTAACATTTCAAAATCTACATCCTTTACTTCTTTTGCCCCTGTAGTTTTTCCCTTTATTACTTCTTTTAGAGTTTTCCACATCAATACAGAATCATGTCTATTATTATCTATCATATTCTCATAATATTCTTTCTTACTTTTCCTTATTAATTTAACAACTGTATTTCTTTCAATCTTAAATTGCTGCCAATCTTGCTCATCTCCTGTGAATACCGCTTTCTTATATGCTTTATCTCTTAATTTCGACGCTATTCTTATGTCATCTGAAAACCATTTTTTCTTCCCATATTTTTGGAATTATAAACTTTTTCTTTGGTGCTATAATATCTAATGCATTTACTATATTTTGATCAAATTTTTTAGCTCTTTCATTTACATTTACTTCTTGTCTTAGTTTAAGTCCTCTTCCTACTGTTTCTAGGAATTTGTCTACATGAAATTTACTAAAGTCTCTGCCTATAACTTCTCTATACTTATCCCCATTGATATTTATATTAAGCTCAACGCATAGCCACGAATAGTCAGTTATCTTAGGTGTATCATATACTTTACAATTTATCTTCTGATTAGCAAAAACTAAATCAATCATTGTTCGACTATCCTTCGTGACTCTCGTTGGCTTATCGACATATTGTTTATGCCAAAACCACACATTTCCGTTTTTAATTTCTTTGCATAATACGAATCTGCCATTACATCTATATTAAAGTCCCCTATAACTATACATTGATCTCTCACAGCTAGTTGTTCCACTATATCCTCTAGAAATCTTATGAAGTCTGAGGCACCGGGTGAATGGTACATCACCATTATCACCCCTTTGTATGCAGTATCTTTTACTTCTATTGCTGTACACCAACAATTAGCTATTATATTTTCTTCTAATATTACCTCATGTTTAATATCGTTTCTGATGTATAACATTACTCCTCCCGTATTTCTATTTTCCGTGTCACATCTAACAATATTATATCCTGGAACGTTCACTTCACTATCTTCAATGTCTGGTCTCCGATAATGTCAGGATCGCAGGGTTCATCCTCTTAATGATCTGATGTTATATCTCATCTTTGTGTGTCATTATACTTTGAGAATTTGTGTATACAATAGTCTCATCCCGTCGTTGCTATTTGGTAGAACCCCATCCATATCTTTTCTTCTTATTTTCCAACGCCCTGATGAAGGTCGGACATTCCCCACTTAATGCATCGAGCTCATCATTTATCTTTAAATTATATGCTTTAATTTTGTGCATACAGTTCACGCATCTCTTTTTTGTTGCCGTGCACTTCGTTGCTTTGTGACTCCCCGCACATTTATGGCATGTTTCCTGCCGTGTACAATTTTTAGCAATATGGTAATAGCCCCAACACTTGAAGCATCTTTTCACGTTATAATGATTATACACTATGTACTTTCTCCACCCAATATTTATTTTCTCTCTCCTTATCATTTGTTCATGTGTCATCTCATCTATCTCAAGTATTATAGCGCCTTCTTCTTTTCTTCCTCCTCTGTTGCGCATATTATCATTTCTTTTCTCTTTAATAATCTTCTTTACTATTCTCATAAAAAATCCTTCTTTTGTCTCATCGAAGTTATTTTGCCTCTTGATCGTATCTAGCAAATTCTCATCTTCCAAGTTCATTTCTTCTTCATCAACATTTACAATTTTAATCTTTGGTTTTATCTTTTTTGGTTCCGTGATCATGAAGTCTTCGCCCAGCTGTTCATGAACTGTATTCTTCAACTTTTCCATCTCTCTCACTCTCACATCCAATCCCATATCCAAGGATAACTGTTCCCTTACTCCCTTTTCTGAGTTTGGATATCCCTACAGCTAGATTTTTTATGTCTATTTTTTCTTGTACCAATTTCTTGGTAGTTTGGCTCTCTTGCTCCTTCTTCGATTTGACAATAATTACGCTCTCTTTCCTTTTATCCTTTACTGCCTCACAATAACTTTTCCTACTCCCCACCAAACCTGCAGGAATATTTCTTCTCATCTCATAAAATTCCTTCTTAAAAGCCCCTAGTTCTTCATGAATTATTTGTTTAATCAGCGTCTTGATTTCATTTTTGCATGCAATTTCATTTTTCGTCTCCTTCACTGTTCTGATCAACCAATCTATCTTTACGTCTATACCACTCGTTGACGTATTCATTGTTGCTCCCGCGACTCCTGTTGATCCTGTTGATCCCAATCTTTCCCCACCTATTCCCTTCGCTGGTGTCTTCTTCATCTCCGTCTTATCGTTTTCAAGCACGATTTGTCTAAACGGGCCTTCACACTTCACTATTTCCTTGTCTTCGTTACATTTCCTATGTTTAATCGCATATCCTGGATGCGAGAAAAATCTCACACAGGACTCGCACTGAAGTACAAGATTTTTTATCTCTTTTTTACATGCAGAGCAGCGATACTCAGCATATTCTTCATCAATCAGCATATCAGCATTACCGACTGATATCACTGATATCAATCGATAATATCACCATCCACCAATTAGTTACCTACGCGGCAGTCGCCGCTTGCTGGACATGTTGGCACTTTTAATGGACACCTGTAGTTCGAGCACAAGAAAGCGAACCGTAAATCCACGTCTCAAGACCACAAATCAACACATTCCGGCTCAATACCTCTCCCTGGAATTCCTGTACTATAGCAGCACATGTGTGAAAACTCTTATCACTAGCCACTCTCTCTCTCACAGTAAAAAACCAGCCCCTCTACAGAACGCTGCGAAACACGTCCACACATGCAGAGAGAGAGAGAGAGAGAGAGAGAGAGAGAGAGAGAGAGAGAGAGAGAGAGAGTAGAGAGAGAGAGAGAGAGAGAGAGAGAGAGAGAGAGAGAGAGAGAGGAAGAGGGAGAGGGAGAGGAAGAGGGAGAGGGAGAGGAAGAGGGAGAGGGAGGGGAGAGGGAGAGGGAGAGGGGATGGGAAGAGGGGAGAGGGAGGGGGAGATGGGGAAATGGGGAGATGGGAAGAGGGGGAGAGGGGGATATGGGGAAGGGGAGAGGGGAGGAAGGGAGGGGGAAGAGGGAGGGAGGGGGGGAGAGGGAGAGGGAGAGAGAGAGAGAGAGAGAGAGAGAGAGAGAGAGAGAGAGAGAGAGAGAGAGAGAGAGAGAGAGAGAGAGAGAGAGAGAGAGAGAGAGAGAGAGGAGAAAGAGAGAGAGAGAGAGAGAGAGAGAGAACGGAAGAGAGAGGGAACAAGCGAGAAAGAGAACGGACGAGAGGGGAGAAAGAGAGAGGCATAAAAAGGTGAGAATACTGTTGGTATACGTCACGGTATGTTATGACGCACGTCATTTGATTGCCGGTCAGCTGATGCTAAGCAGACGATGTGATGAGGTGTGCTACCGAAGAATCAATACCGATGCTTATTGATGTGTCGTCCAGGGAGATCGCTCTTCAATTTTAAGGTCTGCTTGATATAATTTATAACGCAAGTAGCGCAGGTAATATGCGAATTAGGTGAAGATAATTTATAAGTAAATATAAATTAATGACATTTACATATTAATGGTATATGTACGTGACGTATATACAATGTAACATGTGATATAATATAATATAATGTATATTATATTTATAAGTAAAACTTATATAAAACTTATCTTTCTAAACAAAGAGGTAAAAAAGGCGCCAGATACAAGCACAATACGTATCGTTATTTTTAGAAATTTCAAATTCAAATTATTTTTTTTAAGTTATATATATGTACACAACATAAGTTTTTACAGGTAAAACTTATAACTATAATAAAATCCTATAACACTATTCTACTGTACAAAAGAAGTGATATATTAAAACAGTAGCGCCAACTGAGTAACCTAACGTATATATATGATTATTGTATACTTAATATTTTTAGAAATCTCAAATTCAAATTATTTCCTTTTTTAAGATATATATTATATACATGACATAAGTTTTTACAAATAAAACTTATCAAATTAATTTTCTTTTAAGATATATATGTACATAAGCTTTTAAAAGTAAAAATTATATCGTATTGTAAATATTTAACACGTTTTTAATAGTGTCCAATATTAAAAAAAATATATTTTTAAAGGTCATTGTTATTCTAGAAAAACCTAGCTACAAAAAATGCCCATGGCATAAATTTTTACAAGTAAAATTTATCATTATTTATTAGAACACTGAGTTATATGGTTATTTTACTTGTTATTATTACAAATTAATTATTATAACAATGCAATAAAAAATATTTAATACAAAAAATCTTAGCGCGGCTGCACCAAAAACTATATCGAAGATGTATATATACAATACATACAAGTTGCGTGAAAAGTTCGCGGAGCGAAACTGAAATAAAGAATACCAAATTCTAAAAATAATTTTATTCTTCAATATAGTCTCCATTAACTTTAATACACTTGATCCAATGGCTTTCCAATAATTTTATTTCATCGCGAAAGTGTGTTTCTGGAAGGTTTGCGAAATATGCCTCTACGGTTGCTGTACCAGGTCTGTAAATATGAAACCGGAATTTTCCCATAGATGGCCCTAGCTGTCAATGTAGTTGCCGTCAAACCGCGTCATTGGCGCCATTTCCATTTGTTGACATCTGACAAAGATTTTCAACTCACAACAATACAAGTTTCATACAACAGCATAGTTTGAAATAGCGTTGAACATGTCGAATTTTGTACCTGGAAGTTACGATTTGCGGACAGCATTGATTTTCTGTTACCATTTGAAGAAAACTGCTGCAGAATCGTATCGAATGCTTGTCGAAGCTTACGATGAGCATGATCTTGATAAATCACAGTGCTTTGAGTGGTTTAAAAAATTCAAACGTGGCGATTTAGACATAAGAAACGAAGAACGTGGAAGATCACCGAAAAAGTTTGACGACAGCGAATTGCAAGCATTGTTGGATGAGGATGACGCTCAAACGCAACTCGCGGATCAATTAAATGTGACACGAGAAGCCGTCTCCATACGTTTGAAAGCAATGGGAAAGATACAGAAGATGAGAAGATGAGAAAATGGGTTCCACATGAACTGAATGAAAGACAGCAGGAAAACCGAAAAACAACTTGCGAAATGCTACTCGCCAGGTACAAAAGAAAGTCATTTCTCCATCGAATTGTAACTGGCGATGAAAAGTGGATATATTTTGAGAATCCTAAGCATAAAAAATCATGGGTAACTCCAGGCGAACCATCGACATCGACTGCAAGGCCAAATCGCTATAGACAGAAGACAATGCTCTGTGTTTGGTGGGATCAGAAGGGTGTGATCTATTATGAGCTGGTAAAACCTGGCAAAACCGTTCATACTAAACGCTACCGACAACAAATGATCGATTTGATTCAAGCTTTGCGTGAAAAACGACCAGAATATCAAAAAAGGCAACACAAAGTGATTTTGCTTCATGTGCATTATGAATGCACCATATGCACCATCACACACAGCAAAACTGGTCAAGGAAACGATTGAGGCGTTTAATCGGGAAATACTTTCGCATGCGGCTTATTCACCAGACTTGTTTCCGTCCGATTACTACTTATTTGCATCGATGGGACACGCATTTGCTGAGCAGCGCTTCACTTCTTACGAAAATGGCTCGATGAATGGTTTGCCTCAAAAGAGCAACAATTTTTTTGGCATGGCATCCACAAATTGTCAGACAGGTGGGAAAAATGTATAGCTAGCGATGGGCAATATTTCGAATAAAATATTTTTTATCATTTTCATACAATAAACGTGTATTTTCTAAACAAAAATTCCGGTTTCATATTTACATACTTGGTAGCTTCTTCATTCGACAAAAAATGCTTTCCACGGAGGAATTGTTTCAGGTTTCGGAACAGATAGAAGTCGCTGGGTGCCAAATCTGGCGAATACGGTGGATAATCAAGTAATTTGTACTTCAAATCATTGAATTTAGACATTGACAAAACACTTGTGTGAGCAGGTGCGTTGTCTTGGTGAAAAATGATTTATTTGTGCTGCGAACCAGGTCTTTTCTCACGAATTTTTGCAATTGTCCAATTTGTCCAATTGATGCAAAAGGTTATAACAATATTCAGAGTTAATTGTTTTACTTTTTTCCAGATAGTCACTTAACAAAATCCCTTTAACATCCCAAAAAACTTATGCCAAAACCTTTTTTGCCGATCTTCCATGCTTTGTTTGCTTTGGAGCTGAACATCCAGCTTCAGTCCACTGTAATCCTGTTTCAATTTAGGATCCTGTTTCAATTTAGGATCATGGTGATAGATCCAAGTCTCATCCATAGTTATAAAACGACGCACAAAATCGGTTTTATTCTTTTTAAAACGATTCAAATGACACTGAGAAATTTGCTTTCGAGCGAATTTTTATTGAATTGTTAACGTATGCGGCACTACTTTTCCAAACACCTTTTTCATTTATAATTCTTTATGCAAAATATGCCGTACCCGTTCATCTGAAATGCCTATAGTATGAACAATTTCATGCGTAGTCACACTTGGATCTTCAGAAACAATAACATATATTTGCTCAATGATTTCTAGTGTTGATGCGCTTTTTGGACATCCACTGCGTGGATCATCTTCAATGCTTGTACGACCACGTTGAAACTCAAGTGCCCATTTACAAACCATTGTTTTTGAAGGAGCAGCTTCCTCTAACACATTTACCATCTCGGAATGAATTTCCATTGCCTTTAAACCTTTTTTAACGAAGAACTCAATCACTGCACGCTGTTTCAAATTTTCCATTATAAACAAATATACTGACACGTCAACTTCAATTGGCTTGTAAACACAGAAAGAATTGACAGATGGAAATGAAACCCAACCTAGGTTCATGTGAAGAGTGATTCTATATAACCGATTACAATTTATAATTCTACCGTTTACTTATAGATGCCGCTCCGCGAACTTTTCACGCAACCTGTAAGAGTCAAATTAGATATCATTGACATTACGTCAATTATAATAAGAATAACATCTTTGAATAAAAAAATATCAAAATATATAGAATATATACACATTCAATATATATACTGTATAGTGTAGGTTTATAATTTATTATAATACTATAGAAACTTAAATAAAACATTATACCGTATATGTATAGAGAGAATTTACAAGTACATTTTATTATAATAAAGATGCTGTCATGTATGTATTAAACAAGTTTTAGTTCGATATAGTTTTTGGTGCAGCCGCGCCAAGATTTTTTGTATTAAATATTTCTTATTGTGTTGTTATAATAATTAATTTGTTATAATAACAAGTAAAATTACCATATAACTCAGTGTTCTAATAAATAATGATAAATTTTACTTGTAAAAATTTATGCCATGGACGTTTTTTGTAGCTAGATTTTTCTTGAATAACAATGACCTTTAAAAACATATTTTTTTCTAAATATTGGACACTATTAAAAACGTGTTAAATTTTTATAATACGATATAATTTTTACTTTTAAAAGCTTATGTACATATATATCTTAAAAGAAAAATAATTTGATAATTTTATTGGTAAAAACTTATGTTATGTACATAATATATATCTTAAAAAAGGAAATAATTTAAATTTGAGATTTCTAAAAATATTAAGTATACAATAATCATATATGTTAGGTTTCTCAGTTGGCGCTACTGTTTTAATATATCACTTCTTTTGCACAGTAGAATAGTGTAGGATTTTATCATAGTTATAAGTTTTACTTGTAAAAACTTATGTCATGTATACATATACTGGGTGATCCGAAATTCCCGCATTCGGAGTACAGGACATGATACTTTATGTTAAAACAAATAACTTTTTCCGTTAGCAAAATTGCGTCCGACAAGTAGTTTTTGCAGGAGAGTGTATTAAATTTAACGAATAAGCGCTCTTGTCTATGTAGCGCTTAGAGCCGGCACGCGCGCCTCACTCGCGTGTACCTAGTCCGTGATTAATAATCATAAGTAGTGTCTTTTAGGACGCTCATACGGTTCTGTTGTGATTAGATTACGACATTTTAAGACTATGCTTAAGACAATTTTAAATAATAAAATCAATCATGAACAATACCGAGATTTGACCTGCTTTCGTATTTGTATTCCTTAAATAATGAAAAGATAAATGAATAAATGATGAAATAATGATAAATGAATAAAATAAGTACTGCCTTTATTTCTTACGTAATAAATGAATAAAATATTATCTGAATAAAATATTGTCTGGTTGCACAATATTATTTGAAAATAAAGACAAATATAAATAATAATATGTTTTGCGAGCTGCAAGCGTTCTATTATTTCAAATATTGCACAATTACGTGATAATTAAGTAGTATCATTAAACTTAAAGATTAATTTACTGATCAAGCGTATACATAGGAGTATACATATTTGTAATAGTGGTTAAAAGTAAAATATTTGAATTAACGACTTTTAAGAGCTCTCTTTTTATTTTTTTATAATAGAAAATACAAAAACTTATTTAAAATTCAAATTGTGTAATATACTCACGTCACAGTCTATTAGGTATACAACTTTGCTTCCGCCATTTTCCTATAAGATGGCTTTAGCGGTAAGTAGTAGTCGAAATAAATGATCATAGACGTCATGCAATAAACTTAGGCATCTGTCAACATAACCTCATAGAAACATTAGTCGATTTGTGTCTGCATCATAAAGTTATTCTCGATTGAAAATGTCAGTTTATGAGCCAAATTCTCATCATTTGCAGGAGGTTTTAATTTTCTGCTTCAATATGAAGAAATCTGCGGCTGAGATTCATCGAATGCTCTCAAATACTTATGGTGAGGCCGCTATTAGTGAAAGAACGGTGATTTTCACATCAAAGACTGGCATAGCGGTGGAAGAGAGAAGGTTTTCGAAGATGCAGAATTGGAGGCATTACTTAATGAAGACTCGTGTCAAAGTCAAAAAGAATTGGCACGATTATTGGGAGTGACTCAACAAGTAATTTCAAAACGCCTCAAAGACATGGGAATGATTCAGAAGTAAGGAAATTGGAAATTGGGTTCCGTACGAGTTGAAACCGAGAGATGTTGAACGGCGTTTGTTTGCTTGTGAACAGTTGCTTGAAAGGCAAAGACGGAAGGGATTTCTGCATCGCATTGTGATTGAGGACGAAAAATGGGTTCATTACGATAACCCCAAGCGCCGAAAATCATGGGCATATCCCGGCCATGCTTCCACGTCGACGGCTAAACCGAATATTCATGGCTCCAAGGTCATATTCTGAATTTGGTGGGACCAGCTCGGCGTACTGTATTATGAGCTGTTAAAACCGACTGAAACAATCACAGGCGATGGTTATCGAACGCAATTAATGCGTTTGAGCCGAGCATTGAAAGACAAACGGCCGCAATACAACAAGAGACACGATAAAGTGATTTTGCAGCATGACAATGCTCGACCCCATGTTGCGAAAGTGGTCAAGACATACTTGGAGACGTTGAAATGGGAAGTCCTATTCCACCCGCCGTATTCGCCAGACGTTGCTCCCTCTGACTATCACTTGTTTTGATCAATGGCACACGGCCTGGTTGACCAGCACTTTCGGTCTTATGAAGAAGTAAGAAATTGGATCGATTCGTGGATCACTTCAAAAGATGACCAGCTTTTCAACGCGGAATTCGTACGCTGCCCGAAAGATGGGAGAAAGTAGTGGCCAGCGATGGACAATACTTTGAATCATAAATGTATAACCAATTTTTTACAATTAAGCCTCGAATTTCGGAAAAAAAAACGGCGGAAGCAAAGTTGTACACATAATACATTTACTTATTATTGTTTATGCACGTTAGCCTTTCAATACTTTCCTTACATGTTTCGATTATTGCGAGGGATATTGCTATAGCCCCAATGATTAATTTTCTTAACCAACTTGACCATTGAGCCTATAGCAATATTCCTTGCAATAATTAAAACATGTAAGGAAAGTATGTATTGAAAGGCTAACGTGCATAAGCAATAATATTGGGTCTGGAAAACAGTTCGTGGCGTTTTTCCCGATAGATGGCGTCAATTGCAAATAACTCAGGGAACACTGATCGCAGCGACACCACTAAACGCTCGTTGGAAAGTTGACACTTCAAGCGTTACTTTGAGTATATCAACATCGAAATTGGTGCAGTGGTTGGAAAGTTGTTTGCGTTTGAAAATAGAGAAAAGTAATGAAAAATTGCGCTATATTTTGCAATATTATTACGACAAAGGGAAGAACGCTGCGCAGGCTTGTGAAAAAATTTGTGCTGTATACGGTGAAGGTACTTTATCAAAATCTGCTGCGCGGAAATGGTTCGCTCGCTTTCGTTCTGGTAATTTTGATGTGAAAGATGAGTCACGCTCTGGTCGTCCAATCACTGAAAAAGCTGATGAAATTCTTGAAAAAGTCCAGCAAAATAAGCATATCAGCAGTGTCGATATTGGTATGGAGCTAGGCATTGACCACAAAACTGTTTTGAACCATTTACACAAAGCTGACTACAAAAAGAAGCTCGATGTATAGGTTCCTCATAAGTTGAGCGCGAAAAACATGATAGACCGAATTAACATCTGCGATGCGCTGCTGAAACGCAATGAAATCGAGCCATTTCTGAAACGTGTCATAACCGGTGATGAAAAATGGATCACGTACGACAATCGGAAGCGTCAAAGATCGTGGATAAGGGATGGTGAGCCGTCACAAGCGTTCCCGAAGCCAGAATTGATGCCGAAAAAGGTGATACTGTGTGTGTGGTGAGACTGGAAGGGAATCGTCCACCATGAGCTACTTCCAGTTGGTCAGACCATTGATTTTCAACTCTACTGTGGACAACTAGAGAGATTACGCCAGGCAATTGAAAGAAAACGGCCCGAATTGAATAATAGTGTTGCACTCACTCTCGCACTCGCGCTTGCACTCGGGTAAATGAAAACACCCGCGTAACAACTAAGAAGCTTTACTATTTACAGCACCGTTCTTTTAAGCTTTTTTACAGGAATAACTCTCTGTTTTACAAGACTCGCGTCTATCAACGGTGACAGCTTGCCAGAAACTCTCAGTCAGCTGCTGTTGTTATTTTCTTCTTATCGATTTTTCGTCGTCAGGACAATCCTCGCTCAGTTGTCAAAATCAGCATCAGATGCCTAAGGCTCGCGGACAACGGACGCCGCCACAAACCTTGTGGCTCGGACACAACACTGCTCCCCCTTTTCAAAGAATTGTCGTCCCGACAATTCACCTAGGCAAGGTCATCTTCTTCCTCGACTCCAGAGATCTTCATGGCTCCTGTCCTACCCTGAGCTGCTGCTACAGGTTACCGGACTCCATGAAATCTTGATCTCAATTAAGGGTTCCGAAGATCTTGACTCTTCGCCTTCACTGTCTCTATCCCTGTCCTTTAGGAGGTGATCAGTCTCCAGGACCTTTTCAAAACAATCCGCTTGTTGTTCCGCTTCTTCGTCCGCTTCCACCTTGGCTCCTCTTCGGGCAGGGGGGAGGGGAAACTACCCAACGTTCTTTTGAAGAACACCCCGAGTCTCTGCCTCGGCATTCGCCCAAAGCCCCACGGAAAAACCACGGTCAAAAACCGTGGGAAAGGCAGCCTTCTTAGTCTGTTGTAGATGGACATCCTTCAACAAGAACAACTTTTTCGGGAATTTGAAATGAAAAACGACATTTCTGAAACGCAAAAAAAATGAATGAATCTTCATTTTTCTAACAAATGTCTTCATATTTGATATTAGGCTCAGACTTAATACAAAACGTTAAATCATTCGTTCACAAAAAGAAGCTAACCTATCGGAATGAACTACTTTCTTCTTATATTTCTTTGACCTTTGAATACAATAAACCACATTGCTTAATTTTTTTACGATTACAAAAGGTCCCTCCCAATGAGACTGTAACTTTGGCACCCTCTCTACTCTACGACGAGGATTATGAAACCAAACCCTACTCCCCTCAACAAAATGACATCTCCTAGCATTTCGATCATAGCGAATTTTAGAAGACATTGATTTCTGAAGTAAATTTTGCCTTGCAATCTTATGAATTGAATCCAATTTTCTTGAAGTTGACAGCAATAATTGTTCAACATCTTCGTCCTGGAAGGAGGAATCCCTCGTAGCAAATCCAATGGCAATCTGAGTTCCCGATCAAAATGTAATTTTGCCAGTGATATTTTTGTTAACTCATGTTTCGAAGATCGATACGCAAGAAGAAACATCGGTATTCAATGATCCCAATCCTTCTGATTTTGTGAAATGAACTTGGATAAATAATTCACAATGGTGAAATGTTGACGTTCCACTTGGCCATCCGATTGCGGATGTAACGCAGAAGTACGTGTTTTCTTTATTCCTAATAATCCTGATATCTCCTGAAACAATCGTGACTCAAAACTTCTGCCTTAATCCGTATGAAGCTCCAAAGGAACTCCATGCCTGGAAATAAATTGCTTCACAAAAACATCTGCCACAGTGGAAGCTCTTATACTTTTCACGGGAAAAGCTTCAACCCATTTGGAAAAGCAATCGACTATTACCAACAAGTACTTATTTCCAAAAAAAGTAGTAGGAAGAGGTTCTAAAATATGTATCTGGATTCTCTCCATTGGTAATCCAACATTATAAATTTGCAAAAGAGACTTTCCCTTGTCAGCAGGACCCTTCTTTGCAACACAAATCTTGCATGATCTGCACCAATTTTCAACATCCCTCTTACAAGTCGCCCAATAAAATCTCTTCCGAATCCTATCTAAAGTCTTGTTGACTCCAAAATGCCCACTGGAAGGAGAATCGTGAGCCTCCTCAAGAATTTTCCTAATTCTATTCCGAAGAACAATAACCTGAAGAGTATGCGTCTTTAAATTAGGACTTTCCCATTTCTTAAAAAGAACACCATCCTTTAAAACTAATAAATCCCAATATGACCAATAAATTTTCGCAGAAATATCCTTTGAAGAAACGGTATGTCAAAGCGGTCGCTGCTGCTGCTCTTTTCCTAGTAATATAACAGAAATAGAAGAATCTTCCAGTTGTTCCCTCCTCCAATCGATGGAATGATTGTTTTCAAAAATTGTTCGACCAAACATTTCTTTGTTTTTAATCTCTCTTGATTCCACCCTCGAACAATGACCGCAGGGATCCTTTTCACAGGGTCGATGAGAAAGTCCACCGGCATTCTTGTTCGCACTTCCCTTGCGATATTCGATTTTAAAATCGTATTGCTGTATCCTTTCAATCCATCGAGCAAGTTGTCCCTCCAAGTTCCTAAACGACAACAACCATTTCAGGAATTGATGATCTGTTCGGATAATAAACTTTTGTCCATAAAGATAATGATTAAAAAATTTCAAAGAATCTACAATAGCTAATAATTCTCGACGCGTCACACAATAATTTCGCTCCGCTTTATTTAATACACGACTAAGTAAGCTATCACTTTTTCAGTTCCATGTTGAGCTTGTGATAAAACAGCACCGATTCCATGGCCTGAAGCATCGGTGTCAAGAATAAATTCTATATTCTCCAAAGGAAAAGGAAGAATCGGAGGGGTAGTTAACGTTCGTTTAAGATTTCCAAAAGCTTGATGACACTGCTCTGTCCATAAAAATTTAGTTAAGTTCTCCGTTAAAATGAACAAGGGCTTCGCAATCAATGAAAATCCCTTAACAAATCTTCGATAATAAGAACAAAAACCAAGAAAACTTCGGACTTGTTTCTTGGTCTTGGGAAGGCCATTCCGCTACTGCAGAGATCTTCTGAGGATCCGTCATTACTCCCTTTTCAGAAATAATATGACTTAAGAAGGTCACACTTCTACTAAACAAAACACACTTTTTGGGATTAATTTTCAAATTAACCTCTCGTAATCTTGAAAATACCAAACAGAGATTTTCCATCATTCCTTGAAATGTCGAACTGAAAACAATCACATCGTCCAAATAAACAAGACAAATTTTAAATAAGAGCCCATGCAAAATTTCCTCCATGATTCGCTCAAAGGTCGCCGGAACATTACACAATCCAAATGGCATTACTGTAAATTGCCACAGTCCCTTTCCAAAAGAAAAAGCTGTCTTCTCCTTATCTTCTTCACGAAGCTTTACCTGCCAGTACCCATTCTTCAAATCAATTGTTGAAAACCACACATTTCCAGCTAACTGAACCATCCTGTAAATCATCCATCCTGGGTAATGGATAGGAATCCTTTACAGTCACTGCATTAAGACTCCGAAAATCCACACAGAACCTGCAAGTTCCATATTTTTTCTTTGTCAAAACTACAGGTGACAGACACGGACTTTTCGACTTCTCGATCACTCTTTTCTCCCGCATTTCCTCAACAAGTTTCTCAGCTTCGGCCCGCATTTTCAACGGAACCTGTCGAGGATTTTGTTTAATCGGCCGGTTGTCTAATAACCTAATCCCGTGTCTTACTACATCACAATTCCCGGCTGTGACCGTTTCCGAAAATACGTCCCTGTACTCTGAAATAAATTCAGCTAAATCTTCCTTCTGAGAACCATCTAATTCTTTAGAATGCTGCGAAAAGAAGGATTTCATCTCTTCCGGTGTTTGTTCTTTATCCAACCTAATTCGTGCACAAGTAACAATTTCTTCCTTTGGCTGAGGAATTCCTAAAGCTGTCCGAATACCGAATGCTGCATCCGTTTTTGTCAGGAAATCGATTCCTAACAAATAATCATCCTCCATCTCCATAACATACACCGGCATTCTCAAAGAAAATTTCCCTAGTTCAATATTCGTAAATATTCGTGAATGTACCGGAACCTTTTCTCCCGATGGATAAACTAAATCCGAACAATTTTCTATCCCGTTATCCTCATGATCCCTAATAAATTTCTTATTGATAACTGAAACATCTGAGCCGTATCAATTCTAAATAAACAACATTCTCCGTTCAATTTTCCTAAATAAGTGAATAATGAAGAACTTATTCGTCTAACGCTAATCTTATTTCTAATTTCCGGGATTTTGCTTCGCTCTGCCGAATCAATCCCGGCTAACTCGGCAAATCCTAATTTGACCGCCCATTTAATTGTAATGCTGGACATTCCGCCCGAAAATGTTCTTTCTTTCCACAATTCCAACATTTCCTCCTGTCCTCATTGAAATTCGACCCCTTATTCCATCGCAAATTATTGAAACTTCCCGAACGCGTTCCCTTATTAACAATTTCCGTCTCGTAATTTCTTTTTTCAATATTTTCTCTGTTTTCTGCTTTCCGGAAGAAATATTTCTACCTATCATTTAACTCGATTCTCCGCGATGACTCAAATTTTTCATTTCTCCGGGGAAAAACCGTTTCCTGAATTGCTCGAACTGTCATCGCTCGTTCTATTGCGGTTTTCAAAGATGTAACATTCTCTAATTGCAAAGTTTGTTTAACAAAACCATCGGATATTGCCGCGATAAATTGTGCACATGAAATTTTATCCCGAACTTCCACTGAACACTCCGGATAGGCGAAACGAGCTAATATTTTTAACTCTTCCCCCAATGTAGCGAAGTCTTCACCCAATTTCTGTTTTCGATTGGAAAATTGCGTGTAGGAATTTTGGAAATTTCCCCAAATCGTAATTCCAACCTATTCCTTAATTCTGCAAAGGTCTTTCCTTCGTCCCATGAATCTAAAACCGAGCGTGCCTTTCCACGTGCTGCCAGCTGCACCGATTTTCTCAAATCCTATCCGTTAGCTCGCGCGATTAATTCAAATTACCCTATGTATTCGCGTAGCGGAACCGTCCCGTCATAAATATCGGGCTTTAATGTTTCTACGGAAGAAGCATGATTTTGAGGGCGACTTTGCTGTGTTGGTTCTCCGACCGCAGTCAGCTAACTCCGCAACTCCTGCAGTTCTTGTCACTCTCGCTTCCTTTCTGCTCGGAGTTGTCGCAGCTCCTTCATCATCTCCCGCATCATATTCTTCCCCGCGCCCGAAGAACACGCCGCTCCAGCCTCTGTTTTCATCGTCTCGTCGAGATGCTGCCGCTTTCTTGTCACTCGCTGGGCCATTCACCACATTTTAATCGCGAATCTTAAAATAACGCGATTTATCCCGGACGAGCCCCCAAAATGTTGCGCTCACTCTTGCACTCGCGCTTGCACTCGGGTAAATGAAAACACCAGCGTAACAACTAATAAGCTTTACTATTTACAGCACCGTTCTTTCAAGCTTTTTTACAGGAATAACTCTCTGTTTTACAAGACTCGCGTCTATCAACGGTGACAGCTTGCCAGAAACTGTCAGCTGTTGTTGTTATTTTCTTCTTATCGATTTTTCGTCGTCAGGACAATCCTCGCTCAGTTGTCAACATCTACATCAGATGCCTAAGGCTCGCGGACAACGGACGCCGCCACAAACCTTGTGGCTCGGACACAACAATATATATAATATTGCTTGTTTGGCATAGCTTCTCTAATTCTTTATGATATTCGTTACTTTGCGTGCAATCTCTTAAAGGAAAGACTGAACTTGAAGATAATAATACATGTTTTACATCATAGATTTAATTCCAAATTTATTATTTCATTTTGAACTAAATTTATAAAATCTGAAACGTATATTATTATTTATTATTATTATAACATTACTTAATAATAATAATTTTAATTCGATTATAGATAATAGATTTAGCTAGAATGAGTTCAGATGTACGTTTTATTTAAGTTGCGAATGTGATATTCTTTTTCAAGATATTGTTCTTTATATGCTCCATATATATATTTTTTTTTGTTCCTTACAATATTTATATGTTTCATTATTAATGTTTCATTATTATATTTCATTATTAATGTTGGAAAAAATTTATGTTTTATTATAAAAGTATTTTTATATGTGTGAGTATATTTATATAAATATCAGGTGTAGTAAAAAGAAATCCATTATTTTTCCAATAGATGGCTTTAGTTATCTGTATCTCGCGTTGTATAAGTCCGATCGGGTTCCACTAGATGGCGTTAGAAAGATGAGATTTCGTATTAAAAAAACTTTTCTGATAGTTTTGTGATTAGTTGACTCAGTTTTGTTTGAGCGCGCGTCAAAGATGGACACTAGCAAAGAGAAAATACGCTTTATTTTACAGTTTTTCTTCGATAAAGGCGAAAACGCAAGCCAGGCGGCTGAAAATGTGAATAGTGTTTATAGTCCTGATACTGTAACAGCCAATCACGCGCAATTTTGGTTTCGTCGATTCCGTTCCGGTAATTTCGATGTCAAAGATGCACCACGCACTGGAAGGCCAATTGTCGAAAATATCGATAAAATCATGGACATTGTCGAGTCCGACCGTCATGTAAGCACTGTTTCGATTGCCCAAAGATTGTACAAAAAACCGTTTGGAACCATTTGAATAAGGCTGGATACAAAAAGAAGCTCAATGTATGGGTGCCACACGAGTTAACGAAAAAAAACCTCATGGACCGAATTTCGATCTGCGAATCGCTGCTGAATCGCAACAAAATCGACCCATTTCTGAAGCGGTTAGTCACTGGTGATGAAAAATGGATCACTTACGACAATGTCAAGCGAAAACGGTCGTGGTCGAATCGCGGTGAGCCGGCGGAAACGGTGGCCAAGCTAGGATTGACGGCCAGGAAGGTTTTGCTGTGTGTTTGGTAGGATTGGCAGGGAATTATCTACTATGAGCTGCTCCCCTACGGCAAAACTCTTAACTCGGAACTGTACTGTCAACAATTGGACCGTTTGAAGGAAGCAATCGCCCAGAAGCGGCCAGCTTTGGCCAATAGGAGAGGAATTGTGTTCTATCAGGACAACGCCAGGCCACACATATCGATAGTGACTCGCCAGAAGCTCCGGGAGCTTGGTTGGGAGGTTCTTATGCATCCACCTTATAGTCCGGACCTGACACCAAGTGATTACCATCTGTTCCTGTCCATGGCGAACAATTTTGCTGGTGAAAAATTCGCTTCAAGAGAGGCTTGTGAAAATCGACTGTCTCAATTTTTTGCCAATAGGGACGAGGGCTTCTATGAGAGGGGCATAATGAAATTACCTTCAAAATGGCAACAAGTTATCGAACAAAACGGCGCATATTTGATCTAAATCGGATCATTCTAACTATGGTAATTAAAGCCTTCAATTTCATGCAAAAATAATGGATTTCTTTTTACTACACCTGATATGTCTCCCCAATGTTGAAAATTGTGTTATTTCCAACAATTTATTTCAAAAGATTAAAGTCCCAGATAACTGTTTCTAATTTTGCTAGCATATACTGAAAATAAAAAATATATTTCTGTTCATCTAATACTGAGACACTTGTTATTGTTGTCCTTAAAGAAAATGAGATATATGTATAGTTACTGTGCTTTTCTAATTTTAACTTGTAGCATTTTCCAAATAAAAGTTTTAAGTACAATACGATTTTATTTTGTTGATTGCTAAAGCATTTTATCTACATGCAAATACTTAAAACACTCTATACAATGTCTATTTTCTATTATTATTTATACATATGAAATAATACACATATATAGGGCAATAAATGAACAAAACATTGCCTAAGTAATTAATTTTATTTATTAAAATGCAGCATCAATATACATATCTTATAATATTTTACATTAACGAGAATGAAAACACGAAAACACTTTTTTTGTGCGACTACATAAAACACTTTTATATACATTATATACAACATTTTTATATATCACGTTTGATAATAAAATAATTCTGATTATATTATGATTAATAAGAAGTTGTGACCAGTGATGCCAGAAAAGTATTTCGGTAGCAGACACAGCGCGTAAGGGGTAGCGCACACAACGAGCGACTCCGTGTCCGTGAGCGTTCGGTGCTTCGGCCGGCGTCGGGCTTTAGACAAGAGCAGACGATGTCTGTTGTCTCTGTTTTTGCCGAGCGATACATATAGCTAACTCCGCCGGCCGCGGGAATCTCGCGCTATAGACTTCTCTTTATATTTCGTCGCTCGTAGGCCCGCCTCGCGTATTTAGGAACATTATAAAATAATTCTTATGTTGTTCAGAGTATGCATTGTTAAAGTTGTAGACATAGGAATATTGTATGGGTAGTAAATAAATGAGTTTTGCCTGAAATCGGTGAGTTTTCGTGTATTTGAAATATGTTTGCTATATTTCTGAGTACTATATTCAAAGATATTGTGAAAAATGCCGGCATTATTAATGTAATATAATTATGCAATCCGTTACACAATAGTAATAATGCCCGGCATGCCAATATAAAGAATAGAAAGAGAAAAAAGAAAATAAAGAATAAGTAGATTAAAGAATAAGAAGAGAAAAGCGAAAAGAATGAAGAAAGCAGAAAGATAAGATAAAGAATATAAGAAATATGAAGAACAGAAAACAATGAATAATAGTAAAAGAGTATAAAGAAAGAATAGAAAGATAAAAAATAATGAGGCTAGGAGGCGTGAGAATAGGAAAAGCTTTCTGCGACGTGAGATCTCTGTGACATCAAAAACGTGTCTATGCCTGAGTATCTCGGCAGGCGCTACAAAAACAATCGGCGCGCATCGACGCGTAGAACAATGGAAAACCGCGCATCGCGTCATCGGGCAACGCATGCCCGTGTTGATGCTCACGGGAAAACAAATGCGGGAATAGTAAGTGCGCCTAACGTCATAATATCACTGTCACAATCAATTTATTATATTTAATAAATTCAAAATTAATTGTACCTTACATCCTTCATAATATCCTTTTCTTTATATCGTTTCTATAACGAACAAATTGCATGTACTTCAACGTTTGATTTATGTAGTAAGTAGACACTAGTAAGAGACAGTATGAGAAACAGGATGTAAAAGTGTGGAGATATAATCAAGTAATATAATCACTAGACTATGTTAGGAAGCATTACCGCTTTTGTATCGTGATTGTTAAATAAATTAATATTCTCGAGCACTGTGTTTTTCAATAGAAAAGTAATAGATGCTGGCCGAAATCTGAAAGTATTCGTTATTCCAAAACGTTTTTGGTGTATTTCCGAGTATGTTTACGAATATTCTGCAGTGCACAATAGTAATAATGCCGGGCATTATTACTATTGTGTAACGGATTGCATAATTATATTACATTAATAATGCCGGCATTTTTCACAATATCTTTGAATATACCCCAATAAGCACAAATATGTCTTATGTACGTACGACGAACGTACATGCTGGACATAGTGTACGTCCATCGGATGTCCATATCGAATACAGTAGATGTCTATAGGACGTCCATTGTATGTCTGTTTGCAACTCCAAAGGACATCCATAAGACGTCTTTTACTAGACGTTAATGGACAAACTATGGACCTGAAATGGACGAACTATGGATCTAATGAACAAATGTTGGATCTTAAATGGACGAATTATGGACCAAATGGATGAATTTTGGATCATTTATGGACGAAATTCGGATCTTTATTGGACATACTTCGGGCAATTATTACGCGTGTATAATTCATAAATAATTAAATAATTGGTAATAATTAATAACAATTGTATAGAAAACTGAAAGAATTTTTATTTTTGATTTATATTGTTATTCTGTATGTACACTGACAAACACTGATCTGTTTCCTGAGATAAAAAGGTGAAAATTATTATTACATTATTATATGCAATAATTTATTCCCCCCTTTTACCTCAAAAAACGAATCAGTATCCGTCAGTAAACATTATTACACTTTATATGTTTTACACTATCACATGTATTAATTCATATATGTTTTGCATATCAACATTTTATCACAATAGTACTTATATATACTTTCAACTTTACAAGTATTATATCACATTGTTTTACGTATTACATATCACAATATTTTATTACGAAAACATCTATAAACTAAAAATCATAAACTGAACAAATTTATAAACTGAATGCATAAACTAATATATAGGATGTTTGATAGCTAATCATGCAGACGAAAGATGGAGATAGATTGGGTGTAGCCGAGAAGAAAAGTCATGTACCATAATGTCAAATTGGCAATAGTTACCGAGTTCATAATTAAAACATGTGAGCCAACGAGCGCATAGAGAGCGGAGGGCGGCCGCAGTAAGCACGTAAACATTTGATACAGGCGGAGTTAGCGAGTGACGGTAGGCGAGCGCACGCGGCGAGGGGCAACGTAAGCGACAAGAGGCGAACGCGCGCGACGAGGAACGAGCGAGAGCTTTTTCTTTATAGCTTTTTCCTTATAGCTCGCTCGCTCCTCGTCGTTCGCGCTCGCTCGCTCTTCGTCGGGCTCGCTCGCCTCTCGTCGCTTGCGCTCGCTCGCTCCTCGTCGTTCGCGCTCGCTCGCTCCTCGTCGCACGTGTTCGCCTCTTGTTGTTTACGTTGCCTCTCGCTGCGCGCGCTCGCCTACCGTCACTCGCTGACTCCGCCTATATCAAATGTCTACGTGCGTACTGCGGTCGCCCTCCACTCTCTACGCGCTCGTTGGCTCACATGTTTTAATTAATAACTCGATAACTATTGGCAATTTGACATTATGATACATGACTTTTCTTCTCGACTACATCCAATCTATCTCCAACTTTCGTCTGCATGATCAGCTATCAAACACCCTGTATATACGTGTGTGTGTATGTAAACTATAAAGTGTATAAACTAAAAAAAAGAAATATTAAATTGGAAAGAATAGCAATATATAATAATCGAAAAAAATAATAATATATTAAATTAAAAAATTAATTGTTATTGTTATTTTCTCCTTGGTTTTTATTGTTATTATTGCTGCGTTCCTTTGCTCTTTGTAACCACTTTTTAATTGCTTCTTCGCAATCTTTATTGGTGAAGTTTGGAATACTCTTTTTAGTAGAACCTGTAATATGTTAAAAACAAATTAACAATTAGAAAATTGTATATAGATAATATATTTATTTAAATTATTTATGTTTTATTTGTTATATATTTTTATTTATATTTATTTATTATATATTTTTTAATATTTATTTTTTTATTTTAATTGATATATAATTATCTTGACGTTTTGATCAGTCTAGTTCCTCATCAGTATGATTTTTATTCCTTGATATTATTATAATTAATGCAAATTTAGTTTTTAAATAAGTTATTAGTAAGAAACGTGATATTTCTAACAGTGGAATTTAAAGATTAAACAAAATCTTTTTCTTTTAATGACACATAGAAACTCTTTAATTTCTTACCAACTGATGAAATTTCGTTTTGGTCATTTGACATTGATGAGCAGCAGATCAAAAAAAGGAAGTAACTGATGAAATTATTCAGTAACGAATCATCGAAATCACACGATTCACTACGGACTTATATAATAATTTAAATTGAAATATAATAATTTAAATTGAAAATATTTAATAATTATAAAGCGCAGGAAATTTTGCACTAAGTTCAAAATATATCTAAATATACAAAGTATAATTTGATATATACACTATAGTATATATATCAAATAATACATAATATATTTAGTTATAATACCAAAAATAAAAATAACTAACAATGTCGTACATGTCCATGTACGAACATCCATTGGACGTACAGTATATATCCATACATTAATTATATAAAGTGGATTTCAAATGGATGTCCACTGGATGTACGTTTATTATTAGTCAATGTACGTACTTATATGGACGTACAATGGACAACTATTTTATGTCCATGGATATATGAACGTAAAATGGGCGTAAAATGAACGTCCATAAGACGTACTGCGCTATTTGGGTAGTACTCAGAAATATAGCAAACATATTTCAAATATACGAAAACTCGCCGATTTCAGGCAAAACTCATTTATTTACTATCCATACAATATTCCTATGTCTACAACTTTAACAATGCATACTCTGAACAACATAAGAATTATTTTATAATGTTCCTAAATACGCGAGGCGGGCCTACGAGCGACGAAATATAGAAGAAGTCTATAGCGCGAGATTCCCGCGGCCGGCGGAGTTAGCTATATGTATCGCTCGGCGAAGACAGATACAACAGACATCGTCTGCTCTTGTCTAAAACCCGACGCCGGCCGATGCACCGAACGCTCACGGACACGGAGTCGCTCGTTGTGTGCGCTATCCCTCACGCGCTGTGCCTGCTACCGGAGTGCTTTTCTGGCATCACTGGTTGTGGCACTTGGCAGCTATTGACTAGTCTGTTGAGTCAAAAAGGTTAGTAGAACTGATGTTTGTAGAAAAGAACGTAGAAAACCACAAACCAATCAAAATTCGCTAGACAGAGATAGAGATGGTACCAAATCAACCTATCTCTTTTTTTGGTGGCCGGTTTTCTCAAGAGGGCCATTCTCGTTCCAGTATAGTATATAGTTCACTGGCCATTCTGCACTCCTCTTTTCACCTTTCCCCTCTACCCTCCTTCCTCCTTTGCAATTTCCTCCTAGTTGTTCCCTATACTCTCCTCTCCTGTTTCCTACACTCGTCTAGTTCCCTCTATCCTAGTACCTTACTCCTGTTTTCTCCATATAGTTTCCTCTCTAGCTCTTTCTCACTCTCCGGTCTTACCTACACTGCGACTTCCTATCCTACCTAACCTCTCTTTCACCTCTCACCTTTACCACCGCTCCCTTCTCTCCCACCCCTCCTTCCACCCCACCCTTATACCTCCACCTGCCTCACTTCCCTGTTCCCCCTCTCCCTTCACTTCCGCTCTTCTATCATTCTCCCTTTTCCCTTTTACTGCCACTCTACCTCACTCTTTCTTTCTCACACTCACTCTCAGTCGCTCCGGAAACGGAAGTCGCTACTTCACAACATATAATATATATTATATTATATATTATATATTATATATTATACAGGGTGAGTCAATTAAAGTGTTACAGACTTATATCTTGGAAATGAATAATTTTAGAGAAAAATGTTTCAGACAAAAGTTGTATGGTGTCAAATGGGACATAAGAAGGTATCATTGATTAGACCTTGATTAGCCATTTGAAGGTTACGTGAAGGTCACCAACAATTTTTCAAATGGAACGTCCTACTTTTTTTGGCATATTTTTATAACGTATTTCAAGAGCTTTCCAAAACACTACAACAAAGTATTTTTTGTTAAGTACATCCCGAGTTATGAAGCTACAAATTTACAGTATCGTCGGCATTGGCATTACCCAAGGTGTACCGCGTGGAGGTTGCACGATCGGATTTACACCTCTTGTGTGCGTGCGTGCGTGTATTTATGCGTGTGCGTGTGCGTGTGCATGTGCGTGCGACACGCACATGCACACACACATACACAAGGTCAAGTCAATATTTTTATCATGTGTCCCCCTTAATATCCTACAACGTTATGACATATTTAATTAAATACGTCGATCTTCGTCGAAATATTACATTTTGAAATTTAAAGATATTTGATAAAACACACGGAAATTGGTATAAAGCAACGGCGAGATTTTATGCATAGAAATGGAACTGGCAATTAAATGGAAATGTTAATTTTTCTTTAATCGCGATTGCAACGCGGAGTGGAAAACTTTCAATGTTGGCGTACGGGATTGTATTCTGCTGCAAAAGTTAAATTAATTAAAATAAATTAATTAAAATATTCGAAATAGAAAAAAAGGTTGCTCCTAGTTATTCGGCTTTTCCAACTGTATCTAAACTGTATCTTTATTTTCGAAATTTTAATTCGAGTTTCGCTTTAAATCGCTGTAGCCTCATTGAGAAACTTTGAGAAACATTGAGAAACCTCTTTGCACATATGGAAAACAGAAAACCGCCATTGTCGTAAGAATTCCGCGGAAGTCGACCATATCGAATTACGTCGAATAATACATTCCCTTGTCTTATCCCATAGGGTGCAAACTTCATTGTTCTCGGCCTTCCCTGTCAATTTTTCGCATGTCCGATGCTCTGGAGTATATCATGGATGGTGATTATAGTTCACAGCATGCTCGATAACGAAGGCGCGTGCGGTTAACAAGTTGACCGTACTTGCCAGAGGAGGAGAGGGCGAGGACGTAGCGTTAAATAATGTAAAATTTCATTTCAGCCTGCCTCCTCGTCATCGACGGCGGCGTCAGCGACGGCGTGCCGTTGATTCGATATTCCCGTGAAACATTTAACGTTCGTGGAATTTCCCATGCGATTTCCCACACCGGGCGCGTACGGGCTAGTTGTACTCGTTCGCAACCAAAACCTCGCGCGTGTTCGTCGATTGCTAGAAAGGTAGTGTCGGCCAAGAAAGATTAAGGGGGAATAGGGACTTCAAGAAGCCAGGGAACACGTCCTCTTTTGCTTCGATTCGTACCTCGAATATGCAACGAGATAGAGAGAGAAGAAAGCGAACAGTGTACCGAAAAGAAAGGAAAAAATTGTTCTCGCCAGAGGGCCATGCCAAAGACAGATACATACTCTGCCATGCGTTCGCTAATTTTCTTCCGTTTCCCTGTTTAATGTAACATTCTATCCTTTTCTTAGAAGAACAAGTGAAACAATGGCACGAAACTGGTTGAATGAGCAGAAGAAAATGCTAGCAGGTTATGGAAGCTGGTGAAACAGAGAAAAGTGAGGAAGAATGGATAGATAGCAGCTGAGTCGAGGTAGGGAGGAAGGAGTTAGAAAGAGAAGATTAGAATGCTAGTGAGCCGCGCTACGGATTAACGAGGCGTCTCGGCGCGCACAGCAACGGCGATGCACTTGCCGGATATCCTGTGCGTCCGGACGGTTCGTGAGATATTCAACGAAGCAAATATCCGGACAGATTATACGATTCTCCTTTTTCGTCCCAATCCTTTTCCGTTCCCTTCTTCCTTCTTACATTCCTTACCACTCACGGTCTCTCCACCATCCTTTTCTACTTCCCTCTCATTCTCTCTTTCTCTCTTCCCTTACCGGAACATTTTATACGAGCGTACAAATTTCGTTACGTGATATAAAGAGACCCGGAGCTTACTGATGGTACGGGTGCGAGTTCGCAGCATTCGTTGCGCATGGGCAAAATTCAAAAGAATCCACCGACAGGTTTGTCAGCTGTGACTGAGCGAGAAGAAGTTAATAAATAGATATTGTCCTGATGAAATTATTGCGTGAGTTTCTACTGAAGGCAAGAGAGAGAGAGAGAGAGAGAGAGAGAGAGAGAGAGAGAGAGAGAGAGAGAGAGAAAGAGAGAGAGATTAATTTTACCGCGAATTTAATTCATTGTCCTGGCTGTATCTGTTCATTTTGTGCTTCTTTCTTCTTTCGGTCGTTGTCGTCATTGTTCGCACAACAAATGAGATGTGAAAAGTTTATAAATACGAGTAAAAACTCGAATGTGCCCTGAAGTTTAGAGACAATAAATTTAAAACTAGACGGACGTACCTGGTACTGTTGAAGATTTCGTTCAAAGCACATCTTAAGGAATGTTCATCCAGGTTATTGTATGAGAGTATGCGTGCGACACCCCTGTTTTCCGCGGCAGCTGCATTGTGAAATTGATCACCGTACAGCGGTATCAAGACCATCGGTATACCCACGTAGACACTTTCTGAAAGACCAAGAAGCCCGCCATGGCCCATATAACATTTGATGTTCGGATGATCTGAAATATAATAAAACAACAATGCGACATGTAATAAAATAATATTCAACTTTAATAATAAACAAACACAACAATTAAAATATTAACATAAAACTGCAAAACTCGTCAGGATAATAAACGAGTCTTGAGAGTAACTCAGAAATATAGCAAAACAGCGTTGCAATATATAGGGAATCCGGTAATTAGCTGCTAACCCGAAGTGTGAAGGTAAATTGGATTAAGCTGAAAAGAAAAGTAAAATACAATTTTGCAAGAATCACAATAATTATCGAGTTATTAATGACAGAAATCTGAAGAGTGGGCACACGCCGACATAGATGATTGGAAAAGCGTTGCAACCGCTCGGACCACAAAGCGGCCCAGTTGATCCAACAACTATTGCCGGTGCACGGCGAGGGGAAAGACAACGCGCCGCTATGTGTTTTATTTCGCTGCACCTACGAGGTATATCCAGAAAGTAAGAATATAAGAGCTGTGTAAGACGTAGGGACTTTTTTGTTGCAAAGTTGACGCCCGTGACGTGTAGAGGGGTTCGTAACGGTCAAAATAAGCCATCGAGCGCCTCAGTCAGTCAGTTACGAAATGTCGTCGCTGAAGCCTAATACGTCAACCAGTGCGTCCTCCGTTCGCTCCACCTATAACAGGTGTGAGATTCGTTCAGTCATTCGGTTCCTCACTTTGCGTAACGAATCAGCGGCCAGTATCCATCGCCAGCTCGAAAACTTACGCCAGCTGGAAACTTACGGATCCGAAGTAATGAATCGTCAGAATGTTACCAAGTGGGTTAGGTTGTTTAAGGAAGGCCGTAGACACTCACGACGAAGAAAGGAGTGGGAGACCGTCTGTCATTTCAAAAGAGCTTGTGCAGCAGGTTGAAGAAAAAGTTTGCGATGATCGTCGTGACTCTTGACACCCTTAAAGAAAGATTTCCACACGTTTCACAAAGTCTCCTGAGTGAAATCGTGTCAAAAAGACTTGGGTTTAAGAAATTGTGTGCACGGTGGATGCCAAAAATGTTGACTCCGGAACATCGCAAAAATCGCGTTTCGGCTGCACGCGAATTCCTTGAACGTTTTCAAACTGAGTGAATCCTTTCTCGACTCAATTGTAACTGGGGACGAAACGTGGGTGTGTCACTATACTCCTGAGTCAAAAAGACAGTCTCTGCAGTGGCGCCATACTCATTCTCCATCCTCCAAAAAATTCAAAGTTCAATTTTCAAAGAGGAAAATCATGGCGTCCGTGTTTTGGGACCGGAAAGGGCTCTTGTTGGTCGATTTCATGCCCAAAGAGACCACTATCAATGCTGCTGCAATTGTGAGATCCTAAAGAAGTTGAGAAAAAAAATCAAAGACAAAAGGAGGGGAATGCTGACTCGTTGTGCGTCCCTCCTTCAGAACAACGCCAGACTTCATATCGCCCGGCTCACTCAAGACCTGCTGTCGTTTGGATGAGACATTGTGACTCACCCACCCTACTCCCCTGACCTGGCACCCTCGGATTACCATCCTTTCAATAAATTGAAGGAGCTATTGGATGGACAGCGCTTTTCGAACGATGAGGAAGTCATGCAGACTGTGACAAAGTGGCTTCAGGAGGTGGAGCGAACGGTATACAACGAGGGTATACAAAAGCTAGTGCCCAGACTTCAAAAGTGCATTGACCTCAACGGCGATTATGTGGAAAAATAATAACATATTTTGGCACATACCATGTAAATTTCAATAAAATATATTCATTTTTCGATTTTAAACAATTGTTGTATTCTTACTTTCTGGATATACCTCGTATGTCTCACCATACGGCACCAATAATTACTCGGTCGACTGGGCCACGCTATGGCTCGACAGGCTGCGACACTCCTCCAATAATCTATCTCAACACGCGCTCATTCGTCAGATTTCTGTCATTAATAACTTGATAATTATTGTGAATCTTGCAAAACAGTATAGGACTTTTATGTTTGTCTTAACTGGCTCTATGTCTACACGAGCTCTGCAACATTATTTATGAGACACTCTATATACAGGATATCTCAAAACTTTTGGACACGGGCTCCATAGGGACATAGAGCTAAGTGAGAGAAATAAAAAAGTCCTCTACCATAATGTGAAAATTGTAATAGTCTTTTAGTAATAACTGCGTAAAGTTTAGCGTTTTCCACGCCCAGCGCGACCTATAGACGCTCCGCGGCAAGCTGTGTACGTAGGGGCTAAGCGATAACGCGGCTCGCGCTGACCATCGCGCGACGTCAAAGCGTCAAGACGCCATCACGACAGTGCGAGACGCGTTATCGTTCAGCCCCTATGCACACAGCTTGCCGCAGAGCATCTATAGGCCGCGGAAAGCGGCCTATAGCATCTATGGGCGTGGAAAACGCCAAACGTTACGCGGTTATTACTAAACAACTATTACGATTTTACATTATGGTAGAGGACTATTTTATTCCTCTCACTTAGCTCTATATTCCTACGGAGCCTGTGTACCAAAATTCTGAGACACCCTGTATACAGAGTGTTCGGTAATTAGCCAATCCGAAGTGTGAAGGTAGATTGGGTTGAAACAAATATAAAAGCCCCATATCGTTTTGCGAGATTCGCAATAATTATCGAGTTATTAACACATTGATGGCTGCACATTTTGCTCGTTGACACATTTTGCTGTTATTTAGCGCCAATATATTTCGCGTAATATCTCCTACCATTTAGCGCCGGCACTTTTTGTTTAATTTTTCTTGGTATTTTATGAAAAAACTGCGCTGAATATATCTTTATCATTAAAATTCAATTTTAACTTAAATAATCATTTTTATTTCATTAAATACTCATTATACAAATTATTTACTATCAATTGTCGCGATTAACACAAAATAAAATTACGCACGCACGACGCCAACAGCAAGCGGCAGAGCAAAATCATATGAGCATGACAGCGGCTGGTAACCGATGGGTTCGCGAAATCACGTATATGTGAGAGCGGCCATCAAAATGTTAATTACAGAAATATGACGAATGAACGCGCGCTGAAATGGATGATTGAAGAAGCATCGCAGCCTCTCGGATTACAGCGCGACCCAGTCGACTCAGCAATTGGCAACCTCAACTGTTGGCGGGTCTGTGAAGTTAGCACGACGTTTAAAAAAAAACGATACTAGTTCCAGTAGCACTCTTCATAGTTCTATAGTTCCTGATAAAAAGTAAAAAATGTTCCGCATTTGTAATACCAAAAAATCGAAATTGAAAAAATGTGCTAACTTCCGTTCCAGCACGACAGTTCCCTCTAAAGTTCCAGAAGGCTTTATGTAATAGGCGTTCTGATGAGAGTTCCCGTTAGTTCTAGTCTAGATGCATAGTAATTCCGAATTTCAGTATCAAATTGCACCAAATAACAACATAACATCTTTGAAGCATTGTCGGGCCAGCACGACACTCTACGAAAATGTATTTTCCGACGACTTCCGGCACGTTTGACGACTGTCCTAGTTTGTTCTGCTCGAGTTCTATCCATTTCAATCGGTTTCCGAGAGTGTTCCGACGTGCAAGTATTTTTTTATGAATTTTGAAATTTAGCGCCAGCACGACACTCTACGAAAATGCATCTTGCCGACGACTTCCAGCACGTTTGACGACTGTTCTAATTTGTTCTACTCGAGTTTTATCCATTTCAATCGGTTTCTGAGAGTGTTCCGACGTGCAAGTATTTTTTTATGAATTTTGAAATTTAGCGCCAGCACGACACTCTACGTAAATGTATCTTGACGACGACTTCCGGCACATTTGACGACTGTTTTAGTTTGTTCTACTCGAGTTCTATCCATTTCAATCGGTTTCCGAGAGTGTTCCGACGTGCAAGTATTTTTTTATGAATTTGGAAGTTTAGCGGCAGCACGACACTCTACGAAAATACATCGTGCCGACGACTTCCGGCACGTTTGACGACTGTTTTAGTTTGTTCTACTCGAGTTCTATCCATTTCAATCGGTTTCCGAGAGTGTTCCGACGTGCAAGTATTTTTTTATGAATTTTGAAATTTAGCGCCAGCACGACACTCTACGAAAATGCATCTTGCCGACGACTTCCAACACGTTTGGCGACTGTTCTAATTTGTTCTACTCGAGTTTTATCCATTTCAATCGGTTTCTGAGAGTGTTCCGACCTGGAAGTATTTTTTTATGAATTTTGAAATTTAGCGCTAGCACGACACTCTATGAAAATGCATCTTGACGACGAATTCCAGCACGTTTGACGACTGTTCTAGTATGTTCTACTCGAGTTATATCCATTTCAATCGGTTTCCGAGAGTGTTCCGACGTGCAAGTATTTTTTTATGAATTTTGAAGTTTAGCCCCAGCACGACACTCTACAAAAATGCATCGTGCCGACGACTTCCGGCACGTTTGACGACTGTTCTATGTTGTTCTACTCGAGTTCTATCCATTTCAATCGATTTCCGAGAGTGTTCCGACGTGCAAGTATGTTTTTACGAATTTTGAAATTTAGCGGCAGCACGACACTCTACGAAAATACATCGTGCCGACGACTTCCGGCACGTTTGACGACTGTTCTAGTTTGTTCTACTCGAGTTCTATCCATTTCAATCGGTTTCCGAGAGTGTTCCGACGTGCAAGTATGTTTTTACGAATTTTGAAATTTAACGGCAGCACGACACTCTACGAAAATACATCGTGCCGACGACTTCCGGCACGTTTGACGACTGTTCTAGTTTGTTCTACTCGAGTTCTATCCATTTCAATCGGTTTCCGAGAGTATTCCGACGTGCAAGTATTTTTTTATGAATTTTGAAATTTAGCGGCAGCATGACACTCTACGAAAATGCATCGTGCCGACGACTTCCGGCACGTTTGACGACTGTTCTACTTTGTTCTACTCGAGTTCTATCCATTTCAATCGGTTTCAGACAGTGTTCCGACGTGCAAGTATTTTTTTATGAATTTAGAAGTTTAACGCCAGCACGACACTCTACGAAAATGCATCGTGCCGACGTCTTCCGGCACGTTTGACGACTGTTCTATGTTGTTCTACTCGAGTTCTATCCATTTCAATCGGTTTCCGAGAGTGTTCCGACGTGCAAGTATTTTTTTATGAATTTTGAAGTTTAGCGGCAGCACGACACTCTACGAAAATGCTTCGTGCCGACGACTTCCGGCACGTTTGACGACTGTTCTACTTTGTTCTACTCGAGTTCTATCCATTTCAATCGGTTTCAGACAGTGTTCCGACGTGCAAGTATTTTTTTATGAATTTGGAAGTTTAGCGGCAGCACGACACTCTACGAAAATACATCGTGCCGACGACTTCCGGCACGTTTGACGACTGTTCTAGTTTGTTCTACTCGAATTCTATCCATTTCAATCGGTTTCCGAGAGTGTTCCGACGTGCAAGTATGTTTTTACGAATTTTGAAATTTAACGGCAGCACGACACTCTACGAAAATACATCGTGCCGACGACTTCCGGCACGTTTGACGACTGTTCTAGTTTGTTCTACTCGAGTTCTATCCATTTCAATCGGTTTCCGAGAGTATTCCGACGTGCAAGTATTTTTTTATGAATTTGGAAGTTTAACGCCAGCACGACACTCTACGAAAATGCATCGTGCCGACGTCTTCCGGCACGTTTGACGACTGTTCTATGTTGTTCTACTCGAGTTCTATCCATTTCAATCGGTTTCCGAGAGTGTTCCGACGTGCAAGTATTTTTTTATGAATTTTGAAGTATAGCCCCAGCACGACACTCTATGAAAATGCTTCGTGCCGACGACTTCCGGCACATTTGAGGACTGTTTTAGTTTGTTCTATCCATTTCAACCGGTTTCAGCGAGTGTTCCGACACACAAGTAGATTGGATCGGAAGTTGGCAGTTTTAGTCCAGAGCACGCATCTTGCAATTGACGAACAGAAATATTAAAGCTGTCGGAACATACAATTTTTTCTATTTCTGCGACTATGGTTCTGCGTTACCAAAAAATATTAAATGGGGCGTAATTTTTTTCTTTTCCGTGGCAATGCCCCTCTCTTTTGCCGCGTCATCATACTCGTACCAGTATGGTCTACATCGCGCATACGCTACATAATGTCCGTTATTGACGTTGCCATCTGATGCTCTCATATCAGGTGTAGTAAAAAGAAATCCATTATTTTTCCAATAGATGGCTTTAGTTATCTGTATCTCGCGTTTTATAAGTCCGATCGGGTTCCACTAGATGGCGTTAGAAAGATGAGATTTCGTACTAAAAAAACTTTTCTGACAGTTTTGTGATTAGTTGACTCAGTTTTGTTTGAGCGCGCGTCAAAGATGGACACTAGCAAAGAGAAAATACGCTATATTTTACAGTTTTTCTTCGATAAAGGCGAAAACGCAAGCCAGGCGGCTGAAAATGTGAATAGTGTTTATGGTCCTCATACTGTAACAGCCAATCACGCGTAATTTTGGTTTCGTCGATTCTGTTCCGGTAATTTCGATGTCAAAGATGCACTACGCACTAGAAGGTCAATTGTCGAAAATATCGATAAAATCATGGACATTGTCGAGTCCGACCGTAAGCACTGTTTCGATTGCCCAAGAGCTAAAGATTGCACAAAAAACCGTTTGAAACCATTTGAATAAGGCTGGATACAAAAAGAAGCTCGATGTATGGGTGCCACACGAGTTAACCAAAAAAAACCTCATGGACCGAATTTCGATCTGCGAATCGCTGCTGAATCGCAACAAAATCGACCCATTTCTGAAGCGGTTAGTCACTGGTGATGAAAAGTGGATCACTTACGACAATGTCAAGCGAAAACGGTCGTGGTCGAATCGCGGTGAGCCGGCGGAAACGGTGGCCAAGCTAGGATTGACGGCCAGGAAGGTTTTGCTGTGTGTTTGGTAGGATTGGCAGGGAATTATCTACTATGAGCTGCTCCCCTACGGCAAAACTCTTAACTCGGAACTGTACTGTCAACAATTGGACCGTTTGAAGGAAGCAATCGCCCAGAAGCGGCCAGCTTTGGCCAATAGGAGAGGAATTGTGTTCTATCAGGACAACGCCAGGCCACACATATCGATAGTGACTCGCCAGAAGCTCCGGGAGCTTGGTTGGGAGGTTCTTATGCATCCACCTTATAGTCCGGACCTGGCACCAAGTGATTACCATCTGTTCCTGTCCATGGCGAACAATTTTGCTGGTGAAAAATTCGCTTCAAGAGAGGCTTGTGAAAATCGACAGTCTCAATTTTTTGCCAATAGGGACGAGGGCTTCTATGAGAGAGGCATAATGAAATTACTTTCAAAATGGCAACAAGTTATCGAACAAAACGGCGCATATTTGACCTAAATCGGATCATTCTAACTATAGTAGTTAAAGCCTTCAATTTCATGCAAAAATAATGGATTTCTTTTTACTACACCTGATATAATCTACAACACCAGTTAAAATACGACGTTTGCGAGTTTAATTTTATGTATTTTGCTATTGCTGCGAGATTGTGTTCGACCATTGATACTGTTTTAACATATCTATCGTCAGTAAATGTCGAAGTATCAATGAACACATGCCGACCATATTCAATATTTTCTCTGGTGTTGGCCAAACATTTTCTACATTTTGACGTTGTTAGTCCGTTTGCTAATCCGTCATCAGTTGCATCTTGCATATATTGCAAACCTTTATACATAATATGTCTATATTAATATTTAATTCTGTATTTTTTCTTCTTCGTAAATATCCACAGGGAGTTACAGTAGTTAGTCGACAACTTGGAGCGTTTTGAAATAAATATGTTATTAAGTGTCCTACATTGCAATTTGCGTTTAATTTAATAATTGTGCTACTGTAATTTATTATAGCTTGACAAAATAGTAGAAGATCTTTTAAAATTTTGAATCTTTCGTCGTAATGAAATTGTTTCATTTTGCCGCTCTGCAATATTGAGATTGCAAGGTTGATTGTTTGGTTTTTCAAACTTATTATCTTGTTCTTATAACACTTTATAGTTGCAATGCTACTTACAAGCAAATGTAGCATTGCATTAAACGCACATGTTTGCGTAGCGATGACACTTTTCTCGTCTATACACACTGCTCTTAGACGTTACCATTTTGCATGATTGGTATCTTATGACCTTTAGTCAATTTGATGTAGTCCCATTCCGAACATTTGTCTAGATACATGGGTTTACGTTGTTTTAACGCGGAGCTTTGTTCCGGTGATTTACGAAGAAGACCTCGCCAATTTTCGCGAATATTGCAATTTAATTGTTCCGCATTGTCAACGACATCGCTGGTATTAAGTGATATGTTTTCTTTATTATTATTCTCTATAATTGTAGATATGTTGCAGTCAATTGCATCAGAATAGACGCAAGTGTCTACATTGGAACATTCATCTATTTTCGCGGAACTTGCAGACGAAAACTCATCGGTTACATTAGCGTGCTATTCATCATTATCATTTATAATGTCATTTTCATGCGATGCTAGTTTAATTTTACCGTCGATGTAATTTAAATGGTCGTGTATAAATTTGTCGGGTTTCATAGGTAACTGGCCTTTAAATGCACGATTTTTAAGATCTGCAAATTCCGCTTCAACGGAAGTAGAGGTGGCAACTTCTTTTCCTATTTGAAAATACGACTGCATCATGCCACTCCAAAGAGCCACATATTATATTAAATGCGTTTTTATTGTTATAGCAAAATCGGGATTGTAGTAGGCATTTATTGCTGTGCCTTCGATGCAATTGATTGCTATCTGTTGAGCTTTATCATATATGTTGGCACTCCAATGAAACCAGTTAGAAATATCCGCGCTTACTTCTGGACAATCTGTCTCACTGAGGTCCATAGAAGTCGTGAGACAATCTGTCTCATGATTTTCATCTATTTCGTCGACAATTTCAATTTCTTGAATATATTTTATCATATTATTTAAATATTGTAAATGTAATTCAGACGGCAAATCTTCTCCGTTTTCATTGGAACCAACATATTGACTTAATGCCACGACAAAAATAGCTTCAAATGATACACACAATTCTCGCGAAAGAAATAATTTTGTACGCTTGACATAAGCAACGTAAGTAAAATTTTTTAACAATTATCTTATCTTTCCCTTTCAAACAATTCCACTTCGCTATCATTGATACATAATGACTTATATCTAACCTTATGAAACAGGACGGAAGTGTGTCGTTATTACCGTGTACAATATTAAAACATTTTTTTAAATAATGTCGCAAATCAATGCATTTCCCGAGTATCTGCGCAACAGCTATTAAGATTGCCCAGCCAAAATCGCAAACAACCATACGCGGAGGCTCGTTTCTAACAGAAATTATCTTTTATAAAAAATATGCAATATGCATCGCCTTGTGATCTGGCGACACCATTTGAAAAACGGGAATACTTCCGTCGTTATTTACATACATGCACTGATATAAAAAGATAGGCGGTTCGTCATGGGAATTTCGTTTTATGATACCCCCAGTTGCGTCTAATGTCATGAAATCTGTTGGGCTTTCCTTTCTTCTGCTCTTATATAATACTTGTTGTTCGGAACTCCAATATATGCAAAAAAATTGCAACAATCCAATACTGCGTATATACCCACTATATTTACCATGTTTTGCCATTTGCAAAATATTTAGTATAGATTTTGTATATAAAAATCCGTATCGCTTCATTAACGTTTCTTCTTTAGCTTTTCGCAACACAGCAGCACTGGGTATTATGGACGGCTCAACATCGCCAACATCCTTAAGACATTTAGCTTCTTGTCTGCGAAATGTTACGGCTTCTAATTTTTGATCTATTATCGCGTTACTAATAATTTGACGACGTTTACCTCTTAATTGCTGCTTCTTTTTATAAGAATGTTTATCTTCTATTACGTTGTGAGCTGTAAATTGTAATTTAACGTCAGCATTATGACGCGGCCGGTGAATAATTTTACCTTTTATAGTGACATCGCACTCCTTGCAACTGCCACGAATATCGATGTAACAATTCGCGGAACGAGATTCGTGAATGTCATGCTATTTAAAAACTACTGTGCAACTGAATTTTTGTTGTTGCTACATTTTTTCACTGATTATATCCGTCCAACCACTTTGAAGCACGTACTTGTAAAGTCTTCCATATAATTTTTGAACCGGCATAATTATTTTCCATTACTCGCCCGATATTATTATATCAAATTTTTTTGAAACAGCATTAATAGAAGTATTTCTACTAACCTCAGTACAAGATGACATGTTATAAGAAGTGTCCTTATTGTTTAGCTCTATATTGAAAGTTTTCACAATTTTACCCCTAAACCCGTTTCTATTCTCATTAATTATTACATAGATATGTTTTGATGTTAGGTTCATATCTAATTCTTTCAGTTTTTCAGAAATTACACGATATATTGTTGCCGATGGTGGATAAGGTTTGCCATTATCTTGTATTGTCCTTAAGACTGATCGTAATAAGATTTCCAATAACTTCTCTTTATCGTACATCTTGAAACTTAATATAGGGAGGAGCGTTGTGAATGGCACTGCACACAAAAAAGACACTATATTTCCTTGTTTTACAAACACATACATTCACATGTATGTGTATATCTATCTGAATAATCTATAAACTGTATCGTTTTTCACAAATTTCATATACCTATTGTGTGAATCGTATACTTACATCTTAATAATTTCGTAATAATTAAATCTGCCCTTTCAAATGAATAACACTACTGCTGTTTCTAAAATGTTTATTTTCATCCAAAGCGAATCGGCAAAACACTGCTAAATCTTCTTACGACGAAAGCAACTTACTCGTCCGACGTCCAAAAACCAAATGACGAAGGAAAACAATGCGCGCTGAACACGATAAAATGAGTCCATCGTGTCGCGGCACATCCCTTGATCGCGAGACCAAAAGTAGCCGCGCGCCCGTAGTCTGTGAACATGCGGCACATCCCTTGATCGGGCGCGCGTCTACTTTTGGTCTTGCGATCAAGGGATGTGCCGCGACACGATGGACTCATTTTATCGTGTTCAGCGCGCATTGTTTTCCTTCGTCATTTGGTTTTTGGACGTCGAACGAGTAAGTTGCAGCTATGTGAAGTTGGCCCCCCGACCACGAACAATTTTATTTTGACCATTGCCATTCGTTTGGTGGTCGTTTGGTAGCGTTTGGTAGTCTATTCCTAACGTTAGGTAGTCAAAAGTGCAATAGTTATCGCAAAAAATAAAAATTGTATGTGAAGTTGGTCCCTCCCCGTCTCGAAAATCGGTTTCCACGGTGTCCTGGATAATTTTGACCATTACCAATCGTTTGATGGTCGTTTGGTAGCGTTTGATAGTCCATTCCCAACGTTTGGTAGTCAAAACTGCAATAGTTCTCGCACAAAATTATAATGTGAAGTTGGTCCCCCAGGCTCGAAAATCGGTTTCCACGGCATTTTGGATAATTTTGACCATTACTAATTGTTTAGTAGTCGTTTAACTGTTTTATAAGTAAAAATAATTTTTTGGCATCAACTTTTGTAATTCTCATTAAAACTTCATATTGAATATTAAAATTTCAAAAATTTGATTTTAAACAGGGCCAAATAAAATGTAATTAGTAATTTTTTATGATTTTAATTGTGTTGTCTCATTAATTTTTTTTTAATTATTAAAGATTCAAAATATATTATACTATTAACAAATTTTGAGAATTTCATAAAATAGTATCGTGATAATTTTCCAAAGTTTAGCATTTCCATATTATCCTGAGAGACTTCACATTCAAAAATTTTAAGTCGCGCTGGCAATCTCTAATTTAGCTACACTGTTCTGCACTCGTGTACATCCGTATAAAAAGAAACCGTTTAGTGCAGCCCACTACGTATACTATCTATATTGTATTGTTATTGCTCTTGAATTATTTTCTGATAACCGATTATACTTCCTAAGTTGAAAACCGTTTTCTTTTTGGCATCACTAAATATGCAAAATATGATAAGAGTCGTTTGTCGTTAGTATTATCTAGCATATCATTAATTAACTTGTACTTTAAGTAACAAAATAAGGTTATATTAATGAGATTTTATGTGAAGCAATTTGACTTATGTGTCGTATATATGATTTTGTTGATTGTGTGCAATTATATGAATAATATATATCTATATATATCAGGTGTAGTAAAAAGAAATCCATTATTTTTGCATGAAATTGAAGGCTTTAATTACCATAGATAGAATGATCCGATTTAGGTCAAATATGCACCGTTTTGTTCGATAACTTGTTGCCATTTTGAAGATAATTTCATTATGCCTCTCTCATAGAAACCCTCGTTCCTATTGGCAAAAAATTGAGACAGTCGATTTTCACAAGCCTCTCTTGAAGCGAATTTTTCACCAGCAAAATTGTTCGCCATGGACAGGAACAGATGGCAATCACTTGGTGCCAGGTCCGGACTATAAGGTGGATGCATAAGAACCTCCCAACCAAGCTCCCGGAGCTTCTGGCGAGTCACTATCGATGTGTGTGGCCTGGCGTTGTCCTGATGGAACACAATTCCTCTCCTATTGGCCAAAGCTGGCCTCTTCTGGGCGATTGCTTCCTTCAGACGGTCCAATTGTTGACAGTACAGTTCCGAGTTAAGAGTTTTGCCGTAGGGGAGCAGCTCATAGTAGATAATTCCCTGCCAATCCCACCAAAGACACAGCAAAACCTTCCTGACCGTCAATCCTGGCTTGGCCACCGTTTCCGCCGGCTCACCGCGATTCGACCACCACCGTTTTCGCTTGACGTTGTCGTAAGTGATCCACTTTTCATCACCAGTGACCAACCGCTTCTGAAATGGGTCGATTTTGTTGCGATTCAGCAGCGTTTCGCAGATGGAAATTCGGTCCAAGAGGTTTTTTTGCGTTAACTCGTGTGGCACCCATACATCGAGCTTCTTTTTGTATCCAGCCTTATTCAAATGGTTCCAAACGGTTTTTTGTGTAATCTTTAGCTCTTGGGCAATCGAAACAGTGCTTATATGACGGTCGGACTCGACAATGTCCATGATTTTATCGATATTTTCGACAATCGTCCTTCCAGTGCATGGTGCATCTTTGACATCGAAATTACCGGAACGGAATCGACGAAACCAAAATTGCGCGTGATTAGCTGTTACAGTATCAGGACCATAAACACTATTCACATTTTCAGCCGCCTGGCTTGCGTTTTCGCCTTTATCGAAGAAAAACTGTAAAATATAGCGTATTTTCTCTTTGCTAGTGTCCATCTTTGACGCGCGCTCAAATAAAACTGAGTCAACTAATCACAAAACTGTCACAAAAGTTTTTTTAGTACGAAATCTCATCTTTCTAACGCCATCTAGTGGAACCCGATCGGACTTATAAAACGCGAGATACAGATAACTAAAGCCATCTATTGGAAAAATAATGGATTTCTTTTTACTACACCTGATATTATGCCAAGCTTTAATACATATTTACATATGTGGGATTGAGTTAGGTTCGGAGATTTGATGATGTAAAACTGCGTTCAAGTCGGAGATCAGATAATGATTGAACTCTTTCGACAATAGGCGCCGCGAGCGTATGATCTTTCCGCCAGTCGAATTGCCGCCGCGCATACGCGTTACCGCGGATTTGAGGAGTTCAGCGGCTCCCCTTGTTTACGACATCGAAAAGCTAACCGCTCGAATGTCTGTGAAGTTACCACGACGTTTTAATTAAAAAAAAAAAAATATCTGTTCCAGTAGCATTTTTCGTTGTTCTATAGTTCCTGATAAAAAAAAAAAGTTCCGCATTTATAATACCAAAAAATCGGAAATGAAAAATGTGCTAACTTCACGTTCCAGCACGACACAGCCTCTTCTAAAGTACAAGAAGCAGATGCAAAATATACTTTACGACGAGTGTTCCCGTTAGTCCTAGACTAGTTCCATAGTAATGAAGCATTTCAGAACAAAATTCCAACAATTAACAATTTTTAACTATTTTAAGTATTTTACGCCAGCACGACACTCAGCAAAAGTGTGTCGTGCTGACGACTTTTCGCACTTCTGATGGTAGTTCTGACTTGTTCTACTCAAATTCTATACAATTCAATAAGTTTTAGCAATTGTTCCATCGTATAACTATTTTTAAATAAATTTTATCTTTTCACGCCAGCACGACACTCAGTAAAAGTGTGTCGTGCTGACGACTTTTGGCATTTCTGATAGTAGTTCTGACTTGTTCTACTCGAATTCTATACAATTCAATTAGTTTTTGCAATTGTTCCGTCGTATAACTATTTTTAAATAAATTTTATCTTTTGGCGCCAGCACGACACTCGGCAAAAGTGTGTTGTGCTGACGACTTTTTGCACTTCTGATGGTAGTTCTGACTTGTTCTACTCGAATTCTATACAATTCAATCAGTTTTAGCAATTGTTCCGTCGTATAACTGTTTTTAAATAAATTTTACCTTTTGGCGCCAGTACGACACTCGGCAAAAATGTGTCGTGCTGACGACTTTTTATATTTCTGATGATAGTTCTCGCTTGTTCTATTCGAGTTCTATACAATTCAATCAGTTTTAACAATTGTTCCGCCGCATAATTATTTTTAAATAAATATATTTAACTTTTGGCGCCAGTCTTCTCCCTTCCCCCTCTTACTTGACGGAAATCTGAGAAAATATTTGATTCTGTGGCTTCCGACGTTTCTGATACATTGTACCTCTTAAGTTTAATTTGGCTGATTGTAATAAGAGATTTTGAATTAACCTTATACGCACAGTGTGAGATTTCCGAGACTTTGGACGTAATTTGATACTGTACAATTGGTTGAATTAATAAGTAGAGGGAATATAACCGCCTTGGAAAAATAATTTTTTGATGTATCTTCAACAGCTAACAACTGCTGAAGCAATCAATTTTCTGTTGATTATGTTATAGTTTACATATGAGATAATTTTGAGTTTTCTGGAACAACAGTATGTATTTCGTGTTACTTCTTTTTGCAAGTAAGTATATTTTTGCAAGTTAGTATATTTTCTATTTTGTTTTATTTGATTTTGTAGGGTAAATTGATGTTACAAATAATAACTAATTATATTTTTATGATTTTTTTGTCAGTACTAGACAAAACAAGAGCGCTAGGCGCGCTATTAATCTATTCAGATATCAAAAAAGAATTTAGTTATTTAGTTATAGTTAGACCCGGTGACGTGGATGTGGGACGAAGCGTCAATGGCGCAATGATCGTCCGCGTCGGGGATCCGGGCCCTGAGGGATCCAGGGCGGATGCGTTAGCCGCGAGGCTGAAGGAGTTGCTGCCTGAAGCGGCCATTAGCCGCCCGGTGCAAAGAGGTGTGGTCCGCCTCACAGGTTTTAATGAGACGGCCTCCCCTGAGGATCTGTTGAAATCCCTCGCGAACTGCGCCGGATGCGCGGAGAGGGACATCCAACTCGGCCCCCTTAAGTGGGGACCGAGAGGACGAGGGACGGTATGGTCCCGTCTTCCGTTAGCCGCTGCGGTGAAGGCGGCTCGGGAAGGGACGTTTGCACTGGGGTGGTCGAGAGTCAGTGTGGTATTGCTGGCGGCTCGGCCACCTCAGTGCTTTAGGTGCTGGGGCCTCGGCCACACGAGAGAACAGTGTACCGCTGCGGTTGACCGCAGCGAATTATGCTTCAGGTGTGGCCGAGGCGGGCACACCGCGCGGGAGTGTTCCAACACCCTCGAGTGCGCGGTGTGCCGAGAGAGTGGGAGGGAGGCCGGCTCAGCCTGCTGGCTGGTCCTGAAGAGGGGTGGCGGGCGCGGAAGGCGCCGGGGCCGCCCCCCCCAACGAGGGAATAGCGGGGGTGGGTGCGATTTCGCGCCCATCGTAAAGGGAGGAAGGAGCCACTGGATAGCAGCTGTAAATGCGGACGTGTGCGTTAGCGCAGTTGTCCGCAAGGGTGGTGCTCGCCGAAGTGGTGACGGCAAGGTCTTCGGATCTGGGGAGTCGCCGGCGGTCCTGGGCCGTGGGGAGGAGGACCTGGTCCTCCTCACGTAGAGAGGGGACCGGCCTTCCCTGCCGCGGGGGACCTGGGCGAATGCTGCGCGACCCGGCTAAAAAGGACCTACTCCCGCCGGATCATTAGACCCGGATGGGAGCCTCCCTCCTCTCTCTCTTTTGGACCGGTGTGGGTCGGGAGAGAGAGGGAGGAGAGGAGGAACCGTGTCCCGGGTGGGGGACCGGGCGCGGTTCCTAACCCCACCTCGAACACCGGAGATGGGGTTGAGGGAGGGGGCGAGTGCCTCTCCTCCCTCGCCGGCCCTGCAGCACGGCCGGATGGGGCCAGATATCTCTCCCTCCACGTATCGGGTTGAGAGAGACAATACCTGGCCCCGGTTTACCCCGCGCACTCCTCGATTGGACGGCGCTCTCCGGCTCAGGAATGGCGGTTATGAGTGGGCAAGCGGCCTCAGGGCCGTCTCTACCCGCTCCCCCTTCCTGGGCTGGGGGGAGGACAGAAGGGAGCGGAGGTTCTGGAAGTTACACAGGCAGCACGAGGATTTTCTCGTGTCTAGCCGTGTGGCTCCCCCCTCCCATCCCCCCCATAAGTCCAGTGGTGCGCGGGGGGCCAAAGATGGTCTGGGGCTCTGCGAGCGGAGCCAACGGGGGTGGCGGTTTAGTAGAAGGAATAGGGTACTTGTTCCTACGGCCGCCTATCGCCACTCCCGAAGGCAGGCACCCCCCTGGTGTTTTAGTCGGTACGAATCCGACATAACCCACGGGCTTCCCCCAGGGACCATGGGTACCCATAAGGGGTTTCACCAGGGTTAACAAGAAAAAACAGGTTGGAAATAAGATGATATCTAACGCGCTTGCACGAGCGGCAAGACAGGTTAGAACTAGAACTCAAAAATGGTAGTTAACAGAAGAATCAAAATTTTTGTAGCTCATCCGGTTTCGAATATAGATGCAGAAAGAACTAGGGAGAAAAATACGATTATACCAGAAACGCAGTCGACTCTGGAAGGAAAACCATTAGATGGAGGAGATTTTAAAGGTCTTAGGAGAAGACCCAGCAGCTTCACAATCCCTAAATCTCGATATTCATCCAACGTTTGTACAAAGGTGGAAATTTTGGATTAGGAAAGGGGTTCCTGAAAAAGATAAAGAAAAATTATTAGGTAAATATGTCAGACCGGAAGAATTAGAAGCACCAATGTTAAACGCAGAAATAATAGTATCATTGGGAGATTCGGCGAGCAAAAGAGATTCTCATAGAAGAGAAACGCAATTTTTAGCAGGGTCAGCATTGACTGCGATAGGTGCGGTATTAACAATGTGCAGCAAAGAGGAAGATATAGATAAGATAGAAGTGATAGAAAGGTTGTTAGATACGCAAAATTCATTACAATTGTACATCATAACCAATCGGAGTGTAGAAAAGCATTTATTCTTCCAGGGCTGTCAAAAGAAATTGAAGCAATCTTACAAAAAACTATGTCGGACAAATTTCTCTTTGAAGAAAAACTAGAAGAAAAAATTAGAGAGGGGAAAGCATTAGAAAGAATGAGACAAACTATGAAATCACAGTTTACGACGTCGGCTAGATACATTACACCAAACAGACAGACTTTAAACTTCAGGGGCCTATGGGGCGAGGCCTCCTCCCAACAGAAGGGGCCATACCTATATATCCGAACAGGCCCGACCAAGGCTATCTTTCAGAGGAAAATACAGAACACCCCAAGAAAGACATTACAGAACAGGGGGACAGAGAGGAACAAGGAAACGATACACAAGCAACCGGAGATAAACGTAGGTATAGCGGGCAGACTCAAGTATTTTAAAGACAAATGGAGAAAGATAACCGATAACAAGATCGTAATAGAGATGATAGAGAGTTACAAAATTAAATTTTATAAAAAAGTTTATCAGAGAAAAATTCCGAAAGTGCGTTTCAATTCAGACAAAGAATTAAGAGACATGAGAGCCAGCATTCAGTCATTATTAGAAAAAAGGGCAATAGAAGTTTGTAATCATTCAAAGAAGCAATTCCTATCATCTTATTTTCTAACTAAGAAGCCAGATGGATCGTTTAGATTCATATTAAATCTAAAAAATCTGAACGAATTTATAGAAGTTCAACATTTTAAACTTGAAGATATAAGAATAGCTTCAAAACTAGTAAATCAAAACAGTTATATGGCCAATATTGATTTAAAGGATGCATATTATCTGATTCCTATACATGAAAGTAGTAAAAAATACTTAAGATTTGAATTCCTGGATACCTTGTATCAGTTTACCTGTTTGCCATTTGACCTCTGTACCAGCCCCAGAGAATTTACAAAATTACTTACATCAGTAATAAGATATCTAAGAAAAAGGGGCTGGAAATCGGTCATTTATTTAGATGATATACTCTGCATAGCAGATTCTTTCGAAGAATGTTTAGAGAACATTAGAAATACAACCTCTTTGTTAGAGTCCGTGGGGTTTATTATCAACAAGGAAAAGAGTCAGTTACATCCAGAAACACGATGTAGATTCTTAGGTTTTTTGATAGATACAAATAAATTTTCTTTAGAGCTGCCAAAGGACAAAAAAAGTTATTAGAATTGGTAAAAAGTTTCTATAACAGATCATATTGTCGGATATGGAAAATGGCACATGTAATAGGAAAACTAACAGCAGCTTGCCATGCCGTAGAATATGGAGCGCTTTATATAAAATCACTGGAAAGGGCAAAGATACGAGCATTAACAATAGCCGGAGGAAATTATAATCAGTAGATGCGAATACCTAAGTATATTCTTGAGAACTTGGACTGGTGGAAAGTCTCGTTGACCTCAGGGTCAAGTAGTACTATTAAAAGAGATAAATTTAATTTAGTAATTTATTCGGATGCCTCAAACACTGGTTGGGGTGCTACGGATGGAAGGAGAAAAATATACGGGTTTTGGAATAAAGAACAAAAGTCATGGCACATAAATTATAAAGAATTACTAGCAGTCAAATACGCAGTAGAAAATTTAGCATCAGAATGACGAAACTGCAGAATTCTGTTAAGGGTAGACAATACAACAGCGATAGCGTATATAAATAAGATGGGAAGTGTAAAATTTCAAAAGTTCAACGAACTGGCAAGAAAAATATGGCAATGGGCGGAAAAGAGAAAGATAATATTAATGGCATCATACACAGTCTGTCCCAGATCCAATGAGACTGGTCTAAAAAAAATACAAAGCGTTTATTATTTTGATTTTTTATTCTTGTTTATTCAAAATAGTCTCCTTCTGAGTCAATACAGCGCTGGAAACGTTTAACAAATTTTTCGAAACATTTTTTATACTCATCGGCTGGAATGGCCTTTAATATGGCGGTCGAAGTCTTTTGGATGACCGGGATGGTATCGAAACGATTTCCTTTCATCGTCAATTTCAGTTTGGGAAATAGCCAGAAGTCGCACGGAGCCAAATCAGGTGAATATGGTGGATGATCGATAACAATGATGCCTTTTTTGGTCAAGAATTCACGTATCATGATGGCTTTGTGCGATGGTGCATTATCGTGCAACCTTCCGTTTGCCCAAATCTTCGGTCAAAATTCGATAGACTGTGCTTTTCGGTATCCCAGTTTCCTCATCGATAAATCTCGCAGACACATAGCGGTCGCTTCGAAGAATTTCTTTGACTTTCTCGATGTTTTCTTCATTGCGAGTGGTTTTTGGCGGCGGTGCTCGGTCATCGTCTGCAAGGTCCTCACGACCGTCACGGAATCGGCCAAACCAACGAAAAACCTGTGCACGGGACATGCATTTATCCCCATACACATTTTTTAGCGTTTCGTACATTTCTGCACCACTTTTATCCAATTTAAAACATGTTCCATGTTGGTTTTTCGACCGACGTACACAAAATGACTTTACATAAAATGTCAAACCACAGTGAAATATCAACCAAATTCGCTCAAATTTTGAGGTTAAGTAGATGAAGGGTAGAACATTCACCTACCATCATTCACTCATAGATATCGCTGCGCTAAGAACTTTGATGGAACCAGTCTCATAGTATCTGGGACAGACTGTGTATATAGCATCCGAAGATAACAGGGAAGCAGACAAGTTATCGCGAATAAAAAATGGAGATACAGAATGGATATTAGCAGATTGGGTTTTTAGTAAGATATCTGAGCAATTTGGAAGATAAAAAATAGATTTATTCGCGTCTAATTCAAACAAAAAATGTGACCTTTTTTGTTCCCGTTTTCCCACCCCGGAGGCTTCTGCGATGGATGTTTTCACGATAAGTTGAAAAAATTTAAATTTTTACGCTTTTCCACCCTTTGCCATGATTTTAAAAACGCTAGTAAAAATTAAACAAGACAAAGCGACAGGAATTTTAATAATTCCCAAGTGGGAAAACCAACCATGGTTTCCATTACTTAAAGAGTTATTGATAGAGGAACCATTGATTTTTAAACCAGGTAATTCATTATTATTATTATTATTATTATCATCATGCAGGAAGAGAAGTCATCCCCAGAACAAACGTATCACATTGATGGCAGGGCAAGTATCGGCCAATTTTTAAAGAAAAAAACACTAGAAGAGGCGATCGAAATTTTATTGGCATCGCTAGCTAGGTCAACTGTCAAACAATATGAAGCAGCACTAAGACAGTGGGGGAGTTCTGCAAATATTCAAAGAAAAAATTTTTCTCACCTACAGCAGATACAATACTTGCCTTTTTGACAAAACGATTTAAGAGCGGAATTTCTTACAGTTCTCTTAACACAGAAAGATGTGCAATATCGCTGATCACAAAAAACAAAATAGGCGATTTAGAAATAGTTAGCAGATTTATGAAAGGAGTATTTAAGTTAAGACCACCAAAACCAAAATATCCAATTACATGGGATGTATCTATTTTGTTAAGATACTTAGAGAAGTAGTATCCGTTAGAAAACTTATCCCTGTGGCAACTAACAGCAAAGACGGTAACTCTTTTAGCACTAAGTACAGCACATCGAGCTCAGACTATTGCGAATATTAAAATACAAAATATTTATATTAGACATAACAATATTGAAATAAAAATAGAAGATAAGATAAAGATCTCAGGGCCGGGAAGAGATCAACCTGTGCTGATTCTTCCTTTCTTTAGGGAAAAACCCAGTTGTGTGTCGCTTCCATACTAATCAAATATCTAGGGACTACTGAAAGATCAAGGGGTACAACCCAAAAACTTTTTATATCACTAAAGAAACCTTTCGTAGCTGTCAAAGTACAAACAGTAAGCAGGTGGATAAAAAAGGTGCTAGGTGAGAGTGGCATAGACGTTGATGTCTTCACGGCTCATTCGGTTCGACATGCAACTACCTCGTTAGCCTTTAAGAAAAGTATAGACCTTGCAACAATTAAAAGAACGGCAACTTGGACAGAAAAATCTAGGGTCTTCGAAAAATTTTATAACAAACCAATTTCCACAGAAGTCGGTAGCTTTGCAAAAACAATTTTAAGTCATTAGATTGTTATATTTTCAATAGGGTATGTTTAATTGTGTTAAGCCATTATTTAGTTAATATCTGTAATAATCTTTAGATGAATAGAAAGGCGTTTTATAAGCACACAATACTCCAAAAAAAAAAAAAGACTTTTAAAATTGCTTAAATTTGATCTCTAAAGAACTACATCGTAATCTCGAGAACGAGGCGCGAAATATAATTGAAAAGTTGAACGAACTTACCTATAAGTGAAGTTCGACTGCAATTATATGAAGAGCCTCGTTCGAAGAGATTACGACCCTCCCAATAAATAACTGTCACAGATAAACATATAAGAATACCTACCCTCAAGCAATTTAAAACAGTTTTACCTCTAAAAAGAATGATGAAATAGTGAGCGAGAGCTGGGGGGCGCGAGTGGGAAGGCGCTGACAAGCGCTATTGGTGAATTTTCTCTAAACGGTTGTGATCTCTGGCGGCGAGGAGAGCTACTACATCGTAATCTCTTTGAACGAGGCTCTTCATATAATTACAGTCGAACTTCACTTACAGGTAAGTTCGTTCAACTTTTCAATTACATAACATTAATAATGCCCGGCATTTTTTACAATATCTTTGAATGTAGTACTCAGAAATATAGCAAATATCTTTCAAATACACGAAAATTCGGCGATTTCAGGTAAAATTCATTTATCTACTACTCATACAATATTCCTATAATGTCTACAACTTTAATAATGCATACTCTGAGCAACATAAGAATTATATTACAATGTTTCTAAATACATGAGGCGGGCCTACGAGCGGCGAAATAACAAAAGAAGTCTATAGCGCGAGATTCCCGCAGCCGGCGGAGTTAGCTATATGTATTACTCGGCGAAGACAACAGAAGTCGTCTGCTCTTGTCTAAAGCCCGACGCCGGCCGAAGAACCGAACGCTCACGAACACGGAGTCGCTCATTGTGTGCGCTACTCCTCACGCGCTGTGCTGTGCTACCGGATTGCTTTCCTGGCATCACTGACTGCAACTTCACTGACAAGGGTGTTTCGTATGGTCTATACAGGGTGTTATAAAAGTCTCGGAAGAGCAGAATAAATCGAAAAATGAGTCCTAGAAAAAATGCGAAGTACTGGGTTTTTATGATTTTTTCCTGTCTATCTGACGGTGACCTTGGATTTGACCTTGACAATGACCTTAAAGGTCATTTCAAGGTCAGGTCAATTACCTACAGAAACCTATACGACGCTCCACGTCTCCGTCTTGCAATTCTTGAACATATTGTTATTTGTATGAATAGAACTTGTTTTTCTTTAAAATTCTCCGAACGGACTTGGGAGTAATATTATGAGTTTGAGCGGCTCTGTTAATAGTAGAATTGGGAACTTCAATAAATGTCTGCAGAACATCAAATTGTTTTTCTTCGTTAATGGCAGGTCTCCCTGATTTAGGCCGATTGTTTACGCTACCAGTTTTTCTGAAACGTACCATTGTTTTTAAGACAGCGGACTTATTAATTCGACGATTCGGATACGTCTCATTAAATAATTGAGCGACAGTAGCGTACGACCGCTCGTTATCACCCCATCCACGCATCATGAGGGTAGTGATTTTTTCACATTCCGACAATTCGCCAGCCATTTTTAAAACGTTTAATTTTTAATCTTCCTAAGATCTGTGAGAACTGATTTTAAGTAGTCGTGAGAACAACTGATTTTAAGTAACAATGAGAACAACTTGTAACGAGGCGCAAATGCACCTCGTTACTACCGGCCCGACCGACCACCTGTCGGGCCGAAGAACGGCGCTTTGCGCCACCATAAATTAGCGAAGACGATCGCGCCGCCGCTATCACGAGCCGCCGCTATCGCGCGCTGCGGCGATCACGCGCTGCCGCTAGCGCGCGCGGCCGCGATCACGCGCCGTCATCATGCCTCGCGCCGAAAGGCGCGCCGCTCGATCGCCGCTGTATCAATCGTAGCGCGAACAACTATAAAACGGCGGCGATCGAGCTCCTAGACACCAGACCGATCCGTACTGCCGATTCGATCTAGACGCTTCATGCCGAAAGAGAGAATATCCGGACCGTTTCGCTCTGCCTTCCGCTTTCCGACTACCCGACCGGCGACTAAGAACACGGGATTGTGCGTCCGCAGTCTCGATCGAGCGTTCTCGATACTTGGCTGTCTCCCGTCTTCCTGGGCTCGTGTGTACGCGTGCTCAGTCGAGCGTACTCGACAGTATCTCGCCTTTACCCGCCGCCTCGAGTCAGGGGTTCGTCCGTCGGCGAACTCCGCTGAGCGTACTCAGCCTTCAGGCGATCCGTCTAGCGACCAGGAACCCGGGACGGTGTGTTCGCCGTCTCCGCTGAGTGTCCGCAGCACTTGGTCGCTTTCCTCCACGAACGTAGGGAAAAGGGAAGGTGCGTACGCCTTCTCTGTCGAGAGTCCTCGGCCCCGACGGACGAAATCATCTCGCGTCTCCCGCGACTCGCGTGCGTGCGTTCGACCGAGAATCGAAATCTCCGGTCCGGCGACCATTTTTACGCGAGCAAATCCGAAGCGAGTATTGGGCGATAATTGTCCGAGACGCCCAGCGTCGCGAAGCGAGACCGATCACCGCGCCGTTACCGTCGTTCCGATCTACACGCGTCGCGTAATAGGCCCCGCCTTCCGCACGGCCTATCCGTTCGTACGAGCGCTCGCACCGCTCACCGCACCGCACCGTACCGTACCGACGCGCCTTACAAACGCAACCCGCGACATCGCCTTCGGGGCCGAACTCTTGTATCAAATTAAATATAGAATAAAGCTAACGTATTTATATTACTCACGAACGTCTCGCTGCTTTCCTCCTCACCGAACCCGGACTCCGACGAGCCTTATCCGCGCGAAACGCGTAGCAGCGACCGAACCGCGGAGTTCGGCCGTTACAAACTGATTTTAAGTAGCCGTGAGAACAACTGATTTTAAGTAACCGGTTGATCCTGGATAACACTAAGTGCATGAAACTTCGAAATTTGAACGGCCGCCATTTTTAATGGGGGGTCGTAGCGATTTAAAATTTTAAGGGTATATTTGTTATGAAAAGACCTTTCAAATGAGCCCTCACTTGACCCTTAGTCCAATTTAAAATTTTCAACCCCCCTTTTACCCCCGCGTACCAAGGGGTGGGGAATGATCGGTATTCATCATAAGGTAGCTTTCTTGAAAAATCAAAATACGTGTTTTACCGTTTTTTATATTTTCATTTTCACAAAAATTATTTAAGGGTTTCCACACTTTTGACAAATGCTGTATATTAGGGTATAAGTGAGTATAAGGGTATACAGAGTGTCCAATTTTAATAGTGCACCTCGATTATCATTGCAGAAAGTGCTTGGATGGAAAAATGTTTTAGACAAAAGTTATATGGTTTCAAGGGGGACATAAGATGGTGCCACTAATGTGTCTTTGAATAGTTGCTTGAAGGTCAGGTGAAAGTCATCTTAAATTTCTTAAATGGAACCACCTATTTTTCATGACATATTCTTCTAGCTTATATCGAGAGCTTTCTAGAAACCTATAATAAAATACCTTTTTTATTAAATACTTTTTAACTTATAAGACAAGATCAGGGCACGGTCCGGCCGGTCAAGGCAAGATTGGGGACACGGGCTCACCTTCCATATAGTGCAAGTGCTGACCGGGCACAGGTGCTTCGGTGGGTACCTACACCGGATTGGAAGGGAGCCCACCACGGGCTGTCACCACTGCCCGGAGCTGCAGGACACGGCGGAGCACACTTTGGCCGTGTGCGAGACTTGGGCTCCGTAACGCCGTGTCCTCGCTCGGGCAATGGGGTGTCAAGAGGGAGCCCTTTCGCTCCCGCACTTGCTCAAAGCAATGTGCAGGAGCAAGGATGTTTGGGGAGCGGCCGCCTCTTTTTGCCGGGACGTCATGTCCCGCAAGGAGGCCGCTAAGCGGGAGCGCCGCCCAAGAGTCCGTCGCAGGGAGCGACGGAGGGGGCGGCGCTCCCCAGGGGTGGGAAGCGGGTCCGAGGTGGCGCCGGCCGAGGAGGAGAGGCCACCGGCCGCCGGCCGAGTCGGAGGCCGCCTCTTCGACCGCCTCGGGCACGCCTTCGACGTACCGATGGAGGTGGGTGGGAGAGGGGGTAAGCCCTCGCCCACCCCGGGCGTCGGTGATGGCAGGGAGAAGGGGAGCGAGGACCGGTTGGGGCCGGGGCTCGCACCCCTGCCCTCCTACCCACCCAGTAGGGAAGGGGGAAAGCGGGGGCAAAGAAAGAAGGCGGGTGTCCTCTCTCTCCTAATTACCACCGAAAGGCCAACCCGGCCGGACAACCGGCCGGGGCACCGCATCCTTGACTCCCAGTCTGGGAGGGGCGCGGTACTTAGGCGTGGGGCTCTATGAGAGCCCTGGGGCCGGCGTGTCGGGGAGGAATGCAGGCGTAGTTCCCCTGACTCCCCCCACCACGGTCCGAGTGGTAGGCACCCCGCAGGGGTTTTAGTCTGTAGAAGTCCGATATAACCCCCGCCCTCCCCAAGGGGCGAGGGTATTCATGAGAATTTCCCCTGCGTAAAAAAAAAAAAGGCAAGATTGGTAATAGATCCAGCCATTCAAGACAAAATTTGTAAACGACCCAAAAAACGATAGAGAAAATTTTATGTTAAAACCATATCGTTCTTCGGAATTCTATTCCGTTCATGCTACAGACAGTTGTCAGTGACGTCACGCAATTTCTGATCTAAACAAACAGTGGAAGTTTATTCATTGTAAGAAAAGCATATTGTTATCTACTAATTTTTTCTTGTTAGGATAGAAACGTTTTGTACTTTTGCGAAGTTTTTATTTCCTTATTATAATTGTTTTATTTTTTTATTATAATTATGACCGATTATTTATCAATGAGGTCCCAGGTTAGAAAACGGGTGCTCGAGGGATGGCAGCAAATGCTGCTCGATCCTCGGGTGCCCAAACCCCGAACGGCCGAGACTGTCCAGCTTTGTCTTGTAGAATTTACAGACAGGAGGGGACGCAGACTCACCTTCCGGCTGGTGCAGGTGCTGACGGAGCATGGGTGCTTCGGTCGGTACCTGCACATAATCCGGAAGGAGCCTAAGGAGCGGTGCCACCATTGCCTGGCATTGCAGGACACGGCGCAGCACACGCTGCAGTTTTTTCCAGCGTGAGACTAGGAGCGCCATGACCTCTGCCGGGCAATCAGTCGACAGAACCCGGACCTTTCACTCCCGGCCCTTGTAGGGACCATAATTGGGAGGGAGCAGGTCTGAGAGGCGGTAGTCTTCTTCGCCGAGGACGTGATGTCCCGGATGGAGACCGCCGAGCTACAACGTCGTCCCCGCCGAATCCCGCAGCAGAAGCGGCGGCGTTCGCCAAAGGGGGATAGCGACTCTGGGGGAACATCGGGCGGGGATCAGCCTCCTCCTCCGAAGAGGAGGAGGCTGTCCCACCCACCAGAGCTCACCTTCGCAAACGGAGGGGCATAGGCCCCTCGCGCGTCGGTAAGGGGCGAACAAGGGGAGTGAGTAACCCGGTTGGGGCCGGGTCCCACTCCCCGCCCCCTCCCAAGTGGGGAGAGGGGCTAGGAGAGAGGGTGGATGTCCCCTCTCTCCATGATTGTGACCAGGAGGCCAACCTGACCGGGAAACCGGTCAGGGCGCTGCACAGTGTTGCAAAAATTGCTAAACGTGGTCAAAATAGGAAAAAATAAAAAGCGAAATTTGCGGTTCTTGTTTTCAAGATATTTTCTAAGAGGTCCAAATTAATAAATTGTAGTAACATTTTGATGAAATCCAATTGTATCACGAAGAAAAGTAAATTCAAATGTACACGTGATGCGAAGCAAAGAATAGCTGGGTTATAACCCTACAAATAATATAACTGATTTTGCGTTGGAACAATTTTTTATCATGAAAATGAACTTCCCTGTCTAATATCTCATCTGTTTAATTTTATTTCCAATAAAGAGTATATTAGAAAGTTATAAGTATTGTTGTATCCGAACCACAAGGTTTGTGGCAGCGTCCGTTGTCCGTGAGCCTTAGGCATCCGATGCTGATTTTGACATCTGAGCGAGGATTGTCTTGACGACGGAAAATCGATAAGAAGTAAACAACAAGAACAGCTGACAGAGAGTCTCCGGCAAGCTGTCATCGTAGACAGACGAGAGAATTCAGAATTATTAATTAGAGAATTATTCTTGTTTGAAGTTTGAGAAAGTTGCGCTGTATATAGTAAAGCTTGATATTCTTACGCGAGTGTTCTTATTTACCTGTGTGAAAGCGCGAGTATGAGAGTGAGTGCAACATTTTGGGGGCTCGTCCGGGATAGAATCAGTGATCGTGCGGGATAAAATCGCAAGTCGTTCGCGATCGAAACATGAGACGTTCGGGATCGTATCGCGACGCGCATCGCGAATGAAAGTGGCAGTGAGGGAAAGTGAGGATGACAACCGAATTGAGAGGTCACGCAGTTCCCAGCCGACGAAAGCGTGTTCGTTCAGATGAACCGGAACCGACGGAGACGGAGGCGGCAAGCTCCGGAACATCGGAGATGTCAGTGTTGCAGGATGCGCTCCAGGAGATTCGAGCGATGAGGGAAGAGCGGTTGCGTTTGCAAGAGGAGCTAGAAGTGCAACGGCAGAATAATACAGGCCAGTCGCTTCCAATTTCTTTAATAACCGGACAAATTAAAGCCGATATCTTTGACGGAACCGTGTCTTTACGCGAATATCTTTGCCAATATGAATTGATCGCACGGGCAAATAATTGGGATGAGAATTTTAAAACTATACATCTCGCGGCAAACTTGCGGGGAAAGGCTCGGACAGTTTTAGAGGGAATAGAGGAAAATTTTAATTATACACAATTATGTGCTAGGTTAGAATTGCGTTTCGGACAGCAAGGGTTTTTTCAAAATTTCTATACGCAATTTATTAATAGAAAGCAAAGATCTGGGGAAGAAATTACGTCTTACGGGTTGGAGATAGAGCGATTGGCGCGGTTAGCTTATCCTGAAAGCGGAAGAGAAATGAGAACAAAAATAGCTTGTGCACGATTTATTGTGAGATTAGCGAGTGAAAATACGAAACGTTTATTGCAGCTTGAGGGGGTAGTATCTTTAGAGGAAGCAATAGAAAGGGCAAAAACCATAGAGACTATTTATGACAATGGTTCTGAAAAAAGAAATGTTGAAAGGAAAGAATTTTTTGGAGAAGAAAGAGAATTGCGGGGAAATAATAATTTTGGAATAAGGGGTAATTTTGAAAACAACAATCAGAGGAAATTTTCTTTTCCAAATTTTGAAAGAGGAACAATGAAACGGAATTTTGTTAACAAAAAGAAGCAAGAGGGAGAATGTTGGGGTTGTGAAGGAAAGGGTCATTTTAGGAATGAATGTCCAAAAAACGTATTACAACGGGGAAACTAGGGTTGGTTGAGCTCTTCGGAGCAAGTTCGGCTTTTAAAAGAGATGCTCCGGGAAAGATTAAGGAATTGGATAATAAAAAAAAAGGAATAAGTAATAAGAGTGGTAGGATAAGTAGAATAAGTAAAATTAAAAATTTTTTCACTTATTATGGAACTTTAGACGGAAGAACATGTTTATTTAAGTTAGACACAGGCTCTGATGTTTGTTTAGTGAATAGGGAATTTTTAGAAAAAAGAAAACGCTCTGGATCAATTGACAGATGTAGGTTAGTTTATCCGACAGGAGAAAAGGTTCTTATTAGAAACAAAGTTTATTGTCAAGTTCAATTAGGAAGTTTTAAGGTAAAAATGTCAATGTTGGTAGTCGACATGGAAGATGAATGTTTATTAGGAGCGGACTTCTTTGAGGCGATAGGAGCAGGACGAATTTTTGAATCTCTCTTTGGAAATTCGTCTTGTAGGACAAAACAGAGAAATTCTTTTTGTTCTCGAGTTTTGAATACAGAAGAGAATGTTCCGGAAGGTTTGGGAAAATTTTATGAGAAAAATTCGAAAGAATTAGAGATGTCACAAAAAAAGGATTTTGTGGGATTCTTGGAAGAATTCAAGGATATTTTCGATGGACAAATAGTAGCAGGAAATTGTGTTGAAGTTCAGCATGAAATGCAATTGTTAGATTCTACTCCGATTAAACAAGCTCCAAGAAGAATTCCTTTCAAAATACGCGAAAAAGTAGAGAAAATTATGAAGGAAATGGAGAAGCAAAGAGTAATTGAAGAATCTTTTAGTCCGTGGACCTCGTCGGTAGTTATAATTCCAAAAATAGATGATACAGTTAGATTTTGTGTTGACTTTAGGAAGTTGAATTCTGTTACGAAGAAAGATTCATATCCATTGCCTAGAATAGATGATCTTTTAGATCGGTTGTCAGGAAATGAATGGTTTTCTACTTTAGATATGAAAAGTGGATATTGGCAAATTAAGATTCGTCCAGAAGATAAGGAGAAAACTGCTTTTTCTGTGGGGAATGGTTTATGGCAATTCACGGTCATGCCTTTCGGTTTATGTAATGCACCTGCGACATTTGAACGATTTATGGAAAAAGTTTTAAAATCATTATTATCAAAAACTTGTTCAGTTTATTTGGATGATGTTATTGTTTTTGGAAAAACATTTGATGAAATGTTAAAAAATCTTAGGGAAGTTTTTCGGAGATTTCAGGTTTCGAATTTAAAGGTCAATCCGGCAAAATGTAATTTTTTTTAGACAAGTTAGATACTTAGGTCATATAATTTCTTCAGAAGTAATCGCAACAGATCATGAGAAAATTGCTGCGGTAAAAGAATGGCCAATTCCTAGAAATAAAAAGCAAGTGCGAAGTTTTCTAGGATTTTGTTCTTATTACAGGAAGTTCGTCAAAGGATTTTCTTCAATTGCAAAACCTCTCTACGGATTAACAGAAGAACGAACAAAATTTCATTGGACTTCCCAATGTCAGGAAGCTTTTAATATTCTGAAGAGTGTTCTGACATCTTCACCAGTTCTGTCTTTTCCAAAAGAAGAAGGAAATTTCATTTTAGACACTGATGCTTCAAATCACGATATTGGTGCAGTACTTTCTCAAGTTCAAGAAGGAGTAGAAAAGGTGATCGTTTATTTTAGTCGTGTTTTGAGTAAAACGGAAAGAAATTATTGTGTAACTCGAAGAGAATTATTAGCTGTGGTGGATTCAATCAAATCTTTTCATCACTATTTGTTCGGACGGAAATTTTTAATAAGGACAGATCATTCATCGTTGAAATGGTTGATGTCATTCAAAGAATTAGAAGGTCAATTAGCACGTTGGATGGAAAGACTGCAACAATATGATTTCAAAATTCTTCATCGAAAGGGGAACTACATAAAAATGCAGATAGTTTGTCTAGACGACCTTGTTTAGAAGAAAATTGTAAGTATTGTTCTAGGATAGAAGTGAAAGTTAAAAATCAGGAATGTGAATTAGTTGCACGAATAAATTTAAGTGAAAATTTTAGTTAGGATTGGCGGAAGGAACAGCTTAATGATCCAAGTATTTCAGTAATTCTTCTGGCAAAAGAATCCGATAAACGTCCTACTCTGGAGGAGATGGCGATTGGAGATATTTCTTCAAAAATTTATTTATCTTACTGGGATACTTTAGTTGTTGAAAATGGAATTATTTATAGGAAATGGCAAGCACCAAATCTTAAAAAAAGTATTCTTCAAGTTGTTGTTCCTCGTTCGGAAGTTAAACAAATTTTGGAAGAAGCATATGACGCTCCTTCTGGAGGACATTTTGGTATTAATAAAACTTTAGGGAAAATTCGAAAACGTTTTTATTGAGCAACTTGTAAAAAGGATGTTGAAGATTGGTGTAGAACTTGCAGGATTTGTGTAGCCAAAAAGGGGCCTTCAGATAAAGGAAAATCTCCTCTTCAGATTTTCAATGTTGGAACTCCTTTTGAACGACTTCAAATGGATATACTTGGTCCGTTGCCAGTAACTTCTTCAGGAAATAAGTATCTTCTAGTTATAGTTGATTGTTTTACAAAATGGGTCGAAGCTTTCCCTTTGAAAAATATCAGGGCAAACACCGTAGCTGAAGTATTTGTCAGTCAGGTAATTTCGAGATATGGTGTGCCTTTAGAAATTCACACTGATCAGGGTAGGAATTTTGAATCACAATTGTTTAAGGAACTTTCAGAAATGTTAGGAATTAGAAAGACAAGGACTACAGCTCTTCATCCTCAATCTGATGGGCAAGTCGAACGTCAACATCAAACAATCCTTCAGTATTTATCCAAGTTTGTTGATGAAAATCAGAAAAATTGGGATAAATGGATTCCGTTATTTCTTTTAGCATTTAGATCCGCAAAACATGAGACAATAGGAATGACTCCGGCAGAATTGAATTTCGGAAGAGATTTGAGGTTATCTTTAGATTTACTTCGAGGAACTCCTCCGAAGAATTGTGTTATAAATTTTAGAGATTATGTTTCTGACTTAAAAGAAAAGATAGATGAAGTTTATCAAAGTGTTAGGCAGAAAATGACTTTAAATACGGAAAAGGTAAAAAGATGGTATGATCAGGGAGCTAGGAAATGTTTATTTAAAGAAGGACAAAAAGTTTGTTTTTCACAAAGAAAAATAGGGAAAGCTCCAAAGTTACAAAGTAATTGGGAAGGACCTTATGAAATAGTGAAACGGTTGAATGAGGTAGTTTATTGTATTAGGAAATCAAGTAAGAGTAAGAATAAAGTGGTACATGCAGATAGGTTAGCTTCTTTTAGTGAAAGGAAGGAATAGGGAAAACATCAGAAACCTGTAAATTTTTAATGGTAAAATTATTTAAACCAAATTTTGCGTTCATTTTGTTTATTTTCAAGATTTAATGTTGGAGAGCGGTTTCGGAGGACCATATCCAGGAAAAGAAATGGGAGAAGGCTGCCTTCTTCACGGTTTTTAACCGTGGTTTTTCCGTGGGGCATTGGGCGAAAGTCGAGGCAGGGACTTGGGGTGTTCTGCAAAAGAACGTTGGCTCCACGGTAGTTGCCCCCCCCCCTGTCCGAAGAGGAGCCAAGGTGGAAGCGGACGAAGAAGCGGAACAACAAGCGGATTGTTTTAGAAAGGTCCTGGAGACTGATCACCTCCTAAAGGACAGGAATAGAGACAATGAAGGCGAAGAGTCAAGATCTTCAGAACCCTTGATTGAGATCAAGAACTCATGGAGTCCGGTAACCTGTAGCAGCAGCTCAGGGAAGGACAGGAGCCATGAAGATCTCTGGAGTCGAGGAAGATGACCTTGCCTAAGATAATTGTTGGGACGACAATTTTTCGAAGAGGGGGAGCAGTGTTGTATCCGAGCCACAAGGTTTGTGGCAGCGTCCGTTGTCCGTGAGCCTTAGGCATCCGATGTTGATTTTGACATCTGAGCGAGGATTGTCCTGACGACGGAAAATCGATAAGAAGTAAACAACAAGAACAGCTGATAGAGAGTCTCCGGCAAGCTGTCATCGTAGACAGACGAGAGAATTCAGAATTATTAATTAGAGAATTATTCTTGTTTGAAGTTTGAGAAAGTTGCGCTGTATACAGGGTGTACGATTTATCTGAAGACATTGAAATATCTCGAGAACTATGCATTGGATAAAAAAAGTGGTTAATGAAAGTTGTTAGTCTCGAAGGGGGACATCCAATGATACCAAACTCGACCTCCCACCCCACCCCCTGGGGGTGGGGGTTGGGGGCAACTTTGAAATCTTAAATGGAAATCCCCATTTTTTATTGCAGATACGGATTCTACGTCACAAAGTACGTAAATTTTGTCCGAAACTTTTTTTTTGATTCGTGATAGATGGCGCTGTAATCGCAAAAAATTATATTTTCCGCAATTCTCCAGAAATGATCATTGGATTGAGAAATAAAAAATACCTGTTCAATATTTTTAAAGAACATAATAAAAGTTATTAAAAAGATAAGGTTTATCAACCTAACCTAAAAGATAAGATTTATCAACAAGTGCCAACAACTCGTGAAAACATGGTAGAACGCATAAGAAATGCTTGCGCTGAAACTCCCGCAGATATGCTTCTATCCTGTGTACAATCATTTGAGAAAAGGATCAATAAGTGTATTGAAGTTGAAGGTAAAAATTTCGAACACTTACTCTAATTAATTGAACAGTGAGAGGCAAGGGGACTCACATTAAAAAAGTACCCGAAGGGAACATAAAACTATTACGTCCTCGTCGTTGTTCCTGTGTAACGCTAAAAGTAGTTTCTCGGAAAAATTCAACGCTATCTATCACGAATGAAAAAAATTGTTTCAATAAAAATTTTACGTACAATCTAATTCTGCAATGAAGAATGTGGGTCCCCATTTGAGATTTGAACGTTATCACCCACTCTACCCCGAGAGGATGGGGGGAAATAACTTTTATTATGTTCTTTAAAAATATTCAACAGGTATTTTTTATTTCTCAATCCAATGATCATTTCTGGAGAATTACGGAAAATATAATTTTTTGCGATTACAGCGCCATCTATCACGAATCAAAAAAAAAGTTTCGGACAAAATTTACGTATTTTGTGGCGTAGAATCCGTATCTGCAATAAAAAATGGGGGTTTCCATTTAAGATTTCAAAGTTGCCCCCAATCCCCACCCCCAGGGGGGGGGGTGGGAGGTCGAGTTTGGTATCATTGGATGTCCCCCTTCGAGGCTAACAACTTTTATTAACCACTTTTTTTTATCCAATAGTTCTCGAGATATTTCAATGTCTTCAGATAAATCGTGCACCCTGTATAGTAAAGCTTGATATTCTTACGCGAGTGTTCTTATTTACCTGTGAAAGCGCGAGTGTGAGAGTGAGCGCAACAGTATATACAATAAAAGTTAGATTTACAGGACTCACTTTTTATATACAAGTTAATCACTTATATCATGATATACAAAAATTGCATCATTTCGCAGCATGTTGTACCTTTGTGAAAATAAAGATAAAATATTTATTAATCCTTACGCAAAGATAGAAAGAGCGACAACCAGCGCCTACAAAAATACGATAAATTTTATGAGCAGAGTTTGACATTCAGTGCGCTTACGGTCAGACGCTGTCTACTGCAGATAATATTGTTCAACATAAAAATTATATCCTCTATCAAAATCCTTTATTTTAGTTAATTTTGCTAATGTTAATTACAAATATCAGGTGTAGTAAAAAGAAATCCATTATTTTTGCATGAAATTGAAGGCTTTAATTACCATAGTTAGAATGATCCGATTTAGGTCAAATATGCGTTGTTTTGTTCGATAACTTGTTGCCATTTTGAAGGTAATTTCATTATGCCTCTCTCATAGAAGCCCTCGTCCCTATTGGCAAAAAATTGAGACAGTCGATTTTCACAAGCCTCTCTTGAAGCGAATTTTTCACCAGCAAAATTGTTCGCCATGGACAGGAACAGATGGTAATCACTTGGTGCCAGGTCCGGACTATAAGGTGAATGCATAAGAACCTCCCAACCAAGCTCCCGGAGCTTCTGGCGAGTCACTATCGATGTGTGTGGCCTGGCGTTGTCCTGATAGAACACAATTCCTCTCCTATTGGCCAAAGCTGGCCGCTTCTGGGCGATTGCTTCCTTCAGACGGTCCAATTGTTGACAGTACAGTTCCGAGTTAAGAGTTTTGCCGTAGGGGAGCAGCTCATAGTAGACAATTCCCTGCCAATCCCACCAAACACACAGCAAAACCTTCCTGGCCGTTAATCCTGGCTTGGCCACCGTTTCCGCCGACTCACCGCGATTCGACCACGACCGTTTTCGCTTGACGTTGTCGTAAGTGATCCACTTTTCATCACCAGTGACCAACCGCTTCAGAAATTGGTCGATTTTGTTGCGATTCAGCAGCGATTCGCAGATGGAAATTCGGTCCAAGAGGTTTTTTTGCGTTAACTCGTGTGGCACCCATACATCGAGCTTCTTTTTGTATCCAGCCTTATTCAAATGGTTCCAAACGGTTTTTTGTGCAATCTTTAGCTCTTGGGCAATCGAAACAGTGCTTACATGACGGTCGGACTCGACAATGTCCATGATTTTATCGATATTTTCGACAATTGGCCTTCCAGTGCGTGGTGCATCTTTGACATCGAAATTACCGGAACGGAATCGACGAAACCAAAATTGCGCGTGATTGGCTGTTACAGTATCAGGACCATAAACACTATTCACATTTTCAGCCGCCTGGCTTGCGTTTTCGCCTTTATCGAAGAAAAACTGTAAAATATAGCGTATTTTCTCTTTGCTAGTGTCCATCTTTGACGCACGTTCAAATAAAACTGAGTCAACTAATCACAAAACTGTCACAAAAGTTTTTTTAGTACGAAATCTCATCTTTCTAACGCCATTTAGTGGAACCCGATCGGACTTATACAACGCGAGATACAGATAACTAAAGCCATCTATTGGAAAAATAATGGATTTCTTTTTACTACACCTGATATATTAATTAACGATAATGTTTAAGCTCTAATTAAATAATATAGCAAACAATAGTAAAAAGGCAATTACTTCAAAATTATCTTGTTAAAACCGATTAGTTATATCGAACTAAAATAGATGATTATGTAAATAGATAGTTATACAGGGTGTTTGAAAGCTATCATGCAGACGAAAGTTGGAGATAGGTCGGGTGTAGCCGAGAAGAAAAGTCATGTACCATAATGTCAAATTGGCAATAGTTACCGAATTATTGATTAAAACATATGAGTCATTTGGTACAGGCGTAGTCAGTGAGCGGCCATAGGCGAGCGCGTGCAGCGAGGGACAATGTAAGCGACAAGGAATGCGACAAGGAGCTTTTTCCTTATAGCTCGCTCGCTCCTCGTCGTCGCGCTCGCTCACTCCTCGTCGCGTTCGCTCGCCTCTTGTCGCTTGCGCTCGCTCGCTCCTCGTCGTTCGCGCTCGCTCGCTCTTCGTCGCGTGCGCTCGCCTCTTGTCGCTTACGTTGCCCCTCGCCGCGTGCGCCCGCTTATCGCCGCTCGCTGACTCCGCCTGTACCTGTACCAAATGTCTACGTGCTTACTGCGGCCGCCCTCCGCTCTCTACGCGCTCGTTAGCTCACATATTTTAATTAATAATTCGAAACTATTGCCAATTTGACATTATGATACATGACTTTTCTTCTCGGCTACATCCAAACTATCTCCAACTTTCGTCTGCATGATAAGCTTTCAAACACCCTATATAGACGATAGTACCAGGACAGTCCCAGAAGTACCCGACCTGACGTATAGATGGCGGTTGTTGTTTGAAAAGAATGACTACGGTAGAAAGTACCAACCTTGTAAAGCTTAAGTTTGAAGTTTGACGACGCTACGTTGTTTAGTATTTGTTTGGCAGCCATCAATAGTGAGCGCTCTCAGTGAATTTGTAAACATGGAAAAAATTGGTCGTTATGTGATACAATACTTTCATTTGAAAGGCCTCAGTCCAACCAATATCAAAGCGGAGCTAGATTCTACTCTGGAGGAGTCTGCTCCTTCGTTTACAACAGTAAAATATTGGATGGCAGAGTTTAAACGAGGCCGTACGAACTGCCAATACGAACTTCGCAGTGGTCGACCAAACGAGGTGACCACGCCAGAAACGGTGAAGAAAATCCACAAAATGATATTGGATGACCGTTGACTGAAAGTGCGAGTTAGCAGACATGGTAGGCATTTCAAAAAGTGCTGTACATCGCATATTGACTGAAAATTTAGACATGAGAAAGCTGTGCGAAAGATGGGTACCACGATTACTCACAATGGAACAAAAACAGCGTCGTGAGGATGTTTCAATCGAGTGTTTGGCGAAGTTTCACAGCAATAAAGCCGAGTTTTTGCGTCGATTCATAACCATGGATGAAACATGGGTCCATCACTTCACACCTGAGACGAAGGAACAGTCAAAACAATGGACTGAAAGGGGAGAATCGGCTCCAAAGAAGGCGAAGACAGTTTCATCTGCAGGCAAGGTCATGGCATCAGTTTTTTGGGATGCGCGTGGGATAATTTTCATTGATTATCTTCTGTAAGGAAAAACAATCAACGGCGAGTATTATGTAAACTTATTGCAGCGTTTGAGTGATGAAATCAAGAAAAAACGGCCGCATTTGGCGAAAAAGAAAGTTTTGTTTCATCAAGACAATGCACCAGTTCACACATCCGTTATCGCGATGGCTAAAATCAATGAGTTAAAGTTCGAATTGCTTCCTCATACACCCTATTCGCCAGATTTATGTATGTAGAGAAATAAAGATATTTTTTCCCAAATTTTTTGTGTTTTCTTTGTTAGGTCGAGTACTTCTGGGACTACCCTCGTATATACAGGGTGTCTCAGAACTTTGGGACACGGGCTCCGTAGGGATATGAAGCTAAGTGAGAGAAACAAAAAATTCCTCTATCATAATGTGAAAATTTTAATAGTTTTTTAGTAATAACCGCGTAAAGTTTAGAGTTTTCCACGCCCAGCGCGGCCTACAGACGCTCCACGGCAAGCTGTATGCGTAGGGATTGAGCGATAACGCGGCTCGCGCTGACCGTCGCGATGGCGCCTTGGCGCTTTGATGCCGCGCGACGGTCAGCGCGAGCCGCGTTATCGCTCAATCCCTACGCATACAGCTTGCCGCGGAGCGTCTGTAGGACGCGTGGAAAACTCTAAACTTTACGCGGTTATTACTAAAAAACTATTACAATTTTCACATTATGATAGAGGACTTTTTTGTTCTTCTCACTTAGCTCTATGTCCCTACGGAGCCCGTGTCTCAAAATTCTAAGACACCCTGTAGAAATAGTAAATAGACGAAAATAGATAGTTATGTAAATGTTTATAAATAAAATATGAGGATAAATTGTAGGAAGATGGAAACTCCGCGCGTATGCGCGAGTACTAATTATCTACCATACATACATACATACATCTCGCAAACACATGTGTGAGAGTGTGCGTGTGTGTTGCATTAATAGTATATGTGCATTATAATGTTGCATTAATAATATATTTGTCGAATTGTTCCTACAATTTATCCTCATATTTTATTTATAAACATTTACATAACTATCTATTTTCGTCTATTTACTATTTCTACAGGGTGTCTCAGAACTTTGGGACACGGGCTCCGTAGGAACATAGAGCTAAGTGAGAAGAACAAAAAAGTCCTGTATCATAATGTGAAAATTGTAATAGTTTTTTAGTAATAACCGCGTAAAGTTTAGAGTTTTCCACGCCCAGCGCGGCCTACAGACGCTCCGCGGCGAAATTTAGCTTATTTCTTTTTAAGTTTGGACACGAATAAACTAACGTATCTTCGTAAATCTTCTTTTATCTTAGAAGAGCTTTCTTCTATTTCCATCAATTCCAAAATATACTCTTGCAAATAGTTATTATACAGGGTGCACGATTTATCTGAAGACATTGAAATATCTCGAGAACTATGCATTGGATAAAAAAAAGTGGTTGATAAAAGTTGTTAGTCTCGAAGGGGGACATCCAACGATACCAAACTCGACCTCCCACCCCACCCCCTGGGAGTGGGGATTGGGGGCAACTTTGAAATCTTAAATGGAAACCCTCATTTTTTATTGCAGATACGGATTCTACGCCACAAAATACGTAAATTTTGTCCGAAACTTTTTTTTTGATTCGTGATAGATAGCGCTGTAATCGCAAAAAATTATATTTTCCGTAATTCTCCAGAAATGATCATTGGATTGAGAAATAAAAAATACCTGTTGAATATTTTTAAAGAACATAATAAAAGTTATTCCCCCCCATCCTCTCGGGGTAGAGTAGGTGATAACGTTCAGATCTCAAATGGGGACCCACAATTTCATTGCAGAATTAGATTGTACGTAAAATTTTTATTGAAACAATTTTTTTCATTCGTGATAGATAGCGTTGAATTTTTCCGAGAAACTACTTTTAGCGTTACACAGGAACAACGACGAGGACGTAATAGTTTTATGTTCCCTTCAGGTACTTTTTTAATATGAGTCCCCTTGCCTCTCACTGTTCAATTAATTAGAGTAAGTGTCCGAAATTTTTACCTTCAACTTCAATACACTTATTGATCCTTTTCTCAAATGACTGTACACAGGATAGAAGCATATCTGCGGGAGTTTCAGCGCAAGCATTTCTTATGCGTTCTACCATGTTTTCACGAGTTGTTGGCACTTGTTGATAAATCTTATCTTTTAGGTTAGGTTGATAAACCTTATCTTTTTAATAACTTTTATTATGTTCTTTAAAAATATTCAACAGGTATTTTTTATTTCTCAATTCAATGATCATTTCTGGAGAATTGCGGAAAATATAATTTTTTGCGATTACAGCGCCATCTATCACGAATCAAAAAAAAAGTTTCGGACAAAATTTACGTACTTTGTGACGTAGAATCCGTATCTGCAATAAAAAATGGGGATTTCCATTTAAGATTTCAAAGTTGCCCCCAACCCCCATCCCCAGGGGGTGGGCTGGGATTGCCCCCAACCCCCACCCCCAGGGGGTGGGGTGGGAGGTCGAGTTTGGTATCATTGGATGTCCCCCTTCGAGACTAACAACTTTCATTAACCACTTTTTTTATCCAATGCATAGTTCTCGAGATATTTCAATGTCTTCAGATAAATCGTGCACCCTGTATTCTATTTGACGAAGTCCACGAATAGCTTCAACGAGTTGTTTATTAATAATAATATTATTGAAAGTAAAAATATTCAATTATTCAATTATTATACAAGACAAAAACGAATATTTATTCTAGTTCGAAATCCTTTTCATAAATAGTGGATAAGTATTTGTTAACTATTTTATGTAATCGCACCATATAATAAATTTAAAAAATAATAATAATAATTATTATTATTATTAATAAATAATTGCTTGCAAATCCAGTTATAGCAAATGCAGTTTCGGACGATGAATAGTTATATAGGGTGTCCCATTTTAATGTCCCACCCCAAATAACTTTTTTATTTTTGATTATAGAAAACAATATTTCAGACAAAAGTTGTATGGTTTTGAGGAGGGCATAAGGTGATGCCATTAGTTTGACATTGAATAGTTTCTTGAAGGTCATATGAAGGTCATCTTTAATTTCTTAAATGGAATTACCCACTTTTCATTACATATTCTTCCAACTTACATAGAGCTTTCCAAAACCCTATAATTAAGTACCTTTTCGTTAAGTACTTTTTAAATTATAAGGCAAGATCGAAAGCACGATCCGGCCGGTCAAGGCAAAATCTAAAGCACGTGTCATTTTCAGCCTAAAATTCAAAAAATCAATTTCTTAGATTTTTGAACTTTCGGTCCAATTTTGACTATGACATTTCGACCGGAAGTATACTCCATTACCCAAGTATACCCATTACTCAAATATACTCCATACGCACGTTAAACAGCATCGATATTTTTTGGCGAATGTAATATTTTTGAGCATTGTTACGAAATTTTTTAGTAGTCCTGCAATTATGGCTGATTATCCGCCAAACGAAATAGTCGACATGATTCGTATTTTGGATGAAGCTGGAAATAATTATAGTGCAGCGGAAAGGTTGTATGCTGAAAGGTATCCTAATAGACGTCATCCGTGTAGAAAGACAATAAGAAAACTCACCGAGAGGGCATAGCAGAGCAGTTTAAAAAGGCACAAATCTACGACAAAAATCTGGGTAAGGCAAATTCATTGGTTGTTTTGAGTGCCGCTGTATTGAATCCCTATATTTCCATCAGACAAATCGAGAGACAACACAGCATATCGAAATCGACAGCAAATCGTATACTTAAAATAAATAGATTCCACCCCTACCATATCCATTTAACGCAGAAATTAGAACAGAGGGATTCCGAGCGACGCTGGGCCTTAAATCAAATTCGAAGAAACCCACATTTTATCGCAGAGATGCTCTTTTCTGATGAAGCCACGTTCGGTAACAGAGGAGGCGTTAATAGACATAATTATCATTATTACTCTGATCAAAATCCTTCTTGGCAAAGGAGCTAAGAATTTCAAAGACAATAGTCTATTAACGTTTGGGCAGGTATTCTTGGAAATGACATTATAGGCTCATACTTTTTGAACAGAATCTAAATGCGCAATACTATTTAGCATTTCTTTAGAATGATCTGCCCAACCTTTTACGACATGTCAATAATGACTTGCTCAACCGAATGTAGTTTCAGCAGGATGGAGCACCAGCTCACAGGTCCTGAAATGTTACAAATTATTTAAATAATAAATTTAATAATAGATGGATTGGAATGGGTAGTCGGACTCTTAAATGGCCACCAAGATCACCTGACTTAACCCCTCTCGACTTTTATTTTTGGGGATACGTAAAAGAAAAATTTTATGCGAAAGAGCTTACAACAGTGGGAAACATGAAAGAACGTATTCGAGAGACATATATGAACATAAACGCAGATGTCCTTCAAAAAGTGCGGGATGATTTTCGCCGTAGGTTAAACATTTGTATCCAAGTAAATGGCAGTCTTTTCGAACATCTACAATAATTGCACATGCCCCGATCTTGCCTTGACCGGCCGGATTGTGCATTCGATCTTGCCTTATAATTTAAAAAGTACTTAACGAAAAGGTACTTAATTATAGGGTTTTGGAAAGCTCTCAGTGTAAGCTAGAAGAATGTGTAATGAAAAGTGGGTAATTCCAATTAAGAAATTAAAGATGACCTTCATGTGACCTTCAAGAAACGATTCAATGTCAAACTAATGGCATCATCTTATGCCCTCCTCAAAACCATACAACTTTTGTCTGAAACATTGTTTTCTACAATCAAAAATAAAAAAGTTATTTGGGGTGAGACATTAAAATGGGACATCCTGTATAAAATATTTTGTTTAGTTAATAGTTATATGAAATAAAAAACAGAAGTTAAAGACTAAAAAATAAAAAACAAAAAATAAAAAACAAAAGAAATAAAAAACAAAAAAATTTTTAAATAGAAACAAAAAAATAGAAAATAAAATAATAAAATTAGAAAACATGTTATTTTAGTGATAAAGTACTAGTATTTACAATATAGTATGCTTTTCATTCAACTATAGTATATTATAGCGACAATATGATTTATAGCCACTATTTGGAGGTTTCGCAGCACTGTGTGCCGCGCTCATGCCCAAAGGAGGGGCACCGCACTAGGGCGAGGGGCTCCCAATAGATCCTCAAGGCCGGGGTATCGGGGGGAGGGAATGTCGTAGTTTCCCCGGCTCCTCCACCGGAGGACTCCTACCGACTGGTAGACACTCCGGTGGGGTTTTAGTCGGTAAGAGTCCGACATAACCCCCGCCCTCCCCAAGGGCCGGGGGTATCCATGAGGATTTCCCCACCGTAATAAAAAAAACGATTATCCACCAAATGAAATTGTGGATATAATTTGTACGTAGAGTGAGTTTTGTTATTGTTCTTTTTTATATAAATTTTTATATAAGTTTTCAAATTTTATATAAAATTTTTATATGTAAAACATTGTTTATAATGTGTTATTTATTTTACATTTTCAATTGATGCAATATTTTAATATATATTTATTTTTGCAGAAATTATTGACACTCAACCTAATTTTCTATATCATGTCTTTTGTGGGAAATATAAGTTTAAATAACTACATTTTATTTTAATATTTTAATTCTATTTGGTTAAAGTAATAATAACAAAACATAATGAAGAAAATAATAATTTGTAAAAATGCTTGGCGTAAATTTTGTGATATCATTATTTTTATAGAAAATACAAATAAAACGATATAATTTGATTTAGTTTTATTTTTATTTGGTTAAACTATTTAATATCTCTTTTTATAAAAAATAGAAATTTGAATAATAATATTTCATATTAACATTTTTAGATTTATTATCATATAAAAAATATATTTTAGAAACATTTGCTTTTGTATATTTATAATTATAATATTTATAGTTAGTTATAATATTAGTAAATGAACGGGAATGAATGGGAATGCGTGAACTTGGCGCTTTTTTTTACCCTTTTAGCGAAAAGGTAGGTTTGTAAGGATTTAACTTACGATATTTCACTAACTTATTGTCGAAAGAAAAAATGATATTAGACTTTTATACTCTATTTAGTCTCAAGAATATATTGTTACAATAGCATCCTGATTTTTGTTAATTTGATGATTTTGAAATTTCCAAAAGTCGATAAGTTAACAAAAGTTAGGATATTATTATAACAATATATTCTTAAGATCAAATAGAGTAAAAAAGTCTAGTACTATTTTTTCTTCCGACAAATAGTTAGCGAGATATCATAAGTTAAATATTGAAAAGTTTTCCTTAAATGTCTCAAAAGATATTAAGTAAATAAAAAAATGTTTCAGATAAAAATTATTCAAATTAATTAGTAGAAAAGAATGGTCTAATAAGAAATTGGAGTTTCCATTTAAGAAAATTAATTTAAGAAAATTAATCAGTGAATATCTCGAAAATAGCGTCATCTGTAAACAAATTGATATAGTTGTTTTATGTCCCCCTTGAAACCATACAACTTTTGTCTGAAACATTTTTCTGTATCTTCCATATTTTTCAAGATATTTGCCGGGGGGTTTTAAAATGGAACACCCTGTATACAAGGTCCTCAAAAAGTCCGGGAACGCTAAAATATTTCGAAAAATATGAAAGATATACGAAAAAATGTTTGATGCAAAAGTTGTAGAGCTTAAAAAGATCTATAATATTTAGTAGCCATATCGGTTTGACCATAGGTGGCGTTGCTAAGGTCATATCAAGATCAACTTTGTTTTTTTAAATAGAACCCCCTATTTTTTATTAGAAATTCTTGTAGCTTATCTCGAGAGCTTTCTAAAACACTATAATGAAGTAATTTTTTATTAAGTTCTTATCGAGTTATAACGCTTGAAAGTTACAGTACCGCCTTCATTAGCATTACCCAAAGTGTACCACGTGGAGGTTGCACGGTCGGATTTACACCTCGCATGTGTGTGTGTGTGTGTGTCACTACAGAGATCAGGACCCTATGGTTCGTCACTCCCGCAGTATTTTAAGACCCCAAACCCTCTCCGTAGTGTGTGTGTGTGTATGTAGGTAACATTTTTCAAGCTATTGTTTTTTACTTTTTCAATTAATCAAATGTTCAAAATGTCTTCCTTCTACTGTTTGGCAATGAGCTAAACGTTGTAGAAACTATTGATTACATGGCTTATTTGTTCTAAAGTGATCAGAGATGCTTCCTGCATTATTCGATTCTTCAGGTCTTCTCAATTACATAGTTTCCTCGCATAAACCTTACTTTTGATGTATTCCCAAAAAAAGAAATCAAGAGGAGATATATCAGGTGATCTAGCAGGCTACTCAATGGCACCTCTCCTACCTATCCATCAATTAAGAAAAGAACAGTTAAAAAATTCTCGAACTCGTACCGCAAAATGAGGTCCTGCTCCATTTTGCTGGAACTAAACGTTTTGCATGTTTGCGTCAAATAAATTTTCAATTTCAGGAATGATTTGATCTCGCAACAAATTTTCATATTTTTCAGCATTTAAATCACCATCTATGAGATATGGGCCTATAATACCGTGACTACAGATTCCTGTCCAAATATTCAATGGATATTGCGTGCGAAAATCACTCATCCAATGTGGATTTTCGTCATTCCAATAACTACAATTGTGGCGATTAACAGCACCATTTATTTGAAATGTGGTTTCATCGGAAAAAATAACAAAATTTAAAAAGTTAGCATTATCATCACATCGATTCATCAGTTCTTCACAAAACTGAATTCTTCTATCAAAATTATCTTCCATAAGTTCTTGAGCGATAACAATTTTATACGGATAATATTTATGCTTTTTTAAAATGTTAGAAACGTTGCCTTCATTGATATCATGGGCTTGTGCTGTTTTTGATACAGACAAATGAGGATTTTCCTGAAATGATTGGAGAACGTTCAAAGTCTTATCATTAGTTGCGGATTTTGACCTTCCAAATGGCCTGCGAGATCGGTCCTTAACTGTTCTCGTTTCAAAAAAACGAATCACTGTTCTGCAAACGGTGGATTTAGAAATAGGATCAAGATCAGGATGTATAACATTGAATAGATCAGCTATTTCTTGATATGATCTAATACGGTCACCAAATCCTCGATAAATAAGTAGGAATATTCTTTCTTTTTCGGTCAACATTTTTCAGAGAAAAGTGTGATATTATAATCGGAAAAAGAAACAAAAGAGACAAAAAGCGAGATACACGCGGTACACTTTGAATAATGTTAATGCCGGCGGTACTGTAACTTTCAAGCGTCATAACTCGGAAAGAACTTAATAAAAAATGACTTCATTATAGTGTTTTTGAAAGCTCTCGAGATAAGCCATAAGAATTTCCTATAAAAAATAGGAAATTCTATTTAAAAAAACAAAGTTGACTTTCATATGACTTTAGCAATGCCACCTATGGTCAAACTGATGTGACTACTAAATAGATCTTTTCAAGCCCTATAACTTTTGTATCAAACATTTTTTCGTATCTTTCATATTTTTCGAAATATTTTAGCGTTCCTGGACTTTTTGAGGACCCTGTGCAGTATCCTCAGAGATTAAACATTCAAGATATTCAGGCGTGATATCATTGGTCATTTTCTTGTTAAGTGGCATTAAGTACCTGCTAGTAAAAACTTATATCCTAATAGTATACAAAATATTTGGTTTCAGTAGAGTAGAACAGAGCCTCATTTTGTTTTAACAGTTAGACAAGACTTAAAGGTGATATGCTTACTGATCGATGGATAGGACGTAAAAGAGCGATAAAACTGCCAGTTAGGTCATCAGAGAGTAATCATCTATTTTCTGCAGGAAGTTTTAAAAAAGATTTATAAGATAAATTCTCGTAATTTGCAGGAATTTTAGGCTAAAATGAAGTAACATTTATCATATATTATAACATATATTATGAAGTAATAAAAGTAGTTTAATAAACTACATTCTTTTTCATTCTTTTCCTCATACACACACACACACACATGTGCATATACATGCACATATATACACATATATACATGCAATACACAGCAGAGAAAGTTTACAGTCGTTAAATATTACAGCAATGGTAAATCGTGAATTTTTTATCTTTACTATGACACGCATACACACACACACACACACACATATGCATATCATGCGGAGGAGATAAAATCCTATCAACTGAAACTGTATCACGAGAGCGCGCTAAACCGAGGTGGAGGGAGGGGTGGGGACATTATTATCAATAAAAAACAGAGCGCAACCAGAAGGAATACGCGAATAATGAAAAATACGCGTTCCGCTGGGGAGTATAATTTAACCGCAAACAATGCGATAAAGAGGCAAAAGCAATGGAAAAAGGGGAAAATAAAATCGTGCGCGTCATAGGTGAGGCCGTCGATTATCGTGTGCGCGGTGTGCGAAGACAATAAAATATGTCAAACAGTGTCTGAAACGACCGAGTGAAATTTTTAACGAGGCATTACCATTGCAAATCCGTGTGCGGCTCATTGTAAAATCGGCCGTGCAACTCACGGAAATGGTTGTTGCAAAGCGAAATTATCCGTAATTGTAATCAATCCCATATTTGTCACGTGACACATATGTTAAAGAAAGTCTCTACGAATCTACGTGGTTCATGTCGATGGCAAACGCAATAAAACCGCTATCTTATATGTGAACACGAAAAAGGGATTACTGATTGTGTGAGTCATATAATCATATCATATCAAGGAATATAATCAAGGAAAAGATTCGAACATGAAGTAATTGTCATCTGTTAGTTAACAAATTCCATGCCAAACTGATTTTATAAGAATATATGATTATTATTAATATCACATGAGTCACATTATGAGTCAAGTTCTTCATTCTCCATTTGGTTTTCGTATAGGTAATTGCAAATATGATAGAACATGAATAACTGTCCTTATTTGCACAGTAATAATTTGCACTTGCTTATTTGACTGATAATAATAAGGAAAATTTGCTCCTTCGGACATTTTACAACATTTTACATTACTTTCTTCCGTTATGTTTTATGTTTTTATCGCTGTGTAAGTAATTTCACGATTTATTTTTATTTTAAAGTCGGCAAAATATTTTACAATATATGAATACAAAGCTGAATAATTTAAATAAAGCTTGATGTTTTTGCTTATCTATGCAATTAATCTATCTAATCTATGCAAAAAGGAAGTAAGAATAGTAATATATCGTTTATATTATTTGAGTTTTAAAATATCTTACAATTAGATACAATATTATCGTACCGCCATGTAATTTCTAAAAGCATGATTATATCATAATCACGTTATCATAGATATTAAAAGATATCGGAAAATATAACGTCAGAATTGTTGATAATGTAATTATGTAAGTGCTATTTCAGAAACTCAATCATGTTTCAAGTTAGCAAGAATACTTGTATATAATATCATGTAAAAACTGTTACTGTTTTACGTCGCAAATAAAACATTATGCAACAACCTTTTTTTGTCTCCTTCATAATAATCACATGTAACATTTATATATTTCCATTGACATGATCGTGATCATTGTACGCAGTACTTGACGGCTGGTTGCTATTTAAAATTAATTAGCACACAACGCTAAGTGACTTTAAAAAATTGAAGTCGCTCAAATTATCTATTGTGAACACGATGCTTCGGAACGCGAATATTTAAGTTACTATATTTATTATAACATAAAAAATAATTTCAAGTATACACATTTCAATTGCATCTTATGCGAGAAGAAAATATGCTTCGAGATAAATATACGTTCATCAAAATCTTAAGGCCATATATCAATGAATCAGTAAATTTATGAAGTATATTACAATCATTTATGAGTGAAAAATATTGTGATTAATAGAAAGTTAAGAAGAACGTCACAAGTGTGTATAGACATGTACATATACTACTGTATACTTTAAAATACATGTGCGTGTGCATATTTATAAAATTATATATTCATCATTCAAATACTTCATAACACGTATGTTTTACATTTTACAGTCATTCTTGGATTTCGGTAAATTTGTTTGAACTGTTTCAACAAATTTTATTGAACTGATGGCTAGAGAGAAATCTTTTCCAACATTACATTTTTTCCGATAGAAAGGAATAAATTAAGGAATGTACTAAGATCCCATTGAAAGTAAAATTTATAAAATTGAGATAATGAGCTCGATTAAGACGAAAGTTCGATTTAACATGTGGCCATATAGATGCAACGAATCTGATGAATCCAAAGAGTTTTAACATTATATAACAAATTATTTATAACAATAATAATACAAAAATGTTTAATTTTCATATCATATATATTTACCTTCACACGTTTTGTCACATAATATTATTCAGTTAATACTGATCAAACATCAGAATTCCCGGCTATTATTAGTTCTGTTTATATTTATTTATATCGTTTATGCAAATCGTAGAAAGTTTCTTAAAAAATAAAATATAATACCCGAGGAGAATGAGAAAGAGCATTTATTCATTAATTCACTTACTCAATACGTCAAATTGAGGCAACCATTTCTTGAACATGACATTGTTCAGTCTGCGTGGCAGGACGTCTTCTTCCCATTTCCAAAGCACCTTTCGTGGGATTGATCCAAGCACATCGAGTATCGTATCCAGCTTCTCTCGCGGTATCGTTGTCATCTTGATCATAGAGCCTAAATTGAAGTAGAGTACTCCTTCGTGCGCATTATCTAGGAATTCAGCTACGTCCTTAGGCAACGGTTTCGTTCGCGACGGAATGTGAAGGCCGCCGACCTCTACAATGTTCGGTAATAGAGGTACGCTACTATGGAGACTGCTATGGGTATTTACCAGTAACGCCTGCGTTCGTTTCGCGATCTCTCTTAAATTTGGAAGATCCGGTCCAAACACCTCATTAGCAATGCACTGATCTTGAAATCGGAACCAAAATTCGTAGGCTGCTTTGACGAATGACAATGTCACTCTATTTAACAGCCTGCTGAAGAAATCCATAGGTTTGGCTAATCCTAAGAATATCAGTGGGATATAATTGGGATTGTCCTCGTTGCCCATGTCTTCATTCAACCACGGCATGATCTGATGCGATGATAAGCTGATGTAAGGCGTCTTGAATTTATGGATAAAACCTAGGAAGCAATCGGTATTGAAGCTTTCCGTGATGATCAGGTCAAATTTCTTCTTAGATTGGAGTAACTCTTTGACGGCTGGATGATTCAGACCGATCTTGCACGCTACATCAGCCATAGATCTCAACAATCTGAGCTCATTTATCACGCGAATAACATTGTGTCTAATCATATGGAGGTCTATAATATTCGTATAAATAACGTCGTCAGAGTTTAACATAATGTCCTTGTAAGTCGGTAATAGCTCTTTCGCTTTAGCGCTCTCGCTTCTAGCAAAATATGAGATAACCGTGACATTGTGACCTCGGCGCGCCAACTCTTCTAAGAGTGGCTTGAACACATCGAAGTGACTCTTGCCGTAGTGACCGAAGACTCCGAGTATTTTTAGCTGCAATCTGGTCGTGTTTACGAACGTGTCGTTAGTAACCAAAATTGACGATGATGACAACGAGAAAACGATGAGAAGGAACATTGTAGATGAATATACTCGCCAACTACACATATCTCGATAGCGCGTAGTAATAATTTCGTTTTGTAACTAACGAAGGAACGTAGTCAAATCGATAATTTCACCGAACAACGGTCAACCTTCGCTGTGGGTCTTCGCCGTCGAACTGGCAGTTAATCAATCAGTTATACAGTGTCTGGTCGGTTTCTTCGCTGCTGTTAGCATAACGTCACGATGTGCCAATGGTGGGGATTCACGTACGTGCTAGTGCTTTTAAATGTTTCGCTGTATTGTGACTCAACAATTATATGCTCTTGCATAAGATGTTTTTGATGTGATGATAGCACGAGATCGGAAAGGAATATGCTATTCTCTACTGTATTTATTTATCATAATTTATCATAATTACCAATACATACACAGGGTGTCGCATTTTGAAAACCTCGATAATTCTTCAATGAAGCATTTTCAACAAAAATATTTCGAACAAAAGTTGTATTATTTCAAGGGGGATATAAAACAACTATATTATTTTGCTTACAAATGGCATCACTTTCGAGATATTCACTGATCATTACTTTTCCAAATGGAAACTCCAATTTTTTATTACACTGTCTTTTTCTACCAATTAATTTAAACAACTTTTATCTGAAATATTTTTTATTTGCCTGAATATTTTTTGAGATATTTAAGGATAACTTGACAATTTTTTCAATATCTAACTCACGATATCTTGCTATTCGTCGGAAGAAAAAGTGGTATTAGACTTTTTTGCTCTACTTGGTCTCAAGAATATATTGTTACAATAGCGCCCTGACTTTTGTTAATTTGATGATTTTGAAATTTCCAAAAGCTAGTAAGTTAATAAAAGTCAGGGCGCTATTATAACAATATATTCTTGAGATTAAATAGAGCAGAAAAGTCTAGTACCACTTTCACTTTCTACAAATAGTTAGCGAGATATTGCAAGTTAAATATTGAAAAAGTTACCAAGTTTTCCTGAAATATTTAAAAAAATATTAGGCAAATAAAAAAATGTTTCAGACAAAAGTTGTTTAAATTAATTGGTAGAAAAAGACGATGTATTAGGTGTACAACTTTGCTTTTGCCGTTTTTTCCTAAATTCGAGGCTTCATTGTAAAAAACTGGTTATACATTTATGATTCAAAGTATTATCCATCGCTGGCCATTACTTTCTCCCATCTTTCGGGCAGCGTACGAATCCCGCGTTGAAAAGCTGGTCATCTTTTGAAGTGATCCACGAATCGATCCAATTTCTTACTTCTTCATAAGACCGAAAGTGCTGGTCAACCAGGCCGTGTGCCATTGATCAAAACAAGTGATAGTCAGAGGGAGCAACGTCTGGCGAATACGGCGGGTGGAATAGGACTTCCCATTTCAACGTCTCCAAGTATGTCTTGACCACTTTCGCAACATGGGGTCGAGCATTATCATGCTGCAAAATCACTTTATCGTGTCTCTTGTTGTATTGCAGCCGTTTGTCTTTCAATGCTCGGCTCAAACGCATTAATTGCGTTCGATAACCATCGCCTGTGATTGTTTCAGTCGGTTTTAACAGCTCATAATACAGTACGCCGAGCTGGTCCCACCAAATTCAGAATATGACCTTGGAGCCATGAATATTCGGTTTAGCCGTCGACGTGGAAGCATGGCCGGGATATGCCCATGATTTTCTGCGCTTGGGGTTATCGTAATGAACCCATTTTTCGTCCCCAATCACAATGCGATGCAGAGATCCCTTCCGTCTTTGCCTTTCAAGCAACTGTTCACAAACAAACGAACGCCGTTCAACATCTCTCGGTTTCAACTCGTACGGCACCCAATTTCTTTGCTTCTGAATCATTCCCATGTCTTTGAGGCGTTTTGAAATTGCTTGTTGAGTCACTGCCAATGATCGTGCCAATTCTTCTTGACTTTGACATGAGTCTTCATTAAGTAATGCCTTCAATTCTGCATCTTCGAAAACCTTCTCTGTTCCACCGCTATGCCGGTCTTCGACATGAAAATCACCGTTCTCGAAGCGTTGAAACCACTCACGACATGTTCTTTCACTAATAGTGGCCTCACCATAAGTATTTGAGAGCATTCGATGAGCCTCAGCCGCAGATTTCTTCATATTGAAGCAGAAAATTAAACTCTTCCGCAAATGACGAGAATTTGGCTTGTAAACTGACATTTCAATCGAGAATAACTTTATGATGCAGACACAAATCGACTAATGTTTCTATGGAATTATGTTGACAGATTTAAGTTTATATTTAATTAATTTATTTAATTTAATAAACCAAGTTTATTGCATGACGTCTATGATCTATTTATTTCGACCACTATTTACCGCTAAAGCCATCTATAGGAAAACGGCGGAAGCAAAGTTGTACACCTAATAATAAAAAATGGAGTTTCCATTTAAAAAAGTAACGGTCAGTGAATATCTCGAAAGTGGTGCCATTTGTAAACAAAATAGTATAATTGTTATATGTCCCCCTTGAGATCATACAACTTTTGTTCGAAACATTTTTTGCTGAAACTGCTTCGTTGAAGAATTATCGAGGTGCGTTGTTTAAAATGGGACACCTTGTATAGACTAATAAGGAAACCTTCATCTAGAGGAGAATAATGCCAACTCATTACAGAAAATCTATGTGCATTAACTCGAGGAAATGAAATGAATTTACGTAACCTCGCGATATTTTCGCGATGATTGTGCTACGTTCTAATGTAAATAATAGCTATTGAATCGTAAAACCCAAAATATATTTGAAGGTATTTCTAATATTTATCGTTCCTTAAATCAAATATGTTAAGAAAATGAATTGTTTCATATTGCTATTTGTAGATGTTTGTAAGTAAGATGTTAAAATCTTTTGTATATTAGTAATGTGATAGAATTATTAAAATATTATTAAGACATTGTTAAAAATCCTTAATTTTTCTGTAATATTATTAAAACAATGTTAAAGACTATTAATTTTTCTATGACATAGAAAAAAAGCAATCTTGAGAAAAATATATAATCAGCTAATATATTTAATAAAAAATAGAGAGATTATAGTAAAACGTTAAGATGGTAAGAGCAAAACGTTCAAACTATTTGAACTATAGCACTGCCTAGTTTATTAAGCAATAATAGCCGGCACGCGACGAGAAAAAGGAAGTCATTATATATTATTAAATATACGCTTACATCACCATCTTGCTCGCATAAAAGTGCGCTATACACTCATGATTATAAATATAAAATCACTTTATGAAACAGCAAAATAGTTCAAATTGAAACCATAATAAGTTTCTATGATAAAAAATCAAAAGAAAAAAAAAGATGGAAACTGATAGGACCTATGTTGTGCAGTACCTAGATACAAGTACTTAGATACTGTAACTAGATACAAATTTACGTACCTAGGTACTGTTCCGAGGTATTTTTTTTCTCTGGTACCTATATCTATACCTAGGTATAATTTCTTGTGTACCGATATCTATATTCAGTTACATTTTAGTTACTTTTTGAATGATATTTTTCTACATCAAATAGTAAATACACGTTCAACAGGCGCGCTCGACATTTAGCTTATTATTGTTATATAACACATGTGTTATGTAACAGTTATATTGTTGAGTAGGAAATTACAACTAACATGCACGTTACATGTAATATTATGTTTGCTGAGTAGCATCTTAACTTATTGCACTAGTCCAGCAGTGCAGCTAAAAGGAATAGACCCTCTGTATAACTCACATAGCAACTGTTACTATCCTAAAATTTAAATTAAAATGACTCGCAATGTCCGATTGTCCAAATTCAAAAGAATTGTGTGAAAATGTACTACTAGAAGAAGCATACTTTTTCCTTTATAAAGACGTAAATAATCTGAAAAAGTCTTCATCAGAATTGAAGGAAGACACTTTCTTCTCTTTTCTACACGATAAAAATGTAGATGTAAATAATATTGATATCATAACAATATCAGGTGCTACCAAACAATTAGATATAAAAATACAGTGCTTAACGTATTTATATGACAAATCAAAAGACTTGAATACTTTAAATAAATATCCAATTATAAAAAGAATTTATATAAAATATAATACACTTTTACCGAGCTCCGCGCCTGTTAGTGCATTTAGTGCAGAACAACAAATTTTAACGCCGCGACGAAATAATTTGTCTGATGACAATTTTGAATGTTTGATATTTTTTTAAACATAATGCATAAATGTTAAATGAATTATTTGAATACCAATCTAGAATAGTAAAACTAATTAATAATTTTATAAGTGTTATTTCATTTTATTATACATGTTAAACTTATTTGCATAGAATATTTATGTATACAGGGTGCACGATTTATCTGAAGACATTGAAATATCTCGAGAACTATGCATTGGATAAAAAAAAGTGGTTAATGAAAGTTGTTAGCCTCGAAGGGGGACATCCAATGATACCAAACTCGACCTCCCATCCCACCCCCTGGGGGTGGGGGTTGGGGGTAACTTTGAAATCTTAAATGGAAACCCCCACTTTTTATTGCAGATACGAATTCTACGCCACAAAATACGTAAATTTTGTTCGAAACTTTTATTTTGATTCGTGATAGATGGCGCTGTAATAGCAAAAAATTATATTTTCCGCAATTCTCCAGAAAAGATCATTGGATTGAGAAATAAAAAATACCTGTTGAATATTTTTAAAGAACATAATAAAAGTTATTCCCCCCCATCCTCTCGGGGTAGAGTGGGTGGTAACGTTCAAATCTCAAATGGGGACCTACATTTTTCATTGCAGAATTTGCCTTTTATAATAAGCCGTAGTTCGCCATACACCCATAGTGGCGCGTCGAGCAGTTCCCTCTTCAATTCGGGTTCCCATTTGAGATTTGAACGTTACCACCCACCCTACCCCGAGAGGATGGGGGGGAATAACTTTTATTATGTTCTTTAAAAATATTCAACAGGTATTTTTTATTTCTCAATCCAATGATCATTTCTGGAGAATTGCGGAAAATATAATTTTTTGCAATTACAGCGCCATCTATCACGAATCAAAAAAAAAGTTTCGGACAAAATTTACGTATTTTGTGGCGTAGAATCCGTATCTGCAATAAAAAATGGGGGTTTTCATTTAAGTTTCAAAGTCGCCAACAACCCCCACCTTCAGGGGGTGGGGTGGGAGGTCGAGTTTGGTATCATTGGATGTCCCCCTTCGAGACTAACAACTTTCATGAACCACTTTTTTTTATCCAATGCACAGTTCTCGAGATATTTCAATGTCTTCAAATAAATTGTGCACCCTGTATACATATAAAATATGTATAGTATGTAAATATTATGTCCGAATACGTGAAATCATAAATGACTATTTATTCTGAAATTTTACGTTAATAAATGTAAGTACCTATATTTAGGTACATTTAAAGTATATTTGAAGTACGTGTACCTGGGCATTTTGTTTTTCTAGTACCTATATCTGTACCTCGGTACTTTTTTCCAGACTACCTGTAACTGTACCTAGGTACTGAAAATAAAATACCTTACACAACATAGGATAGGACCTACAAAGAATCTCATTGTCTTTTATCGTAATCTATTTTTTCACTGTATCGAATCTGAAAGAAAAGATATCGTTTTCTTTCTTCCTCTATCGTTCTTTGTTAGGAGAATATTTAGTCGTTGGAATATAATAGAATTTAAATAAAGATTCATCGTATCATACCGTTTTGTTGGAGTCTATCATAAATAAACTACTATAAAGTCTGTTGTGATCAATGATACATGGAAAATAAAATTTTTGCCATCATAGCTAATCATGGGTTGCTAAAACTATGTTAGCTACCGTAACTATAAATTTTTAACTCACAGCAAAACGGTTTCTACACGGAAAATCAAAATTGTGCTACCATAGCTAATAATGGTTTGCTAAAACTGTGTTTTCTATCGTAACTACGTATAAATTTTTAAACTACACCCTACTGAAAAATTTCTATCGAGATCACAATTGAATTTTCAATTGAATTTTCAATTGAGATCTCAATTGAGATTTCCACAAAAATCGGCATGTGAAATCTCAATTACGAATTTAGCTGAGAATTCAAGTAAGAATGTTTTCTAAATTTCTTAATTGAAAATCTTAACCCAAATAACTACATTTACTCATATTTTAGATCAGAGCTCGGCAAAATGTGCACGCGACGGCCGATTTTCGACTATCTCCGCCCACCGCTATTCCCTTTACCTCGCCGCTCCGCGCGCTGCCTACAAGCCACTCGAGCCTCAGGAGCGTGTTTCCAATAGTTTTCACATTACCCATTAGGTACTATTGTTGACGCGTTTTTTTTTTTTTAAGTGGTATCCCCAGTAAGCCTCTTCATTTTTCAAAAATGAAGTTTATAAAAAATGAGAAGTGTTCTTCTTTAAGCGACAATTCCTTACCACGTCTTATGCGGTTCGCTATATGCAATATCCAAATTGACGTTTCCACTCTTACCAATAAAAGATGCCGAAAATCGAATTGAATATTCTTCATTTAACATATTTTATTTCGCTTCTGTTCAATTAGTTACGGGTTGTTACAGTTATCAGTGGATTAGGCTTACTGGTGACACCACTTAAAAAAAAACGCGTTAACAATAGTACTTCATGGGTGACGTGGAAAACTATTGGAAACACGCTCCTGAGACTCGAGCGACTTGTAGGTAACGTGCGGAGCGGCGAGGTAAAGGGAATAGCGGTGGACGGAGATAGTCGAAAATCGGCCGTCGCGTGCACATTTTGCCGAGCTCTATTTTAGATTATATTAAATACGAAGTGTGACCGTAACATAATATCAATATTATAATTTTTCATTCACACAAGTGTTCAATCTACATTCGTATTACATTTATATGTATTTATATGTAATTATATTGGGTGAGTGCAAAAGTTCGTGCGGAGTTTCAATAGATGGAGTTATAAGGGTCGTAAAGTGTTGTCATTAATACTTCCATCTACATATTATATAACGTTGGAAAGGTGACGTCTTCAGCTGTTATTAAAAAAAAAATCATTTGTTTTCATACAAATTGCTTCGAGAAATATCACTTTAAAAATGAGTATCGATAAGGTGCATTTACGGCATGTTATGCTTTACGAGTTTCGGAAGGGAATAAACGTTGCCGCAGCCGTAAAAAACATTCAGGATGTTTATCAGGATGAAGCACCAGCTAAACGAACTGTGGAAAAATGGTTTGCTAAATTTCGGCGCGGAGAATTTAACCTTGAAAACGAGCCACGCTCTGGTCGACCTTCTGACATTGATGACGATGTTTTGCGTACTTTAGTGCTCAATAATCCGCGAATTTCAACAGAAGAAGTTGCTACAGCACTAAACGTTGACCGATCAACCGCTTTTCGGCGTTTAAAAAAGATGGGATTCGATTTGAAGCTTGATATATGCCCTATTTGCTGACCGAGAAGAACAAAATCAAGCGAATTTCTGCAGCCGTTTCTTTACTCGGGCGGCTCAATAACGAGTCGTTTTTGGATCGACTAGTGACGGGCGATGAGAAATGGGTCCTCTACAACAATGTTCAGCGCAAACGGACATGGAAACAATCAGGTGAGCATGGTGACGCAATGCCAAAGGCCAGTTTGCACCCGATGAAGGTGATGCTCTCTGTTTGGTGGGATTGCAAGGGCATAATCTATTTCGAGCTTCTCTCCGCTGGCGAAACGATTGATTCGGACAAGTACTGTCGCCAATTAACCAATCTGAATTGAGAAATAAAAGAGAAACGTCCGATTTTGTCAAATCGCAAGGGAGTCGTCTTTCATCACGACAACGCCGGACCACACGTTTCGAAAAAGACGCTGCGCAAACTGAAGAGCCTGAAATGGGATGTCTTAACGCATCCACCGTATTCTCCTGATATCGCACCATCTGACTATCACTTGTTCTGGTCATTGCAAAATTATTTAAATGGAAAAAACTTTGACTCTTTGGAGGCCTTAAAAAACGGCGTCTCTTCGTTCTTCGAATCTAAACCGCGCAGTTTTTATGATCGAGGCATCCGTATGCTGCCAGAACGTTGGGAAAAGATTATAGAAAACGATGGAGAATATATCATTGATTGAATAAAGATTTTTGTTTGCCTAATCACTGTGTGACTTTTACTCACAAACTCCGCACGAACTTTTGCACTCACCCAATACATATTTATATGTATTATATGTATTGTTAAATATTCTAATGTTATATTGTTGAATGTGACATTATAATATTAATATTATGTTACTATTACGTCATCTCTCTTATTCAGGATGTAACATTTTATATTTATTTAACACATACATTTTTAAATATGCGGAAAATACAAATCAGAGAATTTCATAAGTAACCTTCTGAGACATTAATTTATCAATAAAAAAATTAATTTGACACAGCAGCAATATATGTATTGTTATTTACATGAATATAAACACAAATTTTTGTTATATCTTTTGTTGCGGCTATGCGTAAATCTGCATCTATGTTTATAATCTTACATAAATATTTATTTTCATCACATAAAACCGTATTAATGTTATTGCATTGTATAGGCAATATTAGAATCAATATCAAGAATAAATGATATGTGAATGTAAATAATATTGATATCATAACAACCTCAGGTGCTACCAAAGTTTTATATATTTTCCATCAACTAATAGAGCATATGAATTGTTCGACCGATTATTTTTTAAAAAACACGATGAGTAGAGACAACCATCTTTAACTATTTGATGATATTGTTTAGCTTAGAATATAGTGAAAGATTGAACCTCGATATTATATTATGTTCAATAATATATTGCCCGAACCAAAATATGTTATATTATCATGTTTTACGCATTTTTTAACTCGCACAGCTATTAAATTGTTACAAAATTTTTTGTTGCTTCCGACATATTACTGCAAATTTTACTTTCTAAAATGGATATACTACATTGAAAGTTAACATATCGTACAATTTGCTGATTAATACCTATTGCACTATGTATAGCCCGTAATAACTTATTATTACCTGATTCAAATGGAAACGTGGAATAACATCATAATGGACCCCAATTACATACATTTTTACTAATGTGTAATAATTGGTATATATTATATGTCATTGCACGTTTGCCGTACATTATTTCTACATGTAGTACAAATTTATGTAATGACTCATCAATTTTGTTTAATTGTGTACTAGATAATGAAGTTTTTAAAAGGCCGTATAAACTTTCAACTAATAATAACCAATGTTGCAGAATTTTTTCATCTAACACAGTCTTAAATATAGGTACACTATAGTATAGTAACCAATTTTCCTATTCTTTTGCTTTTCATTGATGCCTTTCTGCTAATGATCTTGTTAACTGACTTCATTGATTTGGAACTTATATCTGAAGCAAAAGAGAATTTAATTTCTTCATGTCATTTTTTGTGACCAATTTTAAGATACATTCAGTTACTTGTTTTGCTACTCCGGCTAAACAGTAGTGTAAATAATCTGACACAAAACCCTCTTATGTTAAAATATAGTAAATTAATTAAAGGCGTAACATATTTTATTCCTTGAATAATATTTCCGGAACAGCTTGTTCTCCATTTCTTTTGGTATCTCCAACCTGTCTGCTTATTGGATAATTTTGCAAAATTGGAAATCTCACACATGCATCCACCTATTCTCCAGGATGTAAACACCAATTGCACGAGTAATAGCCATTAAACTGTATTATTCTTTGCATTAGAGCACGAGCTACAACATTCACAGAAGATACTAGCATGTATAATTTAAGTATTCGTGTCTCTCTATTTATTTGTAACGAGGCGCAGATGCACCTCGTTACTACCGGCCCGACCGACCACCTGTCGGGCCGAAGAACGGCGCTTTGCGCCACCCTAAAATAGCGAAGACGATCGCGCCGCCGTTATCACGCGCCGCCGCTATCGCGCGCCGCGGCGATCACACGCTGCCGCTAGCGCGCGCGGCCGCGATCACGCGCCGTCACCGTGCCTCGCGCCGATAGGCGCGCCACTCGATCGCCGCCGTATCAATCGTAGCGCGAACAACTATAAAACGGCGGCGATCGAGCTCCTAGACACCAGACCGATCCGTACCGCCGATTCGATCTAGACGCTTGTATGCCGAAAGAGAGAATATCCGGACCGTTTCGCTCTGCTTTCCGTATTCCGACTACCCGACCGGCGACTAAGCAAACGGGATTGTGCGTCCGCAGTCTCGATCGAGCGTTCTCGATACTTGGCCGTCTCCCGTCTTCCTGGGCTCGTGTGTACGCGTGCTCAGTCGAGCGTACTCGACAGTCTCTCGCCTTTACCCGCCGCCTCGAGTCAGGGGTTCGTCCGTCGGCGAACTCCGCTGAGCGTACTCAGCCTTTAGGTGATCCGTCTAGCGACCAGGAACCCGGGATGGTGTGTTCGCCGTCTCCGCTGAGTGTCCGCAGCACTTGGTCGCTTTCCTCCACGAACGTAGGGAAAAGGGAAGGTGCGTACGCCTTCTCTGTCGAGAGTCCTCGGCCCCGACGGACGAAATCATCTCGCGTCTCCCGCGACTCGCGTGCGTGCGTTCGACCGAGAATCGAAATCTCCGGTCCGGCGACCATTTTTACGCGAGCAATTCCGAAGCGAGTATTGGGCGATAATTGTCCGAGACGCCCAGCGTCGCGAAGCGAGACCGATCACCGCGCCGTTACCGTCGTTACGATCTACACGCGTCGCGTAATAGGCCCCGCCTTCCGCACGGCCTATCCGTCTGTACGAGCGCTCGCACCGCTCACCGCACCGCACCGTACCGTACCGACGCGCCTTACAAACGCAACCCGCGACATCGCCTTCGGGGCCGAACTCTTGTATCAAATTAAGTATAGAATAAAGCTAACGTACTTATATTACTCTCGAACGTCTCGCTGCTTTCCTCCTCACCGAACCCGGACTCCGACGAGCCTTATCCGCGCGAAACGCGTAGCAGCGACCGAACCGCGGAGTTCGGCCGTTACATTTGGCGCCCGAACAAAGGACCTTAGGAGGAGAAAAGCGGCAGGAGGGATTACGGGCCCGAGCGCGATGGCATGGATGCATAAATTGTCAAAACAGGAGCTGACCGAGCAGTTGTCCCGTCACGACTTGCACACGGACGGGACATTCGAAGAATTGCGAAGGCGGCTCGGTCAGTTCGTGCGACGGCATCCGGAAGTGTTCAAGGAGGACAACGGGACGGCGACCCCCGCAGCAAAAGCCGAGGAAGGGACAGTGGAAGTTCGCGACGAGACACCCGAACTGTCCATAATCCCCGAGGGGTCCGGGCCCCCGATAGCCAAGGCGATGAATCAAATTAAAAAATGGGGTTGTTTCTTCGACGGACGGAGTCCTCACGAATTTTTAGAACGGGTCGAAGAACTCAGCGACGTATATGGCTATACGGGGGAACACGTCCTTCGGGGGTTGCCGGAGATGCTGCGGGGCGAGGCCCTCGCGTGGTACCGTCTCGGCCGGCACACATGGGCAACGTGAGAGGATTTCCGAAGGGACTTCCATGCGGAATACCTCCCGCGCAAGATGCTAGCGCAACTCCGCCGCGAAGCACGGGGCCGCGTACAACAAGATGGAGAATCCTTCCGGGCGTTTTCCAATGACGTGTTAACGCTCATGCGGCGCGCGGGGGGATGGAGTCCCGAGGAGCAGCTCGAGTTGCTATATGAAAATATGCACCCAGAATACAAGAGGGGCATTCGCATCGACGACATTACGAGTATCGGGGACCTCCGTGCGCGGGCCGCAGAGCATGAAGACATCGAGCGGCAGATACGCGACCGCCGGCGAGATCCTGCAGTGGACCGACCTCCTCGACCACCGCGCGTCGCGCCGACCACCGCCAGCACATACAGCAAGGACGAGTGCTGCTGGCGGTGCAAACAAAGGGGGCACACTCGGGTAGACTGTAAGTGCCCCCCGAAGAAATTCTGCTCGCAATGCGGAATGGACGGCGTGTTGACCCGGGAGTGCCACCCGCGGCCGGGAAACGACCGACGGGCCGAGACCTGCCACCCAGAGTCTCGGCCCTGAGGAATCAACGCATCCGATTCACACCGCGGCCCCATATAACCGTACGACTGAACGGACGTGACGTCAACGCGCTCCTCGACTCCGGGTCGGAGGCGTCGTTTATACGCCCCGACATTGCCCAGCAAGTAGGGGCCCCGATCCGGAAGTCGAGGCGATCCGAAGCGATACGACTAGCGGACGGAACACTCGTACAGACGACCGGAACCATGACGACAGACGTACAAACGGAGGACAGAAACGTGAGACACGGCCTGCGAGTCCTGCCAAAGCTCGGCAGCCCCATGCTGATTGGAGTGGACTTGTGGGCCAAGCTACAGGTGACCCTGCCACCGCCACCGACGCGCGCGACACGGACCGAACCGTCGATCTGTACGATCGAGGACGGACTAACGCCACGAACCCCGGACGAGACCACGCGACTGGAACAGTTCCTGAAACGGGAATTCCGCCTCTTCGACAAGATGCAGGGACCGATGGACCGGGCGTACCACGACATTCGACTGACCGACCCACGCCCCATTAAGCAGCGGTATCGGCCCCGGAACCCCGCTATGCAGCGAGTAATCGACGAGGAGGTCGAGAAGATGCTGCAGGAGCGCATAATCGAGCCCTCTCACAGCGCGTGGAGCTCGCCGGTGGTGGTGGTGCGGAAAAAGGATGGGTCGCGAAGATTTTGTGTGGATTTCCGAAAACTGAATAGCGTCTCGGAACCTGATGCCTACCCGTTGCCGCAGGTCGCCGCTACCCTCGACAAACTCCGAGGGGCAAAATATCTGTCCACGCTGGACCTGCGGAGCGGGTATTGGCAGGTTCCCCTGTCGGCCGCGAGCCGCCCCTTGACTGCGTTTGCCGTGCCGGGACGAGGATTAATGCAGTTTCGAGTAATGCCCTTCGGTCTGCACTCCGCACCCGCCACGTTCCAACGGCTGCTGGATGGCATACTCGGCCCTGAGCTCGAGCCCCATGTACTCGTCTACCTAGACGATATCATTATCGTGAGCCGGACCTTCGAGGAACATATCACGCGGCTCGGGGAGGTCTTCCGGCGGCTCCGGGAAGCACGACTGCGCCTCAATACGGAGAAGTGCCGTTTCTGTGTGGGCCGCCTGCGGTACCTGGGGCATATCGTGGACCGAGAGGGTATCCGCACCGACCCAGAAAAAGTGAGCGCGATATCGGAATGGCCGGCGCCCACGACCGTACGAAAGGTGCGGCAGTTCCTCGGGCTCGCGTCGTGGTACAGGCGGTTCATCCCCGGTTTCTCCGCGCTAGCCGCCCCGCTCACGCGACTCACCCGGAAGGATGTGAAGTGGAGGTGGGGCGCGGACGAGGACGCCGCGATGACCGCACTGAAGAAGCGGCTGACCACGGCACCGGTACTCGCGTGCCCCGATTTTCGGGAGCCCTTCCAGCTGCAGACGGACGCAAGCACGGAGGGGCTGGGAGCCGTCCTCACGCAGCGGCTGGAGGGGGCCGAACGCGTGATCGCGTACGCGAGCCGAACATTGAATCGCGCCGAGAAAAATTACAGCGCGACCGAGTTGGAGTGCCTCGCCGTAATCTGGGGAATAAGGCGAATGCGCGACTACCTGGAGGGCTATCGCTTCACGGTGATCACAGATCACCAGGCCCTCCGGTGGCTGCGCAGCCTGGAGACACCCATCGGGCGACTGGCCCGCTGGGCCCTCGAACTACAACAGTACGAGTTCGAGGTGCAATACCGGCG